>NC_136426.1:126301278-126901278 GCF_052849685.1 Lactuca virosa | reverse complement strand
CTTCACAGGTCCTGTTCTTCCGGATCAAATGTTCTTCCAGAACAAAATATTATAAATCATAAAATTTATAATTCCAGAAAAATAATGAGTAATATCACTATATTAGAAACCCATAATATTTACCTCAGTTTTTTAATTCAAAAATCATAAGCATAGAGGATGAACTCAGAACTCAAAACTATATAAGTGTAAACTTGAATAAATCAACACACCCAAAACTTTAAGATACACTCGGTAAGAAAAAAAAAGGAAAGTATATACATATGTTGTTGTTTCTTGAACCATTGGGTTATTTATACATAGAAATAGCGAAATCAGTATTAAAATATCCACACACATGTCATGATGTCAAGAACATTGTAGAAAAAAGAAGATTAACAACAAAAGTTGACCTTTAGCGATGGACTTCCATAAGGTTTCATCTGTTGGGTCTTTAATTTCATCTTCCTACCATTCCACAACCTGTAAACACACATAGATTTAGGACTTTTGTTAGAGAGACACAAAAAGGGAGTGATAGAAATAGATGGTGTCGGTTTTAGTGAGAGACAAAGAGGGTGAAAGAGAGAAAGATGGTGGTGCAACGACAGATCTGAGAACGACATCAAGCAAAAGAGTCAGATGAATCTTCACTCGGAAAGGTATTGTTATATATATATATATATATATATATATATATATATATATATATATATATATATATATATATATATCTTCAAGGAAGCATAAAAAAGTTTCATACAAAAAGACCGAATCGGAGAAATCTGAAAAATAAGATCTATGAGAAATCAAAAGTGAAATTAATGGGAAGATGCTTACCAGTTTAGGTTCTTGTTCATTTGATGATGTAATAGCAAAATGAGTTTATAAAAGATACTCTACAAACCACTGGTGAAAGTGTTGGTGACAACATTGATTTTCGAAGGTAGTGTCTAACGAAGGAGATGGTGACATCGTAGATCGATAAAGGTGGGGAAGGAGTTAAATGATGGTGACGGAGACATATGGTCATTCGTGGTATCTAGGTATAGATTTTAAGAGAGAAAGTTTCATGAGAACGGATTTAGGATTAAGTGGTGATGCCTGGTGGTGATGGTGGAGCCACTTTAGGGTTAGGAATTCCAGTAAACGATGTGTGACGGTGGCATTGATCGTGGCGTTGAGATAGACTTAGGACTTCTCATTTCGACTTAAGGTAGAAGCGCGGTGGTAGAGTGGCGTCGGTGGAGGTAACGATGGCATCAAGAGGGTGGAGGTAGCGACAACATCAGAAGGCTGGTGGTTACGGAGGCCTGCCGGAGATTGAAGAGGGTTAGGAAGGAGACGGAAAAAATTTAGGAGAAACGACGGCTGAAGATGTGTATAGGAGTTTAGGATTTTCCACATAAATAGTTACAAATCAGATGTACGTGTATACATTTGCATTACAAGCTTAATAAGATTGTACATGGTGTTATAATAGTTGTACCTCTTAATTTTCAAGAAACATATAATATGCTTTATATAGTAGTAAAGGTATATAGGAATACTTTCTATTCAAAACAATTACTATGATATAGCATGCATCACACATGTTAAGGTTGAATCCACATTACTAGAGGCATCTTGCTCTTCGTCAGTGTTGTAAAACTCGCCGAGTTGGCCGATTACTCCTCTGAGTACTCGCTACTCGACCCCTTACCAGGTGAGTTACAGAATCCCAAGTACTCCCCGATCGCCCCTTACTAAACTGAGTGGTGTTGTAAAACCCGGTCAAATCGGCGATAAAATGTATAATATACGTAACGATTTAATATTTAACACACACACATGTGATCATTACTATAAATATATCTTAAATTTTCAGTAATTATTCACGAAGTGAGACCATTATGTGTTTTTCAGTTTTTGTGTATTCACATGTATCTAATTTTGTTATATATTTCAATCCAATTAAGATTTTAACTTATGATTTTAACATATATAAGTTCCCTAAAAATATTTCTACATGAATTACCGAATCCGAGTACTCGTGAGTACTCGCTACTCGATAGTCGGCCGAACAGGTACCGAGTAACGAGTTCTACAACCTTGCTCCTCGTACATGAAAACTGTCATCGATCTACTTTATTGGTACACACTTAATCATTGCATACGATCTTTATAAATACACATTGGTTTCCGCCGATGTTATCACTATGTACCTTTTCTTCGTATCCTGTTTATATCTTGGGTTTGACAATCAAATTGCTATACAGATTGCTCACAACAATGTTTTTCAACTAACATACAAAACATTATGAGATTCAATGTCACTTTGCTCGTGAACATGTGTTTTAAAAAAACCCACTAAACAGTATGTGTACCATATTTGTGTATGTACGTTGTTTGTGTATTGATATTGAATTTAGACATATTTTTGGAGCAATTTTCATGTCTTTTTAATTATTTTTTGGATTTTTATATTGGAAATATATAAAAATTGACATCACTTGTCAAATTTACATTTGTTTCTAAAACTTGAAATCCTAAAATCATTTCAATTTTTGCAAGTTTCCACAATTCAATACAATCGTGTCTAAGGGAAGTACGACTCACATGTCAATATCGCGGTTAGAGAGTATCTTGTATGAATGAAGTCAATCGCTTATTGTTGAAGTGGTCAAAAGACATGCATTTTTTAATCACGAACTTCGTCATCCTATCCCGAACTTTAGCACCTTCCTAATTCCACAATGTAGTATCTTTCGTCATTATTGTTTGATTATGTCGCGGGCCAAATTTCACCGATGGGTATCTCTTGTTCATATGAGTTTTCAGTGTTTCTCTTCTTCCTTGCAAAAGGCACCACATTTCTTGTATCGCGCTTTATTTGGACCGCTCGAAATTATATACAAATCATAAATTTCCCAAATCTCCATATTTCTCTTTGGTTTTTTGATGCCAACAATGGTAATATTGCTTGATGAATCTCCAACACAAACGAAAGCTGAATCCATTGCTTGACTTGAGAGCATTTGTTGATCTAATAAAGTTTTTTAGTGGTTTGGTTAAGCCTCAACATCTAATACCTATATATACTATCAAGGAATGGTAAATATGGAAAAAGGGACCAAAATTCGATCCGCTTACAGCCTCAAATAGCTATATAGCCAGTAGAATAAGACAAAAAAATCGGTAACAAAGTCACCTGGAAAAACCAGTTTTAAACCGGTTCCGACGAAACCGGTTCTAAACTAGTAGTAACAGTAATATTTTCGAATTGGTTTACACCGGCAGTTCGGTTCGTGCATCGGTTCGGTTCATATTGTGTTGGGATATTTATCTTTTGCAAATAAAAGAATTCAAATAAAGCTTGACTGGATAAGCATGGGCTGCACGTGTGGTTTACTCGGTCATTAGCTATCTGTTTAGATTTAGTATTATCTCTATTTAGATTTAGTATTTTCCGATTTTATTGTTATTTAGTTATTTTCTTATTTGTATTTAAAGCCAGTCGGCCTCATGAATGAAGCATTCCATTTTGTGAGCAAATATCAATTGTTAGTTCTTTCATATTGGACCGGTTGATGGTGAACCGGTTTTCGATTTGTACGGGCTCGTGAACCGGTTTTTTTGTGCAAGTCTAATTACAGGGGTGAAATGAACATTATCAGGGAACTTCAGTTTATTATATGTATTGATAAGGGTTGTAACTTGTAAGCATAAAGTGTAACCAACTTCGTCATGTCACACCTACGAAACATCGAAGATTATATGCATAAAGCATTCGAAGTTTTACTGTTTATTATGCGTATTTATATATTGGATATATACGTTTACAATCGTACTTCATAAATCTTGAAGCATGCTTAGATCCAGGACAAAACAAGAACGAAAAAAAATGGAAGAACATATATGAACATATGTTTCTTACATCCATCCAATTATTACAATTATTATATCAATCACTTGAAATATATATTTCAAATCTTACTTACTTAATCATGCACTCGAAAGTTATAGTTCATGCGAGTGCGGATTATTTCATATAGTATGCAACTTCAGTAAGGTTTCTCTCCAACATAGTTGCCGGGTGGATCATAGTTGCATGTCACGAACCATGCATCATTATTGCATTGAACCCTTGCACAACCAAGACGAACCGAATTACGCCAAACAACTTGAGTATAATGCCCACACATCTTTTCTGGAGCACAAGTGTTCGAATTATAATCATAATCAACCTGTTCTCCAAGCCACAAGTTCACAGCATCTACACCAGTGAAGTCATAGCAAGATTCTCACCGTAAGGACTGTTTTGGGAGTGCACCAACTGACAGTCACCACGTCTTTGATTGGCATAATTTTCTGCGAAACCAGCCACATTACTATCCCAAGTCATGGGCCCCACACCAACCTGAGCTCGAGCCTGATTATGAGCATCAACAAAGTCTTGTGGCGAGTTTTGGGCTAGGGAAAAATTAAGAATTCCCATGAATATAGCAAGAAGAAATAATGCGTTATTCCAAGGGCCCATTTTTTTTTTATTTTGTTTAGTGGCACAAAAAGGATGCTTCAAGTCGTTTTGGCGACTTATTCCATTAAAATTTCTTCAGTCGTTTTGGCGACTTATTCCATTATTTTTTCCAGACAATGTGGAAATTCTTTGGATGCAAAATGAAAAATATATCATAAATATTTGAATATATTATAGTTTAAGTCCCTATGGTTTGGTTATATTCTCGCCTTTGGTCCAACCTTTACAATACTGATAATCCTATCATTGTGGTATGAGAAAATTATAGTGTTGGTCCTAATGCATATAAAAAAAAAGACTATTATACCATTTTTAACTTTTTTATATATACCTATTTATAATTTTTAGTAATAAAATTATTAAATAAGGATATACCTCCCCATACCCACCCACCCTTGTCGGCTACATCTCCAAACCACCGCCTCCATCCATTCCGCATATGTCACTACTCAAACCACCGTCTCCGTTCACAAATGACCCAAAACTAGAAACTTCCTCGTCGATCTGAATCTAGAAACCTATTGCTTCTCCGTTCACAAAATCTCTTTCTATAAGTTGTTGTCGAATTTCATTCTTTTTCCTATAAACCATACAAAATAACATATATTCATGGGTGACCCTCCTTCTCCTCCGCGTGTGACACACTTGTTCGCCATCATTGTTTCACTCTCCAAAATGATCAACATCTTCTCTCACCTATATGGAATTGGTGACGTTTACACCCCCTCATCTAGGCCACCACAATATTCTTCCTTAATCTCGATGTCTGTTTTGGCTCATCAACCTCCTCCATTTGAGTAAACTCTATGGTGTGCGTTTGATTTCATTACATTTGTTACTACCCTTCTTCAATAACACAATTAAATGTGATGTATTCATGTAGACATCTCATCGAACAGTTTGTAGTCGTTGTCATTTAGTATGTAATTTTTAATGATTGTATACTAGTTGCAATGGACTGCGGGAAATAATTTTAGAATTGGAAGTTCACCGAAACCGTCACTAGGACCTATTGCATCTCTTATGGATTTAGCAATCACTATAGTAAGTAATCGCAACTATCTTCTCTAGTTTTGGACATATTATGTATAGCGCAATAATCTTCCGTTAGGATTGATTAAAAGCCAACAAAAAAGTTAGTCACCAATTCACAAAACTTGTCACTGATACCAAATTTTGAACACAAAAGTCATTAAAATCTACTTCTTTTTCAAGGAATTAAGTTTGGTTGGGTACCATGAGAACATGAACATATCTTTATCTATTAACTTTGATAGGTTCCTTTTGACAATTGTTTCAATGGAAAACCTTGTTACCGTGAGAACATTAAAACATCGACATTCGATTTTTTGCAATACCAATAGGTTTTTTTCTCAAACAATCTACTACATAAGAAGGAGGTGGGGTAGGGTTGGTGGGATGTACGATGGGTTGAGATGAGCCCATAATCTATAATTTGTTTTATACTCTTTAATTATAAATTATAAATTATTGAAAAAAAATATAATTTAGTCTTTTTATATGGACGAAGGACAATTAATTTAGTTTTCAAAATCCACAAGGATATAACCCATCAATTTTTTCGACGATCGACCAAAACTAAAAATGTGACCAAAACTAAAAAAATTAACTATATCATAGGGACCATTTCTGTAATTCATAACGATACTTGATTATATCTTTTTGGTCTTTTTGTTGTGTAATATTTTCCAATCGTTTTGGTGACTTATTTTTTCCCAAACTTCGGAAATTTTTATGGATTCAGACAAAGAATCCATCATATGAATTTTCATACCACACATCCTTTCATAACGGCAATTGATTTTAACTTTTTAGTCGTTTTGCTACTAATTTTTTCCACAATATGGAAATTCTTGGAGATACAATATATCATATGAATCTTTGTATGACGCATCCTTCTAGACCGGTCATATATATATATATATATATATATATATATATATATATATATATATATATATATATATATATATATATATATATATATATGATTAGTTTCATGTGAAACGGCCTAATTTTGTGAGACTGTGAGACGCAATTCTAGGTGGCTCATTTTGTAGATAAAAAAACATTTTTAAAATGCAAAATAATTGAAAATTTTTGAAAAAAAAATTTCAAATATTATTTTCGTCATTTATATTTTCCAAAAAAGATTAAAAAAATACCAAAAAAATTATTAAAAAATAAAAAAAAAAAATATTTTTTAAATGCTCTAACATTCTAAAAATCACATTAAAATATTTACAGTGTAATATTCTATTAGAATATTTCACGTATTTTAAAAAAAAAGTAATTTATTTTTATTTTTATTTTTATTTTATTTATTTTTTTAGATAATTAAAGTGACGAAAATAATAATTAAAAAAAGAATATTCGGATTTTTCCTTTTATTTTTCATTTTAAAATTATTTTTACATTTAGTCTCACGGTATCACAAAATTAGCATGGTCTCAAATTAATATATATATATATATATATATATATATATATATATATATATATATATATATATATATATATATATATATATATTTCCTGAACAACACCAAGTAAGATAAATAGGATTTGCTTATTTTTAGATATAGTTAACTGATTATTTAAAATGATTATTACTTAAAGTTGAAACAAATATAAAGACATTAAGTTATTTGGTCATGTAAAATATACATGGAGTTTAAGATTGTTTTTCCACAAGAGTTTATCGAGAGATAGGAATGGGTGAATTACTGTGACACGATCCTATAAATGAATATATATATATATATATATATATATATATATATATATATATATATATATATATTAGAATTTCCCCTTTTTTTCATATTGCATTTTGTAGAGACACTGTACATATATCTCACATGGTATCAAAGTTAGTGTTTGGACCTTCGTGGCTTAACACATCCTTATCTGACCTCATTGAGCTTCACTTTCTAAACAGGGGGGGGGGGGGGTTCTTGTATCCACATCGCTACGACACAGTCTCTTATGTCTTCATTTATGTTGGAGTTTTCATGACTCTTTTGTTTTTGTAGAGACAACATTGGACTCCACATATGTTTCCAAAGGTAATACTTCAAAAAATTTAGGAGACAGTGACAGATCATAGGTTGCAACATGATAGAACAATATCATAAAATCAATTTTGCTTCATGTTAAGGAGGTCGACAACTAAGGCGATCCCCCTTCTTTGATGAATTATGCAGAAATATAACGAATTGAATATGGATTTACATATGTTTTTATTGACTTGGAAAAGACAAAATCTTCATAAACAATATAGAGGACCTTGAATCCAAATGGGCATTGGAGATACATGTCATCGTTATTCACGATACGTATTGTTGGTCTTCAACATGTGTCGATATTCTTGCTAGTGACAAAAAGTCCTTCCAAATATAAAGTGGGGTACATTATGGTTTGACTCTCTTTACTTTGATCATAGACGAGATCTCATACAAGATTCACATGATGCTTTGACGTTTGTTATTGGCTATGATAAAGTGTTGGTGGTAGAGAATAAGTCAGATCTTAATGATATGTTGGACACTTAGTGACAACATTGTAGATATCAACACAATTAAGATGGAGAAAATGTTGCGATATTTTAATAGGGAGTGTAATGAGAAAGGAATAGATTTAGTATATATGTGAAGGATTTATACACAAATGAGTGTTGCTTGTAGTTGTGGTACGTGATCCATAAGAAATGAGTGTTAAGACAAATGTTACCCACCATGATAAGGACAATTTGTTAAAGTGGACGTCGGACACACAATTTTTGTGTTATAAGAAGTTTTCATTTGAAATTAAAAGAAAACTATTATTAGGTAGCAGTTAAATGAGTTGTGATGTGTGGATCCAAATTTATCCAAGAAGATAATAGGGATATGGAAAGTCTCATAAATAAGAGTGTTACGGTGGAAGTGTAGTTAGGGTGTATCAAGAATGTCTGCACCCACTTAACCTGATAAAAAACGAACCAAAACTACGTAAATAGGGTCAGCTTCGGTTTAACTCAGATAAAACTCGAAATATAGTTAGCGTCAGGTTGTTATATTTTTTTTTCGGGTTTGGGTTAACCAAGATAACCAGTTAATCAAGCCTACATACATTTAGAAATAGGCTTTACGTATTCTACATTCTATAGCATCACGTATTTACTTGACAACCCTTTCAATCAATAATATCAAGCCTTTCAATCATATAAGTAATCCCACATACATGTCTATCCATACATACTGACCTTCTCCACTTAATCACTGCTCGTCTTCGCCTTCTCTACTCGTCACTACTCATAATTACGTCTCCCTTATTAGAACAATTACTTCACAATCTTGGTTATTTTTTTCAAATGAGTTTGAACAAAGGCTATGTAGATGTGTATTAAAGATGTATAGTATTTTTTAGAGATGAATAACTCACATATGTTTCGGGTGTGGTCATTAAAATACAACACTTGTGAATGATGCTTTTAGAGCAAGCATGTATATTGATATTGTTTATAATCTTATGTTAGCGTTATGTTATTGAATATACAATTAGATTTTGTGTATTTATTAGTGTTATGTTTCCATAATATTAACCACTAGATTGAATTGCCTCTTGTAACGTCCCAAGATAACCAATTAATCAAGCCTACATACATTTGGAAACAGGCTTTATGTATTCTACATTCTATAGCATCACATATTTATTTGACAACCCTTTCAATCAACAATATCAAGCCTTTCAATCATATAAGTAATCCCACATACATGTCTATCAATACATCCTTACTTTCTCCACTTAATCACTGCTCGTCTTCGCCTTCTCTACTCGTCACCACTCATAAGTACGTCTCCCTTATTGGAACAATTACTTCACAATCGTGGTTATTTTTTCAAATGAGTTTGAACAAAGGCTATGTAGATGTGTATCAAAGATGTATAATATTTTTTAGAGATGAATAACTCACATATGTTTCTGGTGTGGTCATTAAAATACAACACTTGTGAATGATGCTTTTAGAGCAAGCATGTATATTGATATTGTTAGTAATCTTATGTTAGCGTTATGTTACTGAATATACGATTAGATTTTGTGTATTTCTTAGTGTTATGTTTTCATAGAATTACCCACTTGATTGAGTTGCCTCTTGTAACGTCCCAAAAATACGACCAAAATGTTTCATTTTTAATTTCATAAAACCAGTATCCAAAGAACATCATAATAAAAATCCACATAAAACAAATGTATCAAACAATGTATCACATCATAGTAAATCAAGAAAATATGGAACGAGATGGTGTGTGCCCTGCAATCATCCCGAGTTTTTCCTCCTGGAACTGGAAGTACCTGAAACATAAACTGAAAACTGTAAGCATAAAGCTTACTGAGTTCCCTAAAATACCACATACCATACATAATAAACATATAATGGGCCCTGCCCGACATCGGGCCCTGCTGGGTATAGAGATCAGGCCCCGCCCAGCATACATATAAACATATATCATATAAACACATACACATGCAGTTATCACATAGATACATAGCATACTAGATGGTCATTGGGCCCCGCCCGATAAGCATACAAGTACAAAACACATGCAAGAGTCACACACACATCTAGCACCCTAATATAACATAATCATGAGTCGGCATTGGTGTTGGGTTATGAGCATAACATCATTCCTATGGTGTACATAAAACCCTAATTGCTTTGATCTAGGTTTTTATAATTTGAACATACAACATTGAATACTAAAGCAACAAACCCTAATCTAGCATGCTTATTTCAAAATTGACATAATAAACAAGTTAGAATGATTACCTCAATGTGTTATGTAGTAATAACAAGAACTCATTGACCTTTGAAAGTTTAGTGCCCCAAGTGTTGCACCTCTAATGGAGTCACAAACACTCTTGCAACAAGATGACTTAGGAGAGGGGAGTAAATCGTCTAGGACAACTCCAAGAAGCATAGGCCAATTTCTACATGTTAAGGGTCTATTTATAGTCGAGGCTATTAGGGTTTTAAGGTGGAAACCCTAACTGCCTTGCTTAGGCCTTAAGCAATCCATGGAGCCCTTTCTAGAAGTCCCTTTGAGGAAATCTTTATGGGCTTCCATAGATTTCGTCCAATCCCTTCTATTAGGAATCCATAGCCCAACTAGCAATTATCAGATAATTACAATACCAGTCCCCTTTTTTTAATCAGTCTCTTTTGATCACCAAATTAATTCCAAACTAATTTCTGATCAATACTAATTAAATAATATGATTTCCAAATAATATATTAATCTTGTAATATATTAATAAAACCATTTCGAGTACGAATTTATTATTCATATAATAAATTCTACTCTCTCTCCTCTCGTCATCCTATCAACTTGCATGAGTGAAGGCAGCCCAAAAGGACGATGCTCATAATCGGGTCAAGTACATACCAAAATAGTTATGGGCTTAGACACCTAATCCAACAGTCTCCCACTTGGATAAGTCTAATAAGTATTTTGCAATTCCGACTTAAGAAGCTGAATAGCAATCGTAGCTTTCAAAAGCCGCTGTCGAACTCTGATCTTATCAGCAACGCGTCCTTTAGATAAGGGATCATATATTCCTCCATTCTAGATATCGTACAGACATGAGACATGGATTATAATCATTCTCTCTGTCTATGTGTTGTTTCCTGATTTCCGATTCATGACGACTGACAACAGACTTCAGTTAAACACATCAACTTAGTCCAGGATTGGCCAAGCGCTTAGGGTGTCATCACTAAATCATCGAGGGGCCCACAAATATCGCTTTTATCCCTCTTAGGGTAAAAGGAACGGATAAACTTCGACTCAAATGCTTGCTTGTACTTACTCATCAAATCACACACAATAATATGTTTTATAACACCAAGTTACTGGTGCGTTTACATACGTCAATGTGCATACCAAAATAGTTATGGGTTTAGACACCTAATCTAACAATTGGTGCCTTCGACCCGCTAAACCCAGTGAGGAAACTCACCTTGCACTGCTGAATAACACAGATAAATCCGTGGCTGCTGGTCCGAGGAATCCCCGAGCTATAAATATCAAATAACATCCAATTAATAATTGGATTCCAATCTATAACTATCAGTCCATAATTAGGGTAAATGGTTATTTTACCCTTTACCTAGTTTGGACCAAGACTTAGGCCCAAACTCATAATCCAAAAGGCCTAATAACCAATTAATCATCCAAGGCCCAAACATGGCCCAATTTTCCAAATTGGGCCTAAACCCTTTCATGGGTCTTACCCCAAGGTCCAAAAAATATTTCTAGCCCAAAACACCTGAATTCAAATGGCCCAACAAAACCCTAAACATCTAGGCCCAAACCGAAGTCCAAATGATCCGAGGCCCACTCTGTTGAGTACGTTAGGCGTACTCAGCTCGTACACACATCGTACTTGCCTTAGGTTCTTGTTCATTTGATGATGTAATAGCAAAATAAGTTTATGAAAGATACTCTACAAACCAATGGTGAAAGAGTTGGTGACAACATTGATTTTCGAAGGTAGTGTCTAAGGAAGGAGATGGTGACATCGTAGATCGATAAAGGAGGGGAAGGAGGAAAATGATGGTGACGGAGGCATACGGTCATTCGTGGTATCTAGGTCTAGATTTTAAGAGAGAAATTTTTATGAGAACGGATTTAGGATTAGGTGGTGATGCCTGGTGGCGATGGTGGAGCCACTTTAGGGTTAGGGATTCCAGTAAACGATGTGTGATGGTGGCGTTGAGATAGTCTTAGGATTTCTCATTTCGATTTAAGGTAGAAGTGGGATGGTAGAGGGGCACGGGTGGAGGTAACGACAGCATCAAGAAGGTGGAGGTAGCGACAACATCAGGAGGCTGGTGGTTACGGAGGCCATCCGGAGATTGAAGAGGGTTAGGAAGGAGACAGAAAAAATTTAGGAGAAATGACGGCTGAAGATGTGTATAGGAGTTTAGGGTTTTCCACATAAATCATTACATATCAGATGTACGTGTCTACATTTGTATTGCAAGCTTAATAAGATTGTACATGATGTTATAATAGTTGTACCTCTTAATTTTCAAGAAACATATAATCTGCTTTATATAGTAGTAAAGGTATATCGGAATACTTTCTATTCAAAACAATTACCATGATAAAGCATGCATCACACATGTTAAAGGTTGAATCCACATTACTAGAGGCATCTTGCTCGTCGTACATGAAAACTGTCATCGATCTACTTTATTGGTACACACTTAATCATTGCATACAATCTTTATAAATACACATTTATGGTTTCCGCAAATGTTATCACTATGTACCTATTCTTCGTATCTTGTATATATCTTGGGTGTGACAATCAAATTGCTATACAGATTGCTCACAACAATGTTTTTCAATTAACATACAAAGCATTATGAGATTCAATGTCACTTTGCTCGTGAACATGTGTTTTAAAAAAAACCAACTAAACAATATGTGTGCCATATTTGTGTATGTACGTTGTTTGTGTATTGATATTGAATTTAGACATATTTTTGGGGCAATTTTCATGTTTTTTTTTAAATATTTTTTTGGATTTTTATATTGGAAATATATACAAATTTACATCACTAGTTAAATTTACATTTGTTTCTAAAACTTGAAATCCTAAAATCATTTCATTTTTTGCAAGTTTCCACAGTTCAATACAATCGTGTCTAAGGGAAGTACGACTCACATGGTAATATCGCGGTTAGAGAGTATCTTGTATGAGTGAAGTCAATCGCTTATTGTTGAAGTGGTCAAAAGACATGCATTTTTTAATCACGAACTTCGTCATCCTATTCCGAACTTTAGCCGCTTCCTAATTCCACAATGTAGTATCTTTCGTCATTATTGTTTGATTATGCCCCGGGCCAAATTTCACCGATGGGTATCTCTTGTTCATATGAGTTTTCAATGTTGAATTCTTCTTCCTTGCAAAAGGCACCACATTTCTTGTATCGCGTTTTATTTGGACCGCTCGAAATTATATAGAAATCATAATTTTCCTAAATCTCAAGATTTCTCTTTGTTTTTTTGATGCCAACAATGGTAATATTGCTTGATGAATCTCCAACACAAACGAAAGCCGAATCCATTGCTTGATTTGAGAGCATTTGTTGATCTAATAGAGTTTTTTAGTGGTTTGGTTAAGCCTCAACATCTAATACCTATATATATATACTATCAAGGAATGACAAATATGGACAAAAGGGACCAAAATTCGAGCCGCTTACAGCCTCAAACGGCTATATCGGTAACAAAATCTCCTGGAAAAAACGGTTTTAAACCGGTTCTCCAAGCCGGTTCCGACGAAACCGGTTCTAAACTAGTAGTAACAATAATATTTTCGAATCGGTTTAAACTAGCGGTTCGGTTCATATTGAACTGGTTCATGGTGAAACGGTTTTCGATTTGTATGGGCTCGTGAACCGGTTTTTTGTGCAAGTCTAATTACAGGGGTGAAATGAACATTATCAAGGAACTTCAGTTTATTATATGTATTGGTAAGGGGTTGTAACTTGTAAGCATAAAGTGTAACCAACTTCGTCATGTCACACCTACGAAACATCGAAGATTATATGCATAAAGCATTCGAAGTTTTACTGTTTATTATGCGTATTTATATATTGGATATATACGTTTACAATCGTACTTCATAAATCTTGAAGCATGCTTAGATCCAGGACCAAACAAGAACGAAAAAAATGGAAGAACATATATGAACATATGTTTCTTACATCCATCCAATTATTACAATTATTATATCAGTCACTTGAAATATATATTTCAAATGTTACTTACTTAATCATGCACTCGAAAGTTATAGTTCATGCGAGTGCGGATTATTTCATATAGTATGCAACTTCAGTAAGGTTTCCCTCCAACATAGTTGCCGGGTGGATCATAGTTGCATGTCACGAACCATGCACCATTATTGCATTGAACCCTTGCACAACCAAGACGAACCGAATTACGCCAAACAACTTGAGTATAATGCCCACACATCTTTTCCGGAGCACAAGTGTTTGAATTATAATCATAATCGGCCTGTTTTCCAACCCACAAGTTCACAGCATCTACACCAGTGAAGTCATAGCAAGATTCTCACCGTAAGGACTGTTTTGGGAGTGCACCAACTGACAGTCACCACGTCTTTGATTGGCATAATTTTCTGCGAAACCAGCCACATTACTATCCCAAGTCATGGGCCCCACACCAACCTAAGCTCGAGCCTGATTATGAGCATCAACAAAGTCTTGTGGCGAGTTTTGGGCTAGGGAAAAGTTAAGAATTCCCATGAATATAGCAAGAAGAAATAATGCATTATTCCGATGGCCCATTTTTTTTTTATTTTGTTTAGTGGCACAAAAAGGATGCTTCAAGCTTGTTGGAGTTAAACGGGTGATATGAGTAAGAACTTATAGGAAGACATTATCTAGAATATAGAATTCATATTGTGACGTTGTACATACATAAAAGTATGACATCATTCGAATTTATCTTTCAGTGTAGACTTTTAATAATAACATAACGATACTTTACTAAAATTTCTTCAGTCGTTTTGGCGACCTATTCCATTATTTTTTCCACACAATGTGGAAATTCTTTGGATGCAAAATGAAAAATATATCATATAATTTTGAATGAATTATAGTTTTAGTCCTTGTGGTTTTGATCATATTCTCGCCTTTGGTCGAACCTTTACCAATAGATCCTATCATTGTGGTATGATAAAATTATAGTGTTGGTCCTAATGCATATAAAAAAAAAGACTATTATATCCTTTTTAACTTTTTTATATATACCTATTTATAATATTTAGTAATAAAATTATTAAATAAGGATCTACCTCTCCATACCCACCCACCCGTGTCGACTATATCTCCAAAGCACCTCCTCCATCCATTCCACATATGTCACTACTCAAACCACCGTCTCCTTTCACAAATGACCCAAAACTAGAAACTTCCTCGTCTGAATCTAGAAACCTATTGCTTCTCCGTTCACAATATCTCTTTCTATAAGTTGTCGGATTTCATTCTTTTTCCTATAAACCATACAAAATAACATATATTCATGGGTGACTCTCCTTCTCCTCCGCATGTGACACTCTTGTTCGCCATCATTGCTTCACTCTCCAAAATGATCAACATCTTCTCTCACCTATATGGAATTGGTGACATTTACACCCCCTCATCTACGCCACCACAATATTCTTCCTTAATCTCGATGTCCGTTTCGACTCATCAGCCTCCTCCATTTGAGAAAACTCTATGGTGTGTGTTTGATTTCATTACATTTGTTACTACCCTTCTTCAATCACACAATTAAATGTAATGTATTGATGTAGACATATCATCGAACAATTTGTAGTCGTTGTCATTTAGTATGTAATTTTTAATGATTGTATACTAGTTGCAATTGAGTGCGGGAAAGGATTTGAGAATAGGATGTTCACCGAAACCGTCACTAGGACCTATTGCATCTCTTATGGATTTAGCAATCACTATAGTAAGTAATCGCAACTATCTTCTCTAGTTTAGGACATATTATGTATAGCGCCATAATCTTTCGCTAGGATTGATTAAAAGCCAACAAAAAAGTTAGTCACCAATTCACAAAACTTGTCACTGACACCAAATTTTGAACACAAAAGCCACTAAAATCTACTTCTTTTTTAAGAAATTAAGTTTGGTTGGGTACCATGAGAACATGAACATATCTTTATCTATTAACTTTGATAGGTTCCTTTTGACAATTGTTTCAATGGAAAACCATGTTACCGTGAGAACATTAAAACATCGACATTCGATTTTTTGCAATACCAATGGGGGTTTTTCTCAAACAATCCACTTCATAAGAAGGAGGTGGGGTGGGGTTGGCGGGATGTAAGATGGGTTGAGATGAGCCCATAATCTATAATTTGTTTTATATTCTTTAATTATAAATTATAAATTAATGAAAAAATGTAATTTATATGGACGAAAGACAATTAATTTAGTTTTCAAAATCCAGAGGATATAACCCATCAATATTTTTAAAGATTGACCAAAACAAAAAATTTGACCAAAACTAAAAAATTAATTATATCATAGGGACCATTTCGGTAATTCATAACTTGATTATAACTTTTTGGTCTTTTTGTTGTGTTATATTTTCCAATCGTTTTGGTGACTTATTTTTTCCCACACTTTGGAAATTTTTATGGATGCAAACAAAGAATCCATCATATGAATTTTCATACCACACATCCTTTCATAACGGCAATTGATTATAACTTTTTAGTCGTTTTGCTACAAATTTTTTCCACAATATGGAAATTCTTGCAGATACAAAAAATGAAGAATATATCATATGAATCTTTGTATGAGGCATCCTTCTACACCGGTCATATATATATATATATATATATATATATATATATATATATATATATATATATATATATATATATATATATATATATATATATATATATATATATATATATATATATATATTTCTAGAACAACACCAAGTAAGATAAATAAGATTTGTTTATTTCTAGATATAGTTAACTGATTATTTATTTAAAATGATTATAACTTAAAGCTGCAACAAATATGAAGACATTAAGTTATTTGGTCATGTAAAATATAGATGGAGTTTAAGATTGTTTCTCCACAAGAGTTTATCCAGAGATGGGAATGGGTGAATTACTGTGACACAGTCCTATATATATATATATATATATATATATATATATATATATATATATATATATATATATATATATTAGAGTTTCCCCTTTTTTTCATAATGCCTTCTGTAGAGACACTGTACATATATCTCACATGGTATCAAAGTTAGTGTTTGCACCTTCGTGGCTTAACACATCCTTATCTGACCTCATCGAGCTTCACTTTCTAAAGAGAGAGAGGGGGGGGGGGGTGTTCTTGAATCCCACATCGCTACGACACAGTATCTTATGTCTTCATATATGTTGGAGTGTTCATGACTCTTTTGTTTTTGTAGAGACAACACTGGACTCCACATATGTTTCTCAAAGGTAATACCACAAAAATTTTAGGAGACAGACAGATTATAGGTTGCAACGTGATAGAACAATATCATAAAATCAATTTAGCTTCATGTTAAGGAGGTTTGCAACATGATAGAACAATATCATAAAATCAATTTAGCTTCATGTTAAGGAGGTCGACAGCTAGGGCGATCCACCTTCTTTGTTGAATTATGGAGAAATATAACAAATTGAATATGGATTTACATATGTTTTTATTGACCAGGAAAAGACAAAACCTTCATAAACAATATAGAGGACCTTCAATCCAAATGGGCATTGGAGATATGATATGTATTGTTGGTCTTCAACATGTGTCTATATTCTTGCTAGTGACATAAAGTCCTTCCAAATATAAAGTGGGGTGCATTATGGTTTGACTCTTACACCCCATTCTTGAGTTCAAATTAACGAGAGAAAAGAAAGGAAATGGATGGAAATAAGAAGAAAATAAAAGAAATTGGTGTTCCCGAGTTTCATTAAAGGAAGGAAGGAAGTGGAAGGAAACGGATGGAAATGGAAGGATCACTTTCCTTCCTAACTTTCCTTCCGATTTGGGAGGAGTTGGAAAGAAAGAACAAAATGATTAATTTTCCTTCCACTTCTCTCCAACTTGGGAACACAAAAGAAAATTTGTTTTCCTTTCCTTTCTCTTCTTCCCTCTCTTGACTTTCTTTTCTCTTATTTTCTTTTCTTTTGTTAAACTCGGGAACAAGGAGTTAGTCCATATATCTTTGCTTTGATCATAGACGAGATCTCATACGAGATTCACATGATGCTTTGACGTTTGTTATTTGCCGATGATAAAATATTGGTGGTTGAGAATAAGTCAGATCTTAATGATATGTTGGACACTTAGTGACAATATTGTAGATATCAACACAATTAAGATGGAGAAAATGTTGCGATATTTTAATAGGGAGTGTAATGAGAAAGGAATAGATTTGGTATATATGTGAAAGATCTAAATACAAATGAGTGTTGCTTGTAGTTGTGGTACGTGATCCATAAGAAATGGGTGTTAAGACAAATGTTACCCACCATGATAAGGACGATTTGTTAAAGTGGACGTCAGACACACAATTTTTGTGTGATAAGAAGTTTTCATTTGAAATTAAAAGAAAACTATTATTAGGTAGCAGTTAAATGAGATGTGATATATGGATCCAAATTTATCCAAGAAGATAATAGGAAGATGGAAAGTTTCATGAATGAAAGTGTTATGGTGGAAGCGTAGATATGGTGTATCAAAAATGTCTGCACCCGCTTAACCTGATAAAAAACGAACCAAAACTATGTAAATAGGGTCAGTTCGGTTTAACTAGATAAAACTCGAAATATAGTTAGCGTCAGGTTTAATGTTGTTATATTTTTTTCGGGTTTGGGTTAACCAAGATAACCAATTAATCAAGCCTACATACATTTGGAAACAGGCTTTATGTAATCTACATTCTATAGCATCACATATTTATTTGACAACCCTTTCAATCAACAATATCAAGCCTTTCAATCATATAAGTAATCCTACATACATGTCTATCAATACATCCTTACCTTCTCCACTTAATCACTGCTCGTCTTCGCCTTCTCTACTCGTCACCACTCATAAGTACGTCTCCCTTATTGGAACAATTACTTCACAATCGTGGTTATTTTTTCATATGAGTTTGAACAAAGGCTATGTAGATGTGTATCAAAGATGTATAGTATTTTTTAGAGATGAATAACTCACATATGTTTCTGGTGTGGTCATTAAAATACAACACTTGTGAATGATGCTTTTAGAGCAAGCATGTATATTGATATTGTTAGTAATCTTATGTTAGCGCTATGTTACTGAATATACGATTAAATTTTGTGTATCTCTTAGTGTCATGTTTTCATAGAATTACCCACTTGATTGAGTTGCCTCTTGTAACGTCCCAAAAATACGACCAAAAAGTTTCATTTTTAATTTCATAAAACCAGTATCCAAAGAACATCATCATAAAAATGCACATAAAACAAATGTATCAATCAATGTATCACATCATAGTAAAGCAAGAAAACGTGGAACGAGATGGTGTGTTCCCTGCAATCATCCCGAGTTCTTCCTCTTGGAACTGGAAGTACTTGAAACATAAACTGAAAAATGTAAGCATTAATCTTAGTGAGTTCTGCAAAATACCACGTACCATACATAATAAACATATAATGGGCCCCGCCCGGCATCGGGTCCCACTGGGTATATAGATCGGGCCCCGCCCAGCATACATATAAACATATATCATATAAACACATACACATGCAATTATCACATAGATACATAGCATACAAGATGGTCATCGGGCCCCGCCCGGTAATCATACAAGTACAAAACACATGTAAGAGTCACACACACACATCTAGCACCCTAATATAACATAATCATGGGTCGGCATTGGTGCCTTCGACCCGCTAAACCCAGTGAGGAAACTCACCTCGCACTGCTGAATAACACTGATAAATCCCTGATTGCTGGTCCAAGGAATCCATGAGCTATCAATATCAAATAACATCCAATTAATAATTGGATTCCAATCTATAACTATCAGTCTATAATTAGGGTAAATGACTATTTTACCCCTTATCTAGTTTGGACCAAGACTTAGGCCCAAACTCATAATCCAAAAGGCCCATTAACCAATTAATCATCCAAGGCCCAAACATGGCCCAATTTTCCAAATTGGGCCTAAACACTTTTATGGGCCTTACCCCAAACATGGTCCAAACCGAAGACCAAATGATCCGAGGCCCACAATGCTGAGTACGATGGGCGTACTCAGCTCGTACGCGCAATGTACTTGCCTTAGGGCTTGTACGCTAAGCATACCTACTTATACGCCCCAGCATACCATCACATTCAACCATCTTCCCTTTCCAACTCTTAATCCCTTAAGAACTTATTCCAAAACCAAGATCTGACTTTCTTGGGCTTATTTATCACGTAAAGTTGCTAACTTTACGTGCATGCATGACTTAATGAAGCTCTTAAAGCTTAAAAGGACTTAATAGATGATTTGATGCATGCATGAGGCCATAAATACCATAAAGTTGCTAACTTTATGCCTAAGAAGCTCATAATATGCCCAGATCTAAAAAAAAGAGCCCCGCAAATGTAACGTCGTGATTTTCACCATATTTTTTTATCTTTTTAAAACATTTATTTAATAGAATACGTTAGCGGAAGACTTAGTTTTTAATTCAAAACATTTTCAAAACCACAATGTTACTTCAAAAATTCAAACATAATTCCAAACCATTTAAAATGTAAACAAAAGTACTTTGAAGTAAATAATCAAAAACGTGTCCAAGAGTGGTATCGTTAATATAAATCTACGACCCATAAGAACCCCTCTCACCAAGGCCAATCTTCTAAACTGCCTAAACCAATCATAAGGCACAAAAGAGAAGATACAAGTGTCAGCCCCTGCTGAGTGAGTTCATAAAGTTGCACATAAAACATACAAACCCCAAATGGGTTAATCATTCATTTTACGATGAAGCATAAAAATGATAAACAAGTAAAAGATAGCAAACAACCGCATAATATAGTTACTCAATCACATATTCAACCTCATACATGCATATATGTTCAACCGCAATTCTACCACATAACATATATGATCATCCAAATACAATATAAATAACCGCATAGCATGGAAACTATCATGTATCATATATAGGCAACCTTTACTTATTCAACCTTTTATTAGTAACCAACCTCTTGTTACATATTCAACCTTTTAATATACAACCAACCTTTTGTTATATATTCAACCTTTTATTATATCTATCCAACCGATTGATAGAAAAGTGTCCCTTAGTGCTACCTAACCCAAGAGAAACACCTCGTTCACTACTTGTGTGCAAGGCCAGCCGAGTGCTCGAAGTGGCTCATGACTTCCATCCGAAACACCAACCCCGTGACTCCACTTTCGCTACTCCGACTTTGCAAAGTACAAGTACCCCGCGGTGTCGTTCATCGGTACAAACGATGTCAATTCTACAGATAAACCTCCCGATTCTCATGTGATGTTTGCGATGGCCGCGAACGAGGGACCAACATCACTCCAGCCCACGAACACCGAAGTGCCCGCAAACCATGTGTCACACTGTCATCTAGAAAGACCGGCAACTAACAACCGCTATGGCTATAGCTCTTCCTATAGGTACTCTTTCAACCTAGTAGGCACCCTCAATGATCCGGATAAAGTTTTAGGCAAAGGTCATCAAACTACCCAAACCCACTACGCATAACCCCACAATGTCATTTATACATTAAGTAAAGTATGTAATGCATACCATATAGATGTGTATTAAACATGCAATGTATTCATAACCAACACATCAAAACACAACCATACATCATATTTCAAGCAACTTAAGCTAGCATGCTATATACATGAAGTTCATCAAAGTGTAAGCAACATAGCAATTAGGTCATAACATGGCATTAGCACAAACCATATATCAACATCATAAATATCATATCATCATCAAGAACAAGTAATGACATGGTCATCCTAAAGTGAATCAAATCACCATCTACGGATAGCACGTTTCAATCATGCAACCTTAGTGAGTTAAAACTATGAACTCACATTGATCTTTTCGGCTTTGATATCACTTCAACACGTAACTTTGTAGGTCCGTAATTCAACAAATGCCTTAATATTGATTGAGCGGTCAACGTCAAATCCTCATAATATCGAGCCGTGAAAAAAAAAATGTTTGATCGTAGATATCGTCGTGCATCAAAACCATCCTATACAACCAATTATTATTATTATTATTATTATTATTATTATTATTAATAACATGGTTGTGACGTTAATTTAAACCATAAATAGGTTTAAATCTCAACGTAATCGATATTACCACGTTAATTTATTATCAATTTATTTATCTAATCGTAAACAAATGAATTGATAATTTAATAGTACTAAAAGCTCCATATAACCCACATATACTAAGTCTCCGTACGTCTGAACATATGTATAGAACTCATATAGAATTTAACCCAATTTGTAGACTACTTGATACGAAGCAATACCTTCACAAACTAGAGACATGCACGTGATGGGTTCTCCTTGCACACAACCTGATGCATCATCTACAAAGCAACTTTTGTTCCCTCATTATTTTTTCTGGAAAACTCACCATACCTCATACAACCAAAACAAATATTTTGGAAGCAATATCACCACAATTCATGAGCCATCAGCACCTCACTGGAAAACAAACAAATTAGGTCTGGCCGACGTCTCTCTAGCTATACAGATGAAGCCTTCCATGGCTCTAAAAATTTATCAATCCATGCTCATGCATTTTCTCAGCCTGATGCCTCTCTGTTTTGGACCGAGTACACCGAACACAACAAATATAAGACATCGGCTTTGCTCAACACTTTCGACATAAAGCATGTAAGAACACCACTGACCCGTATCCTCGTTACTCTCGGTGCATACCCTGATGTCAGAAAAATCCTCACTCTCGACCACCGGTGAGTGCATATATTCTTTAATGTCACTGACAACGAGATGGAAACCAGAAGACCCACCACTTTTCTACGATGTTATTGAGGCTTAGCAAAAGTATTAAACACAACAAAACCCATATCGACCGGGCTGATTCTTATCGCTCTGTGTAACGAATTCCATCATCATAAAAAACCACAACAACAAAACCATATATTAATATGCACGCGATGCTCTGCACCTCTCTCGCTCTTTATTCGGTTTTTCATAGCTTCTTGTGGTCGATTGGTAAGGGCTGGTCAACAAAGAAAGATGGTAACGGGAGTTGCAGGTAGTCGCCGGAAAGCTCGTATCCTCGCCCGAGTTTTAGCTAGCCATGCCTGAAATCTTCACAACTTCCAAGCAATTCCCGCCGGGAAAAGAAAAACTCCATAACACTGGCTCTTATTCTCTTTCTCGTTCACTTGCTTCTCTACATATTTGTCTTTCTCTAGTCGGCGTAGGTATAGCAGCCTCAAAGAGGTTTGATCGGTTTTTGTTTTTAAAGTAGTGAGCGGACGAGGTAATGAAACGATCAGTTTGAACGATTAATTCCTCCAAATTGAATATACGTTATTAAAAACTTGCAACTTTGGTCCATGAAGTTTAGCCATCTTAATACTTTATACCCGAAAACCCAAAAGCACTACCTTCTATATTTTCAAATATGTGACTTTAACCCTTAGACTTTGTTTATACCTTTTATGGGTTGTATTTATGTTAACTATCCCAACAAATCAATTAGTTAATTTATATGTATTTTAATTACATACAAATTCCTTTAAATGTTAATTAACACCATTTTATTTATTTATTTCATTTTATCATCACAAACATCAAAACCATTTTTACAAGAATAATTATTCGAGTAACGAAAAACTAGCATTGTTAACGGACGGATTTTCGGGTCGTTACAATTCTTCCCTCCTTAAAATGATTCCGTCCTCGGAATCAGATACCGATACTAACAACTTAGGGTAACGAACCTTCATGCCTTATTCGACCACCAAGATCACCTCTGGCCTCTATACCCGTCGTTTCTTTGGACCTTAATGAGCTCGAC
The DNA here is from genome assembly GCF_052849685.1 of Lactuca virosa. Classification (NCBI taxonomy): domain Eukaryota; kingdom Viridiplantae; phylum Streptophyta; class Magnoliopsida; order Asterales; family Asteraceae; genus Lactuca; species Lactuca virosa. The sequence goes on along the minus strand of NC_136426.1, from coordinate 126,877,073 downwards.
ACATTTCATCCCTCGTTTCTTGGTCTCTCTCTAATTAAAATATCTACCATCACTCCCATATTGTGTCTCAACTAGTCGTTTCATAACTTGTCTATCAGCAGGACACTCGCCACTTAACCTGCCTCGATTGTCAAAACAAATAATTCTCATCTAAGGAGAGTCTTTCAGTATCACCCTTTGATGGTCTGCAGTCGAAACTCCTTGACCACCTCCACAAAAAGATAGCCACTTACTTCCTTTAGCCCTCCATCACATAAGCCAAGGAAAACATGGGACCTCCTTACTAGTCACTTACTCACCACAAAATGCAAATGATAGAAACAAACCCTAGAGTTCTCTCATCACAAAGCAGAAACATCACCTTAATTCCCTCGCTGCATGATCACACCCCAAACCAGAATAGGCTGTAGATACTTGTTTGTTTTCATATTGATCTTATTCAACCTTAGATAATTGATACTCAAATGAATGTATCGTATTTATTTTAATAAATTGGACAAACGCTTCAAAAGACGAGGAACTGTGGTCGAATAACCCTCACTCAAACAGCTTGTGAAGCTACGACATCATTACCGAATGAACCATCTTAAAAAAAGCTTTGGCTTCGGAGCTACACTAGAAATAAGGTCAAACTAGAACTCTACATGACGTGGTGCTTATACACTTTTCAACTCATCAAAGAAAAACATCGTCATATTCCTTAGCAAGCTCCACATCGAAGAGACCCTTCGTCTTCATTGAACCCTCAATCACACTAGTCAAGAATGTTTCACATCACCTAGGCACTTGATTGCTATCATCATAGGAATTATAGGAATAGACTTTAGAATAGAATTTTCTCATCATAGTCCTACTCTCCCTCGACAAGCAGAATACGCACATGCTTTAGCGTAGAGAATTTCAGTCTGGTTGGCGGAAAGCCAAACCATACTAACAACAACATCGAACGACTAGATTCCAAGGGAAATCAACGTCAAGGAAAATTGTGGTCATCCACCGAGATTCCACACGCACCAAAAATTTTCCAACACCCAACTAGATCGCCCACAGCTGCATTATTATCTAACTTCGTAATCAGCTGACCCTGAGGTACATCAAAACGAGCACAAAAGAAAACAATGATGCAAAGAGATCCACCAAACGTACGAAATTCCAACTCTGTGTACTGATCACCAAGTCCTTGGGTTTCTTCGTGGTTCCTCTAGTCCCAAATATATATATCTTGTGCTTATGATAGTACGGGTCCAATACTAACGTTCACACCTATATATATTTACTTCCGGTATTACCACAAAGTAACCTATCTCGCTGGATTAGGTTAAATATTGGTACGCCTATTCTGCTCCCGAGATTCCATAACTTAATAGAATCTATAGACTTCAACAAAATACGTTAGCGGAAGACTTAGTTTTTAATTCAAAACATTTTCAAAACCACAACGTTACTTCAAAAATTCAAACATAATTCCAAACCATTTAAAATGTAAACAAAAGTACTTTAAAGTAAATAATCAAAAACGTGTCCAAGAGTGGTATCGTTAATATAAATCTACTACCCATAAGAACCCCTCTCACCAAGGCCAATCTTCTAAACTGCCTAAACCAATCATAAGGCACAAAAGAGAAAAGATATAAGTGTCAGCCCCTGCTGAGTGAGTTCATAAAGTTGCACATAAAACATACAAACCCCAATGGGTCAATCATTCTTTTTATGATGAAGCATAAAAATGATAAACAAGTAAAAGATAGCAAACAACCGCATAATATAGTTACTCAATCACATATTCAACCTCATAGATGCATATATGTTCAACCGCAATTCTACCACATAACATATATGATCATCCAAATATAATATAAATAACCGCATAGCATGGAAACTATCATGTTTCATATATAGGCAACCTTTACTTATTCAACCTTTTATTAGTAACCAACCTATTGTTACATATTCAACCTTCTAATATACAACCAACCTTTTGTTATATATTCAACCTTTTATTATATCTATCCAACCGATTGATAGAAAAGTAGGGATGAGCATAACCGGGTACCCGCCTATTTTAACTGGAACCGGAACCGCTCCCGGAACCGGCGGTTCTTAAGTTATTGGAACCGGAACCGGAACCGCCTACACCGGTTCCTAGAAAATTGAAACTGCTCCCAGAACCACTGGAACCGGTTCCGGTTCCGGGTACCCGGTTTCTAAAGTATAGAATTTTTTATTTATAAATTATAGATTACATGGCATGGATAATGTTTACAAACATCCGAATTAGAAATGGTATGAAAATAAAACAATTATAAAAACTTGATCTTTTACATAACCACCTATTAAACTTTAGAAACACTTCTCGGAATTAAAAAAATCATAAAAAACAATTGCCATCAAGTGAAATTTAACAAGTAGAGATGACAAAAATGACAAATTACGAACAATAAACATAAAACAGCAACAGGAAAAACAGCACATCAAAAACATCATAGCCTTGAATTGGATCCATTGATCTTGTCAGCTCATCTGTCGAGAACGGTATACTGCATGGATATAACATAAGATTTAGTATGTGATTGTTAAGATTCATGTAAAGGTATATAGAAGAACACCATCAGAAGTTAACGAAAATGGTAATCCATTTAAGATTTATCAATCATATACCGATATAAACCCTCAAAAATGCTTGACTATTTGTGTTAGTTAAATCAATTAAAACTGAACAGATATAACATAAGATTTAGTATGTGATTCGCATATCTTTTTGTTGAGGTTACAATTTCTCATAGATCGGAACATTAGAACGGTTCATTTGAAAAGCAAAAGAATATAGAAATTGGATATTGTGACATGACTTCTTGGATAAAAAGATAAACTAATGTTAGATTTAATACAAAAATCAATTGACAATTTGACATACCATCACTAGTGAGACACAGGAATCTGTCCACCAGAAAACATATAACAAACCAATTTGTAAACCAGATAATTTAAAGATTAACATCATATTAACAAACCTGTTGTATCTTCATTCTGGTTACACGCATATGCCTAGTTAACTTTTAATAAGCTGCCCAAAACTGCAATTATAAGTTGTAAAATCAAATTTTTAATGACTGATAACAAGAATAGAATATATTTTTATAATGACTAATAACAAGAATAGAACATAAAGTATCATTGAGGTTTCTATGTACAAATACCTTCCATTAAGTGTCACAATAGCAAGACAACAAAACACAATCAAAGCAACCCGCAAAGGCACAAACCCATACGCCGACTGAAATAAAAAAAATAGTCATCAATCCAAAATCAAGTAAAGATGAGTATATATTTAACTAGTATCTAAATATCAGTATGTATCTCACCAAGCAACCTACTGGTCTGTTGGTCTGTTGGTGTTCCAAGCAACCTGCATAATGCCATCCTTGAGAGTGCACCTCCACCTGCTCTTGGATCGATTCACCTGCCAACCAGTTTCATCATCATGCATTGGAGACTTGGATAATCAACCGTATGTTGATTCGGTAGAGCCTGCAGACATCAAACATATTTAATTTGCGATTAGGAGTGAATCAAGATTCACAGATGTAAATTAACAAAAAAACAAAAAAATTACACAGATGGAAATCGAGATTCAACCTAAAGAATCGACAAATTAACAAAAAAATCAACAAAAAAATCGAAACTTACAGCCTAATAATCAAATCGAGATTCACAGATGGAGGTTGAACAACCTAAGAAATCGATAATCGAGATATCCAATTTCACAGTCAACAGATACAATAATATTTTAGAGTTACGATTGAGAATCTGACCTTGAAGATGAGAGAGACGATGAAGACGAGGGAGAGCGTAAGTACGGATGATCGGAGCGACGTGGTCACCTTAAAGTGTCGACTGAAGTCCCGATTGAGAGACAGAGAGACGAGGGAGACGAGTGAATTTCAAGTCCTGGAACAGATTGAAGTGCCCACTGAAGCTTCGATTGAAGCTTGGATATTGAAGTGCAGACTGAAGCTTCGATTGAAGCTTGGATTGAATAGAACGATGACTGGAGTCTGGAGCGATTGAAGCTTCGATTAACTGAAGGATGGGTTTGAGAGGGGAGAGAGGAGAGTGACCAGAAGAGAAGACAACGTTTTTTTTTGGAATGAAAATCATAAACCCTAAAAACGAATCAGACTAAGGTAATCGCTATAAGTTCTTTACCCTAATTTTTTAAAACAAATGCACCAAAATATAAAAATTAAATATATTTTTTTTTATAAAAAGGCGGGTACCCGTCGGTACCGGTTCCGGGTAACCGCCGGTTCCGGGTACCCGGTATTGGAACCGGAACCGACGGTTATCCAGCGGGTATCGGTTTCGTAAAAATGAGAATTGGAACCGGAACCGCTTAAGGCGGTTCCTAGACTTTAGGAACCGGAACCGCCTAAGGCAGTTCCCGTTCCAGAACCGGCAGTTCCAAGGCAGTTCAGGTTCCGAAAGTAGGTACCCGCTTCCGCTGCTCATCCCTATAGAAAAGTGTCCCTTAGTGCTACCTAACCCAAGAGAAACACCCCGTTCACTACTTGTGTGCACGGCCAGATGAATGCTCTAAGTGGCTCATGACTTCCACCCGAAACACCAACCCCGTGACTCCACTTTCGCTACTCCGACTTTGCAAAATACAAGTACCTCGCGGTGTCGTTCAGGATCGGTACAAACGATGTCAATTCGACCGATAAACCTCCCGATTCCCACGTGATGTTTGCGATGGCCACGAACGAGGGACCAACATCACTCCAGCCCACGAACACCGAAGTGCCCGCAAACCATGTGTCACACTGTCATCTAGAAAGACTGGCAACTAACAACCGCTATGGCTATAGCTCTTCCTATAGGTACTCTTTCAACCTAGTAGTCACCCTCAATGATCCGGATAAGGTTTTAGGCAAAGGTCATCAAACTACCCAAACCCATTACGCATAACCCCGCAATGTCATTTATACATTAAGAGGGTGTTTGTTTTTTCTCTGCAGATCTACGGGAGGTCTTCTGTCTGCGCGGCGCAGACCACGCGCAGACTTATAGGTTTGAAGTGCGTTTGTTTTTCTGAAGTGCGCAGACATAAAAACGTCTGTGCGAGGTCTTCACCACACAGATATGGGCCAACCTCTTCTAAAGTCTGCCAAGTTCCTTTGACCTAAAAAAAACACGTGTTTCTTTTTGTTTCCGCCTCCATTCGTCCAAACCTCCCGTCTTCGTACACAGATAGCTCGACAACTCCATCTTCACTCCAGCAACCTTCGTCGACCGACCATCACCTCCGATTTGTCGCCGCACCGCCCATCGCTACCCTCCTCTCTGGTCGCATCTCCGGTCGTCGCCTCCGAACAGCAAGCTTCACTTCTCGATTGCAGCGAACAGGTATGTCGTCGCCTCCTGTCTCTTTCAATTCAACTTCTTGTTTGATTTGCATCCTTGTTTCCCCGAAAATATTTATTTTGTTGGGTATTCCTTCATATTCAAATCTTGGAGGTGTATAATTTATCATATATTGTTGCTAAAATTGAAAATACTACCTGTAAACAATTCCCAGCAAGCTGTCATTCTTGTTAAATCTTACCTGCAAGCTGTCTTCTTGTTTTTTCACACCTAGGATCTATAATTTTTTTTATTGGAAGCCAATATACAGAACTGCCAAGAAAAAGATAACATATTCTTTTGTTGATTGTGTATGTGTATATGATTGTTGATTGTGTATATGTATATGATTGTTGATTGTGTATGTATATATGATAGTGTATATGTATATGATTGTTGATTTGTGGATGATATAATTTGCCTAGAATGTGTTGAAATCAAAGCTTTTTCTTGAAATAATGTTATGAAATAATGATGTTAGTTGTTGAAATCAAGCTTTTTCTTGATGAAAATTCTTATTTGCTGAATATGATAGTGTATATGTTTATGATTGTTGATTTGTGGATGATATAATTTGCCTAGAATGTGTTGAAATCAAGCTTTTTCTTGAAATAATGCTGTGAAATAATGATGTTAGTTGTTGAAATCAAGTTTTGTCTTGATGAAAATTATTATTTGCTGAATATGATAGTGTATATGTATATGATTGTTGATTTGTGGATGATATAATTTGCCTAGAATTGTTTCAAATTGTTGAAATAAGAGGCTAAATTATTTTTTTTTGTTGAAATAGGAGGCTGAAAATACTTATTATTGTTTCAAATTGTTGTTGAATGTGCTAAAAATTGTTGTTGAAAATCGTTAGTTGTTGACTGTTTATTGTGAATGCTATATTGGTTATTAGAAATGGGAGATATCAATGGACCAATGAGCAATTAAAATGCTTAGTGGATACTTGTATTGAAGAAGTAGAGAGTGTTGGTAGAAAAGGATTGAGTTTGCAGAAAGATTCATGGATAAGGCTTGGAAGAGTTCTTAAGGAAAAATTTGGCGTTGGCTTGAGTAAAAAACAAATGAAAAATGCATATGACAATCTGAAAGCCAAATACACAGGATGGGTATATTTAAAAAACAAAACTGGTAATATTTACAATTCCCAAACAAACACTTTTAACTTAACAGTCGAGGAGTGGGATGATTTTAAGAAGGTACAATCTCAAACAAACACTTTTAAACATTTACGTTTGAAGTTGCCAAATATTCTTACACTATTTTTTGTTATATTTGGGTTTAGGGGCATCCGAAGGCTGCTTCGTTGAAAACAATGCCACTGCATTTTCCAGATCTTTGTGCTCGTCTTTTTGATGGAAATAGTGCCACCGGTAATTTTAGGAGTTACTCAACCCAATTATCTTCAGTAGCTGGAGCATCCTCTTGTCGTCTTCCACCACTTCAGATTACCACCACCCCTTTTCTTGCATTAGATGATGATGGTGATGACACTTCTCATCATGCTAGTGATACTTTTCATGAGCCACCACCTTCTGCTGCTTCACCTTCTGATGCTTCACCTTCTTCTGCTTCACCTTCTGCTGCTTCACCATCCGGTTACCCCAACAAAAGGGCTAAACCCTCAACTCCTAAAGCTCCTAGTACCTTACCGTCTGCTTCTTCACCTGATGGAACTTCTATTACTACTGACGATTTAGCATTTGAAATGAAAAAAGCTCTACAAAGTTTGACTAAAGGGTATACAATTCCTCAATGTTTAGAGAAATTAGAGGTGCTTCAGTTAGGCCATACAGATCCTTTACGCTTTGTTGCATATCATATTTTTGGAGGGACTATGAACATGAGAGAGATGTGGATGCATTTTCCCGATGTTCCCGAGATATTACGAGGATGGCTTGAGATGACGGGTACAAGTTTAGGAGTTTTGAAGGACGGAAAGATTGTCCGATGATTTTTATTGTGTTGAAACTATTTATTAGGTCCTTTTGCTTCTATTTTGAACTATTTTGTTAGGTCTTTTTGCCTTTGTTGAAACTATTTTTTGTTATTTTGCTACTTGGAATATGTTTTATCTAATGTGTTTTTGCTACATGTAATATGTTTTATCTAATGTGTTTTTGCTACTTGAAATATGATTTATGTAATGTTTTTTTTGCTACTTGACATATGATTAATGTAATGTTTTTTAAAGTTCTACTTTGTTGATTTTAGGTTCATAATGGATCACGATCAAAAGTTACTTCTCGTAATTCTTATGTACCTGTACATCCGTTATTTTTGGAAGAGGGGTGTGAAACGATTGCGGGATAATGATTCGGAAATGACGGGACATGAATACACATTGGAGTTATTACATCGTAATCGTTTACAATGTGTTGAAGTGTTACGCATGTCCCGCGACTCATATGTACGACTATGTGCTCATTTTAGAGCACATTACTCATTAAAGGACATCAAACATGTATCGGTTGAGGAAAAGATGGCTATGTTTTTGATGATGATCGGCCATAATCAACGTTACGTGATTATCAAGCGGAGATTTCAACACTCGAAGCAAACAATTCATAAATTTTTTTATGAAGTGTTGGAAAAAATGATGCTTTTCGCACAAGATGTTATAGTACCAACTTCTTTTAATCCGAATCCAAACATTCCAGGACATAATAGGAGGCTACGACGGGTTTTCAAAGGAGCGTTTGGTGCACTTGATGGCACTTTGATACATGCTGTTGTCCCTGCTAAGAAACAAGACTTATATAGAAGTAGGGGAAAGGGAGATTGCTACCAAAATGTATTGGCAATTTGTGACTTCAATATGATTTTTACATTTGTTGTGGCCGGGTGGGAAGGGGTAGCGCATGACTCTAGAATTTTATCAGAAGCAGTAGCTGATCCACAAGCTTCATTCCCGTTTCCACCACCAGGTAATTATTTGTTTTTTTATAAATTTTTTTAACTTAGTTTCAAAATTGATTAGTGTTTTGCATTTTTTACAAACAAATATTATCTTTGTGATGCCGCGTATGCACACACTCGAGGATTTATGGCCCCTTATCGTAATGTGAGGTATTGGCTTGGAGATTTTCGTAAAAGACGTGCATTGACCAATAAAGAAAAATTTAACCATGGACATGCAAAACTTCGGAATGTCATTGAGCGTGCTTTTGGTGTTTTGAAAGCATGTTTCCCTATATTGAAGAGGATGGCACCATTCCCGTTTGTGACACAAAGAAACATTGTCATGGCATGTTTCGCGCTTCATAATTTTATAAGGAGAGAAGGACTGAGTGATGAGTATTTCGCACGATACGATGAACCCAATGCCTCGTTTCGAAATAACAATGTGACCTTTAATGATGATGAAGATGAGATTCAAACAAATGGTAATGCAGCAGACCGTGAATATATGACACGATTACGAGATGAAATTGCTGATCAGTTGATGCACAATATAGATTGAATTGTTTTAAATGAAATTGTTATTGCAAAACCAAATTTTTACAATTGTGTGACTAATTTTATTGCATGAATTTTATTTCCAATGTTATATGACTAATTTTATTAAAATTTTGGTGTTGAGAAATCTTTTTAAGTTTGTAAAATCATTTTATTTAAAATTCAGTTTATTTCAGCAGCCTGCAGACGTTAAAAAACAAACAGTCTTCTTATTGCAGACTGCAGACGTTTGGTCCACCTCTTCTGCTGCTAAGGCTTGCAGATGTGGTCCGCAGACTGCAGACGTTTTGGTTTCAGAAAAACAAACAACACCTAAGTAAAGTATGTAATGCATACCATATAGATGTGTATTAAACATGCAATGTATTCATAACCATCACATCAAAACACAACCATACATCATATTTCAAGCAACTTAAGCTAGCATGCTATATACATGAAGTTCATCAAAGTGTAAGCAACATAGCAATTAGGTCATAACATGACATTAGCACAAACCATATATCATCATCATAAATATCATATCATCATCAAGAACAAGTAATGACATGGTCATCCTAAAGTGAATCAAATCACCATCTACGGATTGCACGTTTCAATCATGCAACTTTAGTGAGTGAAAACTATGAACTCACCTTGATCTTTTCGGCTTTGATATCACTTCAACACGTAACTTTGTAGGTCCGTAATTCAACAAATACCTTAATATTGATTGAGCGGTCAACGTCAAATCCTCATAATATCGAGCCGTGAAAAAAAAAATGTTTGATCGTAGATATCGTCGTGCATCAAAACCATCCTATACAACCAATTATTATTATTATTATTATTATTATTATTATTATAAATAACATGGTTGTGACGTTAATTTAAACCATAAATAGGTTTAAATCTCAACGTAATCGATATTACCACGTTAATTTATTATCAATTTATTTATCTAATCGTAAACAAATGAATTGATAATTTAATAGTACTAAAAGCTCCATATAACCCACATATACTAAGTCTCCGTACGTCTGAACATATGTATAGAACTCATATAGAATTTAACCCAATTTGTAGACTACTGTGTTTGATAGGAAGCAATACCTTCACAAACTAGAGACATGCAGGTGATGGGTTCTCCTTGCACACAACCTGATGCATCATCTACAAAGCAACTTTTGTTCCCTCATTATTTTTTCTGGAAAACTCACCATACCTCATACAACCAAAACAAATATTTTGGAAGCAATATCACCACATTTCACGAGCCATCATCACCTCACTGGAAAACAAACAAATTAGGTCTGGCCGACGTCTCTCTAGCTATACAGATGAAGCCTTCCATGGCTCTAAAAATTTATCAATCCATGCTCATGCATTTTCTCAGCCTGATGCCTCTCTGTTTTGGACCGAGTACACCGAACACAACAAATATAAGACATCGGCTTTGCTCAACACTTTCGACATAAAGCATGTAAGAACACCACTGACCCGTATCCTCGTTATTCTCGGTGCATACCCTGATGTCAGAAAAATCCTCACTCTCGACCACCGGTGAGTGCATATATTCTTTAATGTCACTGACAACGAGATGGAAACCAGAAGACCCACCACTTTTCAACGATGTTATTGAGGCTTAGCAAAAGTATTAAACACAACAAAACCCATATCGACCGGGCTGATTCTTATCGCTCTCTGTAACGAATTCCATCATCATAAAAAACCACAACAACAAAACCATATATTAATATGCACGCGATGCTCTGCACCTCTCTCGCTCTTTATTCGGTTTTTCATAGCTTCTTGTGGTCGATTGGTAAGGGCTGGTCAACAAAGAAAGATGGTAACGGGAGTTGCAGGTGGTCGCCAGAAAGATCGTATCCTCGCCCGAGTTTTAGCCATGCGTGAAATCTTCACAACTTCCAAGCAATTCCCGCCGGGAAAAGAAAAACTCCATAACACTCGCTCTTATTCTCTTTCTCGTTCACTTGCTTCTCTACATATTTGTCTTTCTCTAGTCGTCGTAGGTATAGCAGCCTCAAAGAGGTTTGATCGGTTTTTGTTTTTAAAGTAGTGAGCGGACGAGGTAATGAAACGATCAGTTTGAACGATTAATTCCTCCAAATTGAATATACGTTATTAAAAACTTGCAACTTTGGTCCATGAAGTTTAGCCATCATAATACTTTATACCCCAAAACCCAAAAGCACTACCTTCTATATTTTCAAATATGTGACTTTAACCCTTAGACTTTGTTTATACCTTTTATGGGTTATATTTATGTTAACTATCCTAGCAAATAAATTAGTTAATTTATATGTATTTTAATTACATACAAATTCTTTTAAATGTTAATTAACACCATTTTATTTATTTATTTCATTTTATCATCACAAACATCGAAACCATTTTTACAAGAATAACTATTCGAGTAACGAAAAACTAGCATTGTTAACGGACGGATTTTCGGGTCGTTACAACAAATGACTTAGCCCATCAAGTTAAAAGGGACCAAAAGCATAACAAACCAAGATATGAAGAGATCTAAGCAAGCAGATGACAAGGTATGAACTTTATACATCAAAATGCTTTCAAAAGGAGTGATGATTCTAGATTTATAAACTTCACACCAAGCAAAGCACCTTCAATCTTCTTTACTTCCTTCAAAGAGAGCAAAATAACCACCGAATTCTTCTCAAGAGCTCAAAGACACAACAATCGAGGTTAAGGATCGAGATTTAGGGTTTTGGTGCAATGGAGGCTGGTAAAGAGGTCAGCCCCAGGGACTTAAGGACTTTATTTAGGGTGTAACACCCTAAATTTAGGGTTTCTTAATCTCCGAGTACGCTAAGCGTAATCCTCGTACACACAGCGTACGTGGTCTCACACCCGCGATCACTTCCCTCCTTAGTACACTAAGCATAGCATGTGGTATGCCCCGTGTACTACCTTCTCAGCTAGTACGTTAAGCGTACGAAGTGGTACGCCCCACGTACTACTCTAAGGTCCAAATGCAACAATTTAAATATAAAGAGAAAATAAGGAACATACCAGAATCCATATGTTACAATTCTCTTCCACTTGAATCAGACTTCGTCCTTGAAGTCCGCTGCCCCGAACAACTCCGGATAGTGCTCCCTCATCTCATCTTCCGGCTCCCAAGTCCACTCTGAACCCTTGTGGTGCTGCCATTGCACCTTCACCAACTCAACAACCTTGTTCCTTAAGGTTTTCATCTTCCGGTCTGGAATCGTCACCAATCTCTCAATATAATTCAGGCAGTCATCCACCTGAATATCCTCTAATGGTACCACTGGGGAATCATCCAATAGACACTTCCACAACTGAGAGACATGGAACGTGCTATGAATCTTACTGAGCTCATCGGGAAGATCCAAGCGATAAGCAACTCGACCCACCCAAGACAAAACCTTGAAGGGACCAATATACCTGGGGCTCAGCTTCCCCCGCTTCCTGAACTGGATGACACCTTTCCAAGATGTCAACTTCAGGAAAACCATATATCCCACCTGGAACTCTAAATCTGATTGTTGTCTGTCAGCATAACTCTTCTGCCAACTCTGTGTTGTCTGGAGCCTGCTCCGAACTTTCTGAATCAGCTCAGTGGTCTTGAGTACCACTTCGGTACTCCTCATAATCCGTTGACCAACCTCGCCCCAACAAATCGGGGTCCTACACTTCCTCCCGTAGAGCATCTCGAAGGGAGGACGATCAATGCTGGCATGATAATTTTTGGTAAACAAAAATTCCACTAACGAAAGATACGTATCCCAACTCCCACCAAAATTCGGAACACATGCCCGCAACATATCCTCTATGGTTTGAATAGTCCGCTCACTCTGACCATCGGTCTGCAGATGGAAAATTCTGCTAAAATGGAGACGAGTGCCCAACTCGTCATGGAACCTCATCCAAAACTTGGAAGTAAATCGGCCATCTCTATCAGAAACCACCGATAACGGCACCCCATGATGTACCACAACCTCACAAATATAAATCTCAGCCAATTTCTCTGCGGAGCTACTCTCCTGGATTGGGATGAAGTGCACGCTCTTGGTCAAACGATCCACGATGGCCCAAATAGAATTCACTCTGTGCGCAGTCCAGGGTAGCTTTGTGATAAAATCCATGGTGATATCCTCCCATTTCCATTCAGGAATCTCGAACGGTTGCATCTTGTCGTGAGGACGCTGATGCTTGGCCTTGACTTTCCTGCAAGTCAAGCACCGCTCCACATACCACGCCACATCCCACTTCATGCAGGGCCACCAATCATTAGGACGAAGATCCTTATACATCTTCGTTGCCTCGAGATGAATGGACAACCTAGACTTATGCACCTCCTCCATCAGAACCTGACGCACACATCCCCAATACATAACCCAAACCCACCGATACAGAGTTAACAATCCACGACTATCATAATCGAAGGAAGCCACCTGACCAACAATACGCTCACTCTTTCGGTGCTCTTCCTTTATAGCCTCAACCTAAGACTCACGAATCCGCTCCAACAACGGACTAATCATGATCATCCTCAAACATAGGTCTCTGATCAGAGCCGCAGCAGCCTTGCTGCTGAGTGCATCGGCCACCACATTAGCCTTCCTCGGGTGATAAAGGATATCACAATCATAATCCTTAACGACATCCAACCACCAGCGTTTCCTCATATTCAGATTCGGATGATCCATCAAATACCTTATGCTCTTGTGATCCGTGTAAATAGTAGAACGGACCCCATAGAGGTAATGCCGCCAAATCTTGAAGGAGAAGACCACGACCCCTAACTCCAAATCATACGTTGGATAATTCGCCTCATGAGGCTTCAGGTGCCTCGAAGCGTAAGCGATCACGCGACCCCTCTGAATCAATATTGCCCCCAATCTGGTGATCGACGCATCACAATATACTACAAAATCCTCAACACCCTCCGGCAGGGTCAAAATCGATGCCTCACACAACCGTTGTCTAAAGGTCTCAAAAGCTGTCTGCTGCTCAGGACCCCAACGAAATCTAACCGTCATCTTAGTCAGTCGGGTCAAAGGAACAACTATCTTGGAGAAATCCTAGAGGAATCTCTGATAATAACCCGCTAAACAAAGAAAACTCCGAATCTCAAATGGAGACCTCGGAACCTCCTACTGCATCACGGCCTCGACCTTGGCCGGATCGACCATAATACCATTCTGGTTGACAAGGTGCCCCGAAAACTGCACCTCGCACAACCAAAACTCACACTTGGAGAACATTGCGAAAAGTATCTCCCTCCTCAACGTCTCCAACACTTCTCTCAAGTGCTCATCCTGCTGTTCCCGAGTCATGGAATAAACTAAGATATCGTCGATGAATACAATCACAGAATAATCCAACATAGGTATGCACACGCGGTTCATGAGATCCATGAATGCAACTGGAGCATTGGTGAGCCCAAAAGGCATCACCACGAACTCGTAATGACCATAATGTGTTCGAAAAGATGTCTTCTGAACATCCTCATCCCTAACCCTCATCTGATGATAACCTGATCGCAAATCAATCTTGGACAACCAAGATGCACCCTGAAATTGGTCAGAAAGATCATCAATCCTCAGGAGTGGATAACGGTTCTTCACCGTTACCTTATTCAGCTCCCGATAGTCAATGCACATACCATGAGAACCATCATTCTTCTTCACAAACAAGATCGGTGATCTCTAAGAAGAACTGCTCGGTAGAATGAATCCCTTGTCTAACAGCTCCTACAGCTACAAACAACTCATGCATCTTAGGAGGAGCCAACCGATACGGTGCTTTGGCTATCGGAGCCGCACCAGGAACCATATCAATCTTGAACTCAACTTGCCTCTCCGGAGGCACCCCATGCAAATCCTCCAGAACCACATCCGGGAAATCCCTCACAATCGACACATCATCCACGGTCGCCTTACCCATATCCCGGGTATCCATAACATATGCGACATAACCGAAGCAACCCTGCTGAAGATAGCGCCTGGCCCTCGTTGTTGAACATAAAATCGGCCCATACTGAGATCTCTTCCCATGAACCACTAACTCTCCCCGACTTGGGGTCCGAACCCGCACTAACTACTGCTCACAATCAACCACTGCCCCATTAGGGCTCAACCAATCCATGCCCACGATAAGCTTGTTCCCACGCAATGGAATGGAACCAAATCTAGTAAATACTGCTCACTAAACAACTTAAGGGTGCAACCCTGATGAATCCTCGCAACCTGAACAGACCTATCATCAACAATCTCGAAATCAGGAGGACAATCCAGCTCCCCTAGAGCTCCAGAAAACCTCTTACTTAGCGCAAGTGACAAAAAAGATCGGGTAGCCCCCGAATCAAACAATACCAGAGCAGAAATACCGTTCACAAGGAACGATCCTAAAAATAAAACACATAAATATAAGCAATCAATATAAATAAATAAAGAGATAATGAGAAGATACATAGCCATCACCACGTCGGGAGCTGCACGAGCCTCTTATGTCGTCACCTGGAAAGCCCTGCTCTTCACCACAAGTGCATCTACCCGGCCCTGGCGGCCATTAGTAATCTGAAGAGATGCAGGAGCGGGTGCTGAAACCGGTTCTAGTGCAGCGAAACATAGACAATGGGCCTTCTTGTGGCCCCTTTGATTGCAATGAAAGCAAATCAGATCAGATATCGGGGTGGTGGCGGTGGAAGTAGTGAAATCTATGCTAATATGACCGGTCCGACCACATTTGAAGCATCCATAACCACCCATACTGCACGCTCCCTCGTGCACCTTGCCGCACTTGCCACAACGGCTACGGTCCCGGTGGCCTCTCGATCTAGAATCAGATACCTTCTGCCTCTTGCCCGAACCCTCAGTACTCGGCACATAATCTGCCTTCCTCTTCTTCTCCATCTCTAGATCAATCTCCCTCTCCTAGCTCGAGTTATCATATCCTCGAGCATCTTGCAACTGGATCGGCTTACAAACTGCCAAATGTCACTCCTCAACATCTCATGATACCGGGCCTTCTTCATCTCCTCATCCGCCACATATTGCGGAACCAAAAGTTCCCTTTCCTGGAACATCGCATTGATCTCAGCCACCATCTCAGTAGTCTGGAGGAGATCCTGAAACTCTCGTGCCAACTGTTGCACCTTAATCACCGGTGCAAACTCAACCCTGAACCTGGTCAAAAAAATCATCCTAGGTCATCGAATCAACTGCAACATCACCAACGGAGAGCCCAACCTCCTCCCACCAATCTCGTGCCCTTTCCTTCAGAAGACAGGATGGAAGTCGGACCTTTTGCCCCCTTGGGGCAGCTGTTGGTGCGGAAGGCATTAGAAACATCTGCTAACCACCTCCTGCTTGCTATCGTGTCCTTCGCCCCATGATAGTCCGGAGCTCCACATCCCCGAAACTCCCTGAAAGTAAAAGAACACGCCCCAACCAAGGCCACCATCTCAGAATAAAAGGCACTCAATCGCTTATCCAAAATCCACAGAATACGCTCCTTGACCGTGCCAAAGGTCACAGGAGTCTGCTCAAGAATGCAACGTGTAATCTCAGACGAGATGAACTCCCTAGTCTGATCATCAAGCTGCCCAGCTCTAGAACCTAAGCCCGAGCCCTCTCCAGCACTAGAACTGCCAACTGGTCTGCCTCGCAATGTTACCATACTGAAAATAAACCATATAAACCATCAAAATACATCAAGGGATCACAATCTCTACAAGCTTCGTGGTTTCATCGCAACCCTCCTTGATTCGAGTACGGATCCTCTGCTTTCATTAATATGAGCCCATACTACCTTCCACATCTATCCGTACTTTCCTTAAGGATTGCTTTGAATCCGCCAAGTCACCCTAAATCCATTCAAATAACCCTGAACAAAATAAGGCTCCCAGTACTAAATCTCATCCTAGGTTTTCCTAGGGAAAACTCCACACCACTCTCCGCCATCAGTTGCAGAAAGAACTCACGCTAAATCCTTCTAATTAGCTCAAGATTACAATTACATATAACAGAAACCATATAATTATTCAAATGAAGGTATGTAACACCCCATTTAAAATAGAATAATTAATGATGAACCCGAAACCCCGAGAAGTAATTCTAATATTATTATTTTATATTATTATAGCCCCAAATCAAATAATAATTAGCTGGGAGTTGGTTTCGGGGAGCCAAATGAATAATTTTAGATGTTGGGGGTCAAGTGGTAACTTCTGGGATTATAATTGTAATGAACTATTATACAAGGGGTTTAATTGGTAAATAATGGATCAAAGTTGAAAAGAATATGGGGGGAGGGGCTGGAAGTGGATGAAGGACAAAGTTTGCATGTGGACGGGTATAAACCCGTCACTTTGTTGTAACGCTAACCCTAGACTCTCATATCCCCAGCCAGCATCTCCTTCTTCTTTCCCGGTAGCCACCTCCACCATTGAAGCCTCCTCAGCCGTTGTGGCATCGCCGAGTCCGGAAGCCATTGTTCTGCCTTGCTGCTGCCGTCGATGTCATTCCCGACGAGTAGAGAAGCCGAGAAGCGCCGAGCATCCAGCGACGTTGCTGCTCCAATCTGCCGACGAGGGGATGTTGGGGAAATGTCCCAGTCTCCGCTGCCATCTGTCATCGCTGTTCTGTTGTGGTGGAAGAGGAAGATCGATGGTGGAACGTCGAGTGTGAGGAGGGGCTGTCCATGGCCGCCGTTAACTGATGCTACTGCCCGCTGTTTCGTTCAACGCCATCCGCCGCCATGGCTGCCGCCGCTGCCAGTTTTCTTGTGCTACTGCCTTACGCCACCGGGTGGGTGGCTACGTTTGTTTGGTGTATTTCATCGAGGGTTGTTGTTGCTATTCGTTTTTTTGATCGTTATTGTCGGCCGGAAGTATAAGGGACCACCATGGCCGCCAGCCATGGTGGCTGCCACCATCCAACCACCGCCCGCCGCCACAAGGCTGGTCGGGTGTGTGTGTATGTGTTCTCGTGAGTGTGTGTATATTTGAATATCGTGTTGTAATTTGTAATCCATCGGAATAGTAAAGAAAATTCGTCACCACCACCGTTAGGTGGTGGTTGCCGCCTCCTGCCGCCACCGGCCGCTGTGTCGGGTGGCGGTGTGCTTGCCTTGTGAGTTTGATTCGTTTGGGGTGCTTGAAACCCTAATGGGCCTTGTAAGCCTTAATGGGCCCAATGAAGCCTAATGGGCTTAGTGAAAACCCTAATGGGTCCAATAAAGCCCTAAGTGACCTAAAAGCCCAACCATTTGATTAATGGGCTAGTATTGGGTTGAAAACCCTAATTAGGGTTTGGAAAACCCTAATGCCATGAAACCCTAGTTTTGGGAATTGATCGGGACACACGTGGGAATTATTTAAAAACTTGAGATATTAAATAATAATAATTGGAAAATTAATCTAAGGCAATAATGGACTTAATGGACTAAGTCCTTATTGGATTAAGTCCTTAATGGGTTAAGTGAGAAACACTTAACCCTAGTTGTCATTTTATGTGAAACCCTAATTTCACTTGGGCCTTGAGTTGGGCCTTCCTATAGGGTTTTGGTGGTTCGACTATTGATGGACCATCCAAGAACAAGTTAATGGACCAAAGTAATTAGATGGGCTTTAGGATAAGGCCCATGTGAGGACTTGGGCCCAATTTAGAAGATTGGGCCATATGTTGGGCCTTGGCCCATTACTTGACTTTTGGGCTTTTGGAGTGTGAGTTGGACTTTGAGCTTGGAACCCAATTATTAATTGGTATTGTTTGATGTTGACAGTTCGGGAATTTGTCAATCAGCAGCTGGAGCGTACCTGCGGGACTTCAGCAGTGCCAGGTGAGTTCTCCTCACTATATCAACAGGGTCTAAGGCACCAAGGCCGGCCCTTTATGGATGGTATTCAGATTATTGCATGTTATGCTTACTGATTTATATCCTGGTAGTTAGGATGGTGATATTCTATGCTTTAGTGACCCGGTTGGGTCGGTATCCTGGTATATAGGATGATGCTATGTTAGTGACATGGTAGGTCGATATCCTGGTTATAGGATTGTTGCTATGCTTTGTGATCTGTTAGATCGGTTCGACTGTTATATATATACATGCTAGTGTTATATGTTGTCTGTGTGCACATGATTGTCCTGGTTATAGGATGATGCTATGTTAGTGACCGGTTAGGTCTGTATCCCGGTTATTGGGATGTTGCTATGATTGGTGATCTGTTAGATCGGTTTGACTGTTATATGAAATGAGCTAGCGTATGATATTTACGTGCACATGTTTTTTTGATTGGGGGTTGGGTTGAGGCGGTCCTGCTTTGTGCTGTAGGCTAACATGCCTGCCGAGCGGTCCGGATAGGCTGTAGGCCCTACGTGGCGGTCCAGACATGCCGAAGGCTTGAAGAGCAGTCCAGATAGACTGAAGGCCTGTGAGGCGGTCCAGTCAGGCTGATGACTCATTGTGCATGCTGTTCTGTATTGGTTATATGATATGGTTATGTTTGTATGGCGTTGGTATTTTGGGGAAACTCACTAAGCTTTGGGCTTACAGTTGTTGATTTTGTTTCAGACACTTCTGATGATTGTGGGAAGGCGAAGGCGTGATCGTGCACCTCCTCATATTTTCATTATTGATTCTGGGGATACTCTGATGTCTAAACTATCTTGAAAACAAATTGTAATGACTTAATGGTTTTAAATGTTTTAAAAAGTTTTAAATTGGCTTGAATGTTATGGGTGTTACAAGGTATTACACTACAACGGTTGGACTCAAATAAGAACTGCGCAATAGAGTTAAAACCTAACCTTCTAAAATTATTTAGTTCCCATAATATGTAACTTAGCATATTCGCTTACTAGTTAGCTGAAGCTAGTAGGAACTCCTAAAAGCACGAAGCAAGCAACATTCGAGCATCAAGTAACCAGAACCAAGCATCACCTAATCAGGCCATCCTATCACTGACTGATCAATACTAGCATGCAAGTAAACAAGCTCATACAATAGGCATACAAAGACATCTATCCTAGCATTTTGTCATGCAAAACTAAGTAGATCCTTGGCCCTAACTAGCATGCGATTCACAGATTCACAGATTAAATTATATCAGATAACATGTATGGGTATTTTAGGAAAACTTACTTGAGCTCGGTTGATTGCATACACCACACCCTTTCTTATCTTACAAAAATTATTTTCTTAAAAATACATTTCTTTTTGAAAAACTTTACCAAATCCTCAGTTTGAGTTCGGATACACCCAAGAGTATGTTCGAATCCCTCAAACCAAGGTTCTGATACCAACTTGTAACGTACCAAAAATACGACCCAAAAGTTTCATTTTTAATTTCATAAAACAATTATCCAAAGAACATCATCATAAAAATCCACATAAAACAAATACATCTATAACGCCCGCGTTTTTGGCTAAGCATTATTATTATGATGTAATAGTTAGGGTCAACAACTGTAACCTATTTTATGTAATGAAGAAGAATTATTTGAGTAATATGTGAGTTATATGCAATATATACATGCTATATGTGCCTAGTATATGTGGTCTGATATCTATGATGAACAATTTATACATGTTTTATTTGACTTAAACTGTATATGCATTTTATACCTATAATTATGTTGGGTGAAGATGGGTAGATGATATAGATGATGAAATATAAAACAAATGATGAGAGGCCTTGATGTTAATGTTGATCCAGTCATCTAGTGGTGTATAGATGACGACCACGGACTATTATGGACAGTCTAGTGGAACGCTAGCAGGCTTGCAACCTGTAGATGTTTGTGAACGATGTGTTCACCATGTGTACTCCATCCCCCTCATGGTTGCCTTACTGACATATATTGCTTAGGAATCCCGTAAGCGTTATTGTCAATCCCTAAGATAATCCTTAGGCTAGGTCCCTTAAATTATATGATTTAGGGACAGAAAGTGAGGATAACGGGAACGGGTAATTGGGTTGAATGATTTGATGAAATTAAAGAACATAATTATTGTGGGTTGAAAATCCTATGTGCTCAACAGGCTCCCAATCCTGACCCATCCAGTTTCTTGTATTACAGGTAGTGGAACAAGAGCACCGGTGATGATTAGATGAGAGAATTATGGGTTATAGGCCAATAGAATAATAGATGTTGTAAGCCCTATGTTATTTCCGTTTATGCTTATGTACTGTATTGACGATGAAATCCCAACGTTTTGTAATATAATTAAAATACATTTCTTCAGAAATGCTTTGATAATATCTTTATCATATTTTGGGAACAAATTCCGCAATATTATTCTTTAAAAGTTTACTTTGATTTTTAAATAAAGCATAAACAAATCGGTCTTTTCTGGCCGTGAAATTAGGGATGTCACAGTTGGTATCAGAGCATTAGTTTAAGCGAACTAGGAATTTGTAGGATTTCTAGACTTAAACCTAGAATTCTAAGCGATAATTGTGAGATGAGTGTCTGTTATATTTAGGAAATATATAGACACGAACACTAGCTGATTATAGGAAAAATGCATAAATTGCTTTTATGTGCTAAATCACTTATATAAAATGCCTCATATACCTTATGATGCTATTATTTGCTCGGATCTATGGGCTATTGCCGATCGGATCTGGAAACTTATGTGTTCAGATTTCTAAACATTTATCTACGATATTAGAATTGGCATGTAACTTTCGTAGAGACAATGAGGGTTTAAACGTCTATCGTAGATAAAGATATAAATTTGCCTGCTTTGGTGTAGAGATCGACATTTTGAGAACTCGCAGTGCATTAGGAAACGCTAATGGAAACCTGCAAACCGAGTCACGAGGGATTGAGCATGCACCAGAAGTAGCAACTGCACCTGATCAATCATGATGGCAGGAGTCCAAGCAATGATTCGGGCTATGATGGCCGAACAAAGGGAGGTGATGAGACAAATGTTGCATAATAATAGGGATGAACCTATTGTACCTGTTGTGCAACCCGAGTTGAATAACGGACAGTCAGAAGAAGGAAACTATAGTAGAATTGTCAGTCAAGCTAAGCCACGAGTGGTTAGAAGAAACCAACCCAATGGAGGAAATGATGGACGTGGATGTAAGTACAAGGATTTAATGGCATCCAAGCCACCAAGTCTTTCTGGAAGCCCTACATTGGTGGAAGTCATGGATTGGATCTCCGAGATGGAGATGATGTTTGAAAGTTGCGACTGGAGCAACAAACAGAAGCCCGCTCTTGCAGTTACACTGTTGAAGACTAGGGTATTAAGTTGGTGGAAGCTACTAGCTAATACCATGCCCAAGGGAGAAGATATAAAGATGTCTTGGGAAGAATTTTTGGTGCAACTGAAAATTCAGTACTGCTCTAAGCAGGATCTTTGGAAAATCAACAACGAGTTTAAAAATCTGAAAAAGGGAAGGATAAGCATCACCGAGTATGCTGCAAGTTTTACGGAGAAAATGAAGCTTGTTGCTTATTTGGTTCCGACTGAACTCTCCATGGTCAACAAGTTTCCTAATGGACTGCCAGTGGACTTGGGTCCAATGGTCAAACAAGTAACCACCTTGAAATCCGCCATATGGGAAACTAAGAATGTTGAGACCCAGTTAAGGGAGAAGGGTCTGGAGAGAGCCGAGGTAGGAGAGAAAAGGAAGTTTGAGGGATCTTCAAGGTCCAACAAGAAAAGAAGATTCTCTAAGTCTAGTTCTAAGAAGTTTGGAGGAGGAGGAGGTGAAGCAAGATGGTGCGAGAAGTGCAAAAAGAAACACTTGGGAAATTATGGCGAGGAAGTGACATGTTTCAAATATGGGAAGACTAGGCATTACGCCAAAGAGTGTACATTCAACAAGAAGGTGTGTTATGGATGTAATGAATTAGGGCATATTTCTAGGGACTGCCCAAAGAAGAAAGAGGAAGCAAGGCCTAATGTGACGCCAAGGCCAAAGGCAAGCGCATTCCAGATGACCCTGGAAGCAACAAGGGATGAAACAGATGTCGCTTGAAGTACCTTTCTTGTAAATCGAATGCCTGGAAATATATTGTTTGATTTTGGAGCTAATTACTCCTTTATATCGCATAAATTTGGTGGAAGACTAGCATTCCTGTAGATAAACATGATAAGGTTCTAGTTATAGAAGTTGTGTAACGTCCCAAAATTAATGATATAATTTTTTTTTGTTTTTAGATTATTAAATCGTAAATACATATCATTTCCATAAAACCAAGGTAAACAAGATTTAGCTAAACATCATCGAATCAGAGTAAATCACATAATGCGAAAATATGTGGTATGCGCTCTGCAATCATCCCGATCTCTCCATTTGAAAACCGAAGTACCTGAAACATAAACTGAAAACCATAAGAACAAAGCTTAGTGAGTTCCCCAAGATACCACATACCATACATAACTTATAACACAACGAGCCCCTCCCACTGAGATACGGGCCCACCCACACTCACATAACGGGCCTTTCCCACTGATATACGAGCCCCGTCCATACTCGCATAACGGGCCCCACCCACTGAGATACGGGCCCCACCCACACTCGCATAACGGGCCCCGCCCACTAAACATATAACCATATAATCATATAACATTCAGACACATGTGGAAATCACAAAGATAGTAGCATACTGCACAATCATCGGGCCCTGCCCACATACAAATAATATATGCATAACCTGATACTAGCATAATAAATAACCATCACGCCCCGCCCAACATACATACCAATACATACACATGCAAGAGTCACGCTGACAACTAGCATCCTAACATAATAAACCATGGGTCGGCATTGGTGCCTTCGACCCGCTAAACACAGTGAGAAGACTCACCTCGTACTGCCGAAACGCATAGAAAATCCATGGCTGCTGGCTGTCATATCCCCGAAATATCAATATCAAAACAACACCTGATCAACATTTGGGTACCAAACCATAATCATAAGTCCAATAGTCTATTTTTGGGGTAAAAAGAACATTTTACCCCTTGCTTAGTTTGGCCCAAGGCTAAAGCCCAAACTCAAAATCTGAAAGGTCCAAAACCCAATAATCACTCAAGGCCCATACTTGGCCCAAATTTTCAAAATTGGGCCCCAGACATAGCCCAACATAACCCATGGTCAACCTTGGTCAAACTTCTGGTCAAAGTCAAAGTCAACAGCCCATGATGACCAAACATGCTGTGTTTCCCCTTGACACGCCGTGTTCTTCCCTCATCCAGATAATTGGGAAATCCTTAGCCAACACGCCGTGTTTGCCCAAGATTCAACAGCTTAATACAATAAGCTACTCTCTACGATTCCAAGAGCTCCAAAGCTCAGATCTAGACCAAAATAAGACTTAGAAGGGTAAAGTTTCCATCTTGACCCATAGGGATTACCAAAAAGGGTCCAATCCCAACCAAAAATGCTTGATATAGCAAGGGCTTAACCAATAAGCACTTAATCCTTGAATACATAGCCCCAAAACATAGATATGACTTCCTTGAGCTGGGAACCATGTAAAGTTGCCAACTTTACGTTCATGCATGTCTAGATGAAACTCTTAAGCTTAAAAATGGACTTGATAATTGACTTAATGCATGCATGACACCAAAAATCTCATAAAGCTTGCACCTTTATGCTCAAGGAGCCCAAAAAAAACTTAGATCTGAAATAAGAAGTCCTTAAACAACTTCACCTCTCATCAACCCAAAAAGGGACCAAAAGCACAACAAAGCACAAAATGAAGAGATCTAAAAATCTATAAGACAAGATGCAAACTTGATACCTCAGAAAGCTTCCCCATGAGATGATGATTCTGGATCCAAAGCCTTTTCCCCAAACAAAGCAACTTCAAGATCTCCTCTTCCTTCACAAAGACCAAAAATGAGCACCAAGAACCTCTTACTAGCCCAAGAACACCACCAATAGACTTAGGGGTCTATTTTAGGGTTTTAGTGTCAATGAAGGCTGGTAAGGAGACGAACACTTGGGACTTAAAGACATTATATAGGGTGCAACAGCCTAAAAATTAGGGTTTCCTTCCTAGCTTCAAACACGTCGTGTTTAAACACCAACACACCGTGTTGACCTTAATGAGAACCGTGCTTTTCGTTAACTAGACACGCGGTGTTGGTTCCTCCAACATGTCGTGTTCAGTCCTCAAAATGGGATTCATTCCTTACAATTGCTCTTCAAGATTCTGGGTGTTACAACTCTCCTCCACTTGAATTAGATTTCGTCCTTGAAATCGTTCCTTACCATCCTAGGCAACCAGACAGCCTGAAGAATGCAACCATAGCCCCGAACACACATTGCCTTTCCAAGGATACCAAACCCAACCATAGCATAACTCTCTAAACCCGAAGAAGACGAATCCATAACCCCATGCAGAAAACTAGCCCTACCTTACCCGAAACCTAAAATCTCGAATTCTCGAATTGGTCTGACTCCTTGACAGACCACCCATACTGAATCACTACCATACCGAAACCTTATTGAATTCCAGACCAACAAAATGCCTCTAATCCTTGATTTTCTTGATGCTTACATTGGGAACAAAATCACTGGTTATTTACTGCTGTAGAACACTTATACTTGACAGAAGGTTCAGATAATCCTTCGAGTATAAGACTCATCCTTGCAACGGTTAGACTTAAACGAGAGCCGCGCAACAGAGTCAAAACACTTACTATGGGATTATTTAATCCAAACTGTAAGTGACCTACACGAGTTCCAAATAACTAACACTGCCTGGACTTATCTTAATGCCCCCAAGCTTCTTTCCAAAAGCAGCCGAGACCTCCCTGCTCCCAACTTTTCTGCCACTAACTGAAACACCGGATTCCTGCCCGGTTGCTAAGTCAAAAGATACACACAGTCGCCCTACGCGACTTTCGAATGAAAGCCTCATCTAGAAATAATTGCCCAAGCTCTCTCGTCACTTATGGCTCCAACAATCATAATAGCCCCAGAAGCTTGACACCACCAACCCCAATGCTCAAAGTGAATGCTACAAAACCAACTGTAGTTTTATATCACAACCGGCCTCCAACGACCTACCTCTTGCATGGTTTCATGCATGTTATGGTCTCCCCATAGCCTTACGAACTGACCCACCCTGGTCTAATTCATCTGAAGAAATCCTTGACCAATCATATAATGAAATCAATCTGAAAATCCGAACCCCATACTTGCCTGACCTCCAAATAGCTAGAACCCATCCAAACACAATCACAAGAACCTGATCTATCATCAAAACTGAAACCTTCCCTTCAACCCCTGAACCCTTCAATTGGTACTCTTGGCATTCATATTACTTATCTCATAAGCTACATAAGAGAAGGCCTTGCACATAAACACCCGCGATTCCCAACGCAAGTTCCCACCAAGAACCATCTCGGTACCCAACTTATAAGTCGAGATCCAAGGATTTAGACTTTCATTTCACCCGAAGCTTTCTGATTCACAGCAACCCCTCACTAATCCGGGGTATAGAGATTCCCAAACCATCTCTAAGACTACCAGTCTCGCACCTGGTCCAGCCACCAGGTCCCCAAGAGTCCAAACGACAAGGCTACCCAGCCCCAACATCCCTCTGTACCACTTAATCGATCCTGAAACCCAAGATCCAATACCTTGACCGAACGGTCTCTACTAGGTCCTACTTACATTTCTATAAACACACGGGCCTCACCCACGGGTCCCACCCAAACTATACCAAGGAGTGGCCTCACCCACGGGTCCCACCTATATAGGGTTACACAGGCCCGAATCCGCCTCGGACCCCAATGGTCCTCAATCTAAGACAGAGAAATATACCTCGATAATCCTGTCCGTCGTGCCTAAGGCACGAACTGATCCTCCTCTAAACTCGTGACCACCTCATCGATAGGCTACCTCAACTGATGAATGCTATGATCCCATCGCAGGCTCACAACACTTTTAACGAACCATTATTACCACCCCTAGTTCACCACATCCAAACCATCTCAACCCCAAATATCCTGAATCGAACCTGGATTCGACTGAAATCAATCAGGTGTTCAAGTCATGCTTTGAACCCCAAAGCCTTCATCAGACAAGAACAGGCAACGAGGCTCTAACACAATCCTCGACCTGGATCCATCCACAAACCAACTATGCATAACAAGGAGAGGCCGACCAGCTGCTGGAAGTTCCCTGAACTCCCACTTACACAACTTCAGTCCAAACAGACACTTGGGTCATCTCTCATCCTGAACAGGATGCGAAACTTGCCCTAGTTCCATACCCAATCCAACTCCCAAAAATTCTGATCGATTCTCCCCCACTTGGATTCAACGAAGCTCTTTCATCTCATAAGTACGATGGATTCCTGACCCATCAACCTCATATAACATGAACCGCCTATGACTTATGCTACTCAATACCAGCTTTCCATTACTATCCAACTCAATGATCTCCCAACTTCTGAAATCCAAAAGAATACTCTTGAGACCTTAACCTGCCTGATAATCTGAATCACTTCCCATGATACCATAGAAATTCCTTGAGTTCTTATGTTGGTGACTAAAACCATAACCCTTGTTCTGAACTGGCGAATCTTCACCCCAACTTCCATCCTCAAAGAACTACTGAATTCTAACTATTTACAACCCATGCGAACATAAGACTCCCCTGACATTTCCAATGACCAATCCACTCATGCACTGACACCACCATCCTCCTGCTACTGTTCCTCTCCTACAACGGTAGTGTTGAACCCCAAAAGTTCTTCCATAGACGATTTCCAATCCCACCAGGTCAAAAGATGAAACAACTGAAACCTGATGAAGAATCCTCCCAACAATACCCCTGCATTGATCCCGACAAAATTCGGAACAACTAAACACGTTAAAACCCACTCAGCAAGATACGACCCCCTAAAGATTCATTAAAGACTCTCGGCATGCAAAATGGCATATCACAATCCTTGATAATATAACCCAGATAATAGCAGAAAATCAACCCGAGATATAACTTACTCAAACCCAAGAAAAATTCCAATGCAATACAGATTCTTGACAACAACCCAGAAGAAAACAGAAGGTAACATACCCGCAAAAGCATCTGAAGGAATCCTGACTTCCTCCTCCTGAGTTACCCTGACCACCCTTGGTACATGGTACATAACTCCCCTCTGATCCCATAAGACAAGAACTAACAGCAGGATCCTCCTTCCTAAAAGATTCTAGCGATAAAAAAGCTTTGGGCTCCAGATGAGCCCCTAAATACCCCACAACAATCTCGGCCGAAAAGGCGTCGAGATGACCATCAAAGAGCTACAAAATCCCTTCCTTGGCTGAACCCAAGAACACTGAGGTCCATTCCAAAACACCACGAGTAATCTGCGATGAGATGAACTCCCGCGACCGAGCATCGATCGGCTTAGTACCTGCTCCTGAGCCGAAACCAGAATCTGAACCCCATTATTGTGTGCTCAACACCATACCGAAACAACATGCAAAATATCCGAATACACCCAAGAATCCTCATCCCACAGGCTTCCTAGATTATCTAAGACTCTTCCCGATTCGAGTATGGATCCTGTGCTTTCAGTAGTATGGGCCTAATACTACCTTCCACACCTACCCATACTTTCCTCAAGAATCCTCTGGAATCCTCTAAGTCACCTTCTGAAATCCATACATCAAACACTCGCTACCCAGCGTATCAAGACCCACCGAAGCAATCTCTAGGCTTCCTAGGTTCCCGACCTCACCTTGCCATCAGGTGCTAAAGAACTCCCCATAGTGCCAGTTACCCACCTCATGAATACAATCACATGTAACAAAGATTAGATAATCCTTCGAGTAACAGACGCATCCCTACAATGGTTGGACTCAGACAAGAGCTGCGCAATTGGGTCAAACATCACTATGAGATTATTCAACCCTTGTCACATGTGACTTAACATATTCACTTACTAGCCAACTCTCATCACCTAGTGTTCCACAAAGCACAAAGTAAGCAGCATTCGTGCAGTAGCACTCTAATCCATCGAATAATCACAAGCATCCAATCCCACATACTACAACCCCAACTAGGAGCTCCCACTCCTGCTACTGATTGCCTTGCGCTTACAAATTACACCCAAACCAGCATCCCATGCTCCCTAGACTACCAGGAATCACATATCAGGCCAACCTATCACTGGCCAATCAAAACTAGCATACAAGTCTACAAGCTCATAAAATAGGCATACAAAGCATCTCTCCTAGCATCCTATCAGGCGAAAGCTAAGCAGATCCTTAGCCCTAACTAGCATGCGATTCACAGTTTCATAAATCAAATCATACCATATAACATGTATGGGTATTTTGGGAGAAAATTACTTGAGCTCGGCTAATTGCATGCACCACACCCTTTCTTATTTTAGAAAACTCTTTTCTTAAAAATAATTTCTTTTTTGAAAACTCTACCAAATCCTCAATTTGAGTTCAGACACACCCGAGACTATGTTTAAATCCTTCAAACCAAGGCTCTGATACCAACTTGTAACGTCCCAAAAATAATGACACAAATTTTTTTTGTTTTCAGATTATTAAATCGTAAATACATATCATTTCCATAAAAACAAGGTAATCAAGATTTAGAAAAACATCATTGAATCAGAGTAAATCACAGAATGCGGAAACATGTGGTGTGTGCTCTGCAATCATCCTGAGCTCTTCCATTTGAAAAGCGATGTACCTGAAACATAAACTGAAAACTGTAAGCACAAATCTTAATGAGTTCCCCAAGATACCAGATACCATACATAACTTATCGCATAACGGGCCCCGACCACTGAGATACGGGCCTCGCCTACACTCACATAACGGGCCCCAACCACTAAGATACGGGCCCATCCCACACTCGAATAACGGGCCCCGCCCAGTAAGATACAGGCCTCGCCGACATACAAATCATATATGCATAACCTGATATTAGCATACAGAATAACCATCGGGCCCCATCCAGTATATATACCAATACATACACGTGATGACAACTAGCATCCTAACATAATAAACCATGGGTCGGCATTGGTACCTTCGACCCACTAAACACAGTGAGGAGACTCACCTCGCACTATAGAAATGCATAGAAAATCCATGGTTGTTGGCTAACAGATCCCCGAACTATTAATATCAAAACAACACCCGATCAACATTTGGTTCCCAAACCATAACCATAACTCCAACAGTCTATTATTGGGGAAAAAAGAACATTTTACCCGTTACCTAGTTTGGCCCAAGGCTAAAGCCCAAACTCAAAATCTAAAAGGCCCAAAACCAAATAATCACTGAAGGCCCATACTTGGCCCAAACTTTCCAAATTGGGCCCCTAACATAGCCCAACATAACCCATGGTCAACCTTGGTCAAACTTCTGGTCAAAGTCAAAGTCAACAGCCCATGATGACCAAACACGTCGTGTTCTTCCCTGATCCAAATAATCGGGAAATCCCCAGCTAACACGCCGTGTTTGCTCGAGATTCAACAACTTAATACAATTAGCTACTCTCTTCGATTCCAAGAGCTCCAAAGCTCAGATCTAGACCAAAATGAGACTTAGAAAGGTAAAGTTTCCATCTTTACCCATAGGGATTAGCAAAAAAGGGTCCAAAACCAACCAAAAAGGCTTGATAGAGCAAGGGATTAACTAATGGGCACTTAATCCTTGAAGACATAGCCCCAAAACATAGATCTGACTTCCTTGAGCTGGAAACCACATAAAGTTTCCAACTTTACGTTCATGCACGTCTAGATGAAGCACTTAAGCTTAAAAAGGGACTGAATAATTAATCTAATGCATGCATGACACCAAAAATCTCATAAAGTTTGCACCTTTATGCTCAAGGAGCCCAAAACAAACTCAGATTTGGAATAACAAGCCCTTAAAAGACTTCACCCTCTCATCAACCCAAAAAGGGACCAAAAGCACAACAAAGCACAAAATGAATAGATCTAAACATCTATAAGACAAGATGCAAACTTGATACCTCAGAAAGCTTCCCTACAAGATGATGATTCTGGATCCAAAGCCTTTTCCCCAAGCAAAGCAACTTCAAGATCTCCTCTTCCTTCACAAAGACCAAAAATGAGCACCAAGAACCTCTTACTAGCTCAAGAACACTACCAAGAGACTTAGGGATCGATTTTAGGGTTTTAGTGTCAATGGAGGATGGTAAGGAGACCAACCCTTGGGGATTAAAGAGATTATATAGGGTGCAACATCCTAAAAAATTAGTGTTTCCTTCCCAGTTTCCAACACGCCATGTTTAAACACTAACACACTATGTTGACCTTAATGAGAACCACACTTTTTATTAATGAGACACGCTGTGTTGGAACCTCCAACACTCGTGTCCTCAAGATTCTGGGTGTTACAAGTTGCTAGTGGCAAATTCATACCTGTTAGCGATTGCATTAAAAACATTGTCATCAACTTGAATAAGAATAAATTCCATGAAGAGTTGTTACCAATTGAGTTGAACGGTTTCGACATAGTACTAGGAATGGATTGGCTTAGTGCGAACAATGCCGAGATACTATACATGAAGAAGATGGTGAGTGTAAAACCACCTAGAAAAGAGTCGTTTATGGTGTACGGGGACAAATATAGAGTGAATTCTAGAATCATTTGCCCGATGAAAGCCAAAAAATGTTTGTCCAAAGGATGTACATCAAACTTGGCATTTGTGATCGACGTAAAGAAGGAGAATAAAGAAATACAAAGAATACCAGTGGTGTGTGACTATCTAGAAGTCTTTCGCGAAGATATTCCTGGATTTCCCGTGATAGACAAGTAGAGTTTTGAATAGACTTGTTGCCATGATCAACGCTAATAGAGAAAGCACCATACCAATTAGCACCGACAAAGATGAAAGAGCTTATGATGCAACTTCAGGAGTTGTTGGACAACAGTTTCATTAGACCTAGTTCTTCACCATGGGGAGCTCCGGTGTTATTAGTGAAGAAGAAGGATGGGAGCATGAGGATGTGGATAGACTATAGAGAACTTAACAAGGCAATGGTAAAGAACAAGTATCCATTGCCAATGATTGACGACCTATTCGACCAGTTGCAAGGTTCTAGCTATTTCTCAAAGATCGATCTTAGGTAAGGATATCATCAGTTGAAGCTGAGAGAGATAGACATCGAGAAGAACACATTCAAAACGAGATACGGACACTATGAGTTCTTGGTTATGTCATTTGGGCTAACCAATGCTCCAACAAAATTTATGGATTTGATGAACAGGTTTTCTAAACCATTCCTCGATAAATCTATAATAGTGTTCATATATGACATTCTAATTTACTCATGGCAAGCACTTGCGTGAAGTATTAGAAGTTTTGAAGAAGGAGAAGTTGTACGCAAAGTTCTACAAATGTGATATTTGGATTCGAGAAGTCCAATTCTTGGGTCATGTGGTTAACCAGGAAGGGATAATGGTTGGTCCAACAAAGATTGAAGTTGTGATGAAATGGGAACGACCAAAAAGTCCCACTGAGATTCGTAGTTTTCTAGGATTAGCTGGATATTACCGAAGGTTTATCCAAGGCTTTTCTTTGATAGTTGCTCCATTAACATCCTTGATCCATAGGGGAGCTACATATACATGGAGTGAGAAACATGAAGAAGCATTTCAGAAATTAAAGAAGAAGTTGTGGGAAGCACCGATTCTTTCTTTACCTGACGGAGTTGAAGACTTCACAGTCTATAGCGATGCATCTGGAGTTGGTTAGGTTTTGTTCTGACCCAGAGAGATAAAGCGATAGCATACGCATCTCGACAATTGAAAGAGCATGGAAGGACTACCTCACTCATGATCTGGAGTAGGCAGCGATAGTATTCACATTAAAGATGTGGAGGCATTATCTTTATGGAACAAAGTGCAAACTCTTCACTGATCATAAAAGTGTTCAATATCTCTTTGATCAAATGGAATTGAATATGAGGCAACGACACTGGCTAGAGTTACTCAAGGATTATAACTGTGAGATACTTTACCACTCTGGTAAAGAAAATGTCGTAGCTGATGCTCTAAGTCGAAAAGTAAACCTGGAAAGAAAAAGGCCAAGAATGTTAAGAATAGTAGTTGTCTCAACAATTGTGGAAGGCATCAAGAAATCTTAGTAAGAAGATTTAGAGAAGAATGACCGAAAGGAAGAACATTTAGGCAAAACATTGATATTTGGTACAAAGAGTCAAGAATTGAAGATATTCCAAAACAGGATTTGGGTGCCTAAGATGGGAGGAATAAGAGATCTTCTTATGGACGAAGCTCACAAGATCATGTACTCGATTCATCCCGACAACACTAAGATGTATAGGGATCTGAAACCTTACTACTGGTGGTCGACGATGAAGCTCGATGTTGCAAAGTATGTGGCAGAATGTGTAACATGTGCAAGAGTTAAAGCGCAACATCAGAAACCATATGGGATTTTAGAACCTTTGCTTGTACCCATGGATAAATGGGAAGATATCACCATGGATTTTGTGACTAAACTACCCAGGACGAAGAACGGTCACGACATGATTTGGGTATTCGTGGATCGGTTCACAAAGAGTGCACACTTCATAGCAGCCAATGAGAGATGGTATATGGATAAGCTTGCAAATGCATACGTGAAGGAGATAGTAAGACTTCACGGTATTCCCTTAACGATTGTATCAGATCGTGACAGTCATTTCACATCAAGATTTTGGAAGAGTCTACAAGAGGAAATGGGTACAAAGTTGTGTTTAAGTACAGCCTACCATCCACAGACTGATGGTAACACTGGAAGATATGTTAATAGCATGTACCCTAGAATTTTAACGTAACTGGGATGAGCATTTACCCCTCGTAGAGTTTTCCTACAACAATAGTTACCATTCGAGCATTAAGATGGCACCTTATAAAGCCTTATACGGACAGAAGTGACGTACGCCGTCTTGTTGGCTTGAGGTCGGAGAAAAGCAGTTTATGGGACCCAAAATAGTCCATCAGACTGCTAAAAAGCTAAAAGTGATTAGAGAAAGAATGTTAGCAGCTCAAGATCGCCAAAAGAGCTATGCTGACAAGAAGCGACGGCCCATGACATTCGAAGTTGGATATTCGGTGTTGCTCAAAGTCTCACCATGGAAGGGACTTATAAGATTTGGAAAGAGAGTAAAGTTGAGTCCAATATTATTAGGCCATTCAAGGTTCTTCAGAGGATTGGGAACCAAGATTACAAGCTGGAATTGTCGGAAGAACCGGATGGTATTCATAACACTTTCCATGTGTGTTATTTGAGGGAGTTTACGGGAGAATTTCCCAATATAATTCCACTTTTTGAGTTAAGAATTAATGAAGATAAGAGGTTAATCGAAGAGCCTGAAGCAATTGTTGACCGTAAGATGAAGAAATTGTGATGCAAGATGGTCGAATTAGTCCTAGTGTGATGGAAACATTCGAATGGGCCAAACCTCACCTGGGAGACAAAGAGTGACATGATGAGTCGCTATCTATATCTGTTTGCTGATGCATAATTCCGAGATGGAACCATCCTAAGGGGGAGAGAATTATAACACCAGTGTTTCTGGATACACATTATTATTATGATGTAATACTTAGGGTCATCAATTGTAACCTATTTTATGTAATGAATAAGAATTATTTGAGTATTATGTGAATTATGTGATTTATGTGCAATATATACATGCTATATGTGCCTATTATTTGTGTTTTGATATCTATGTTGGATAAACGATTTATACTGTTTTATTTGATTTAAACTGTTTATGTATTTTATAGCATACAAGATGGTCATCGGGCCGCCTGGTAAGCATACAAGTACATAAAACATGCAAGAGTCACACAAACATCTAACACCCTAATATAACATAATCATGGACCGACATTTGTGCCTTTTACCTGCTAAACCCAGTGAGGAAACTCACCTCGCACTGCTAAATGACACTGATAAATCCCTGGCTGCTGGTCCGAAGAATCCCCGAGCTATTAATATCAAATAACATCCAATTAATAATTGGATTCTAATCCATAACAATTAGTCCATAATTAGGGTAAATGACCATTTTACCCCTTACCTAGTTTGGACCAAGATTTGGCCCAAACTCATAATCCAAAAGGCCCAACAACCAATTAATCATCGAAGGCCCAAACATGGCCGAATTTTCCAAATTCGGCCCAAAACCTTTCATGGGCCTTACCTCAAGGTCCAAAAAATATTTCTAGCCAAAAACACCAAAAAGATGGCCCATCAAAACCCTAAACATCTAGGCCCAAGACAAGGCCCAAACCGAAGACCAAATGATCTCAGGCTCACTCTACTGAGTACGATGGGCGTACTCAACTCGTACGTGCATCGTACTTACCTTAGGGCTGGTACGCTAACCGTAACTGCTTGTACACCTGACATACCCTCGCATTCAGCCATTTTCCGTTTCCAGCTCTTAATACCTCAAGACTTTATTCAAAAACCTAGATCTGACTTCGTTGGGCTGATTTATCATGTAAAGTTGCTAACTTTACGTGCATGCATGACTTAATGAAGCTCTTAAAGCTCAAAAGGACTTAATGTTGGATAAGGTGTCTAAGTCCGTAACTATATTTGGTATGTACTTGACCCGACCAGGCATGGTCCATTTGGGTTGCACTTCACCGAAACAATTTGTATGGATAATCTTTTGAGAATAGTATATTAATGATTTATTAATATATTATAAGTTATAATATATTAATATGAAA
Organism: Lactuca virosa; assembly: GCF_052849685.1. NCBI lineage: Eukaryota > Viridiplantae > Streptophyta > Magnoliopsida > Asterales > Asteraceae > Lactuca > Lactuca virosa. The sequence continues at coordinate 126,841,466 of NC_136426.1, read as the reverse complement.
TCATATTATTTAATTAGTATTGATAAAGAATTAATTTGGAATTAATTTAGTGATCAAAAGAAACTAATTAAATATGGACTCTTACATATATAGAATGGGCCAATGTTCATTTAGGATGGGCTAAGCTTTCATGGATAGTCCATTGAGTTTTTAACACATGGATCCTATGGAAATGAAAGGTCATGGGTATTAGGGTTTACATGGATGTAACCCTAATCCACCATACTATATAAAGAGGTCTTTGGCACATGAAATGGCACTAGTATGTGAGTGAACAAGAGTGGGCCGATCTAGTGTGCATTACTATTCTCTCAAGTTTTCCAAGTTGTGTGGTGATTTGTGATTCCACTTGATGCATCCACATTATTGGTTCTAGGCTCTCAAAACTCCAAGCAATCAACCACAAGGAAAAAGGTATGTCATTCTACTAGATTTTATGTTACAAGTACCCCATGATATGCTAGTTAGGATGAGAACCTTGGAAAAATCAAATTTGCATGTATATTAGAGAAAACATAGATCCAAGGTTTCTAGGGTTGCATGTACACCATAGGAGTGTTAGAATGCTCAAAACCCATCAGTGGTATCAGAGCCTAGGCTTGTTTTCATTATACTTGATGCAAACTGCTGAAAAAAGTCGAAATTGTGCTCACTGTTCAGTGGACTCGCCGAGTCCATGGGGGGACTCGACGAGTCCAAGTGAAATCTCATCCTACTCGTCGAGTAGGTTCTTGCACTCGGCGAGTAGGAGGCCCAAAGTGTAGAATTTCAAGTTTTGTTGTTGGAATCGGACTAGAATCATTACCCTAAACTGTTTTGGACTTGTAAAATCTGTTTTTGATGTGGTAATGATTATGCTAATCCAATTTCAATAATAATTATCAAAGTTTCAATTTTTATATATGTTTATATGATTCTTGAAATTTGTTGATATGAATGTTCATGCTTATGAGTTTTTGGTAGATCATAGGAATTATTTGAAAATTGTTTGTTAGTGTAATTCTTGATCTAAATGTCAATTAATGGACTCCATAACTTGTCCTCAAGTTATGGAATTCCAAAAGTCTTTTCTTTAAAACCATTAAGACTCATAAGTTATAGAAATGAAAAGTCTTGAATAGTTTCAAAACTTTCCCTCAAGTCTTGGAATTTGTAAAGTCTCACACACACTTTAATTCCAATCCCTAGAGTTTTAAAAAAGTTTAAAATTCAACCCTTATACTTTATAGTATTATAAGTTAATAATATATATATATATATATATATATATATATATATATATATATATATATATATATGTATGTATATGTATAAGATCAAGTCAGTCTTACCGTTAGTAGGCCTCATTTACGAAGCCGGTCTATAAGGGGGGTATAAGGTTGTTGCCTATAAAATGGCAGCTTAATGGGTGTCCACTCTCACCCACCGCTTCCTTGACTGGTGGAGGGTCGTTAGCCGAACGGGTAGGACAAGGACTATAATTCTCATTAAAAGTATAATGATGATGATAAAGTAACTAAATCGTTTATAAATTCACAATCTTAGTTACTTTAGGAAAATGTGAAGTTGGTTGTAACCCATGAAATTACACTTTGTACCTTACCAAGTCGTTAGTGGAGCGTGTGTGGTTAACCGGCACACTAACATGGACTAGTAAGTGTGGCAAAGGGTAACTTAATGTTTATCTTAGTTCGGTGGAGCGCGTGTGGTTAACCGGCACATCGATTAGGTGATAAAAAATTAAGGGTACCAAGTTAATTTGCATGGTTATTCACACCTTGTTTGTGATCATCGGCATCCCAGTCACAAAATTGAGAGGTGTGAGATCCCCATTTTTCACGGCAAAAAAAGACCGATTTATTTATGCTTTATTTTAAAGATCAGAGTATATCTTTAAAGAAGTATATTGCGGAATTTGTTCCCAGAAAAACATGATATATATATTATCAAAGCATTTCCAAAGAAATGTATTTTTTTCATATTAAAACTTTGGGATGTCATCGTCAATATAGAAACATAAGCATAAACAGAACTTACATTCATTTACACTAATGATTTACATCTCCTTTAATCTCTTAGTGTAATGTGGCTTCGTATTGACACTTGTGATACAAATAAATTGAGTGGGTCAGGTTGGGAAACCTGGTGAGTACATAGGGTTTTCAACCCACAATAATAAAGTTATTATGTTTTATCATCAAACAATTAACACAATTACCCATCCCCATTATCTTCTTTATTCTTAAGGATCTACCCTAAGAATTATCTACCACTCATTCCTAAGGAATAGGCACGAAGTACATCGTCGCCAGGGTTTATACAACAGACACTAAATCCATAGTTGTCAGGGTTCGTCCAACGGGTGCTAAGTCCATAGCTCATTTATCGACAATATTATTTTCGGAAATCCACCCAAAATACCTGTCAATGGGTTTTTAGAGTACACCGGGTGAACACGTCGTTCACAACACCTACAGGTTGCGAGCCTGCTAGTGTTCCACGGACCGTCTAGAATAGTCCATGGTTGTCCTCCGTACTCTGCTAGATGACGGGGCCAACGTTTGGGTAAAGGATTTTCTCACTTTTCACCTCTCACCCTCATCTCATGATCTATATCGCCTTTCATCTCATCTTCCAACTCATTTTTCATCACACACCAACTATTTTATCTACCCATGTTTTACCCCAACATATTTGTAGATATAAAATACATATACAGTTTAAATCATTTAAAACGTATATAAAATCGATCATCCAGCATAGACAACAAGTATTCAAATAATATGCACACATAGCACTTAATTTTATATAAAATACTTCATATCTATGTGTAAGATTAAAGTTATATGCACTCACCTTAGTAGCGTGAGTTGTTAGAATCAAACTAGAAATTGTCAGCGGTTCGTGATCGTCGGGCTCGGGACGCGGAACGGCTTCAGCAAACGAGAGAGAGAGAAGAGATTTAGGTGTAAGGAAGCTTAGGGTCGAAATGGCTATTTATAGGTTGATTTTTGGCCCCTCATGTGGTGAGAATTCATTGCTCACGTCGTGAGCCATGCTTGATCACCTCGTAGCTTCGCCACCTGCGTTCTAGGCTTGCATAGTGTCCGTTTGACTCCTCACGTCGTGAGAATTGATGCTCACATCGTGAGCCCGTTCCATAGACTTTCCATCTGCATTCTAGCCTTGAAAAGTTGCGTTTTGACTCCTCACGTCGTGAGAATTGATGCTCACGTCGTGAGTCCAATCAGATTAGGGTTTCTGACACAGCTGCATCTTCGGAAGGCCATAACGTTTGCATACGAGCTTTGTTTTTGACGTTCTTTATATCCACGTGTAGGTGGAGACGTACTCTACAACTTTCATTTAGACCCCTAAGGCTAAAAACTACTTTATCGTAAACTCACTTTTTACGATTCTCGTTGTCGTGCCGGTTTTTGTCGCGAAACTTCGATAGATCATAACTTCTTCGTTATAACTCGGATTTCAGAGTTCTTTATATGTATAGAAACCTTGTGACAAATACTACAACTTAGTTAAGATTATTTATTCTAAATAATACTCTATCAAAAAGTCATTTTTGACGCTTAGCGTCTCTAAATTGACTAGCCCGAATCTGCGGGAGTTACAAGAGGGCACAATCGAGATTTAAACATGCCATTGAAAATTTCAATGAATCTCAAAAGATCTAGGAGTTTCAATCCAATTAAAACCTTCATCTTTCATGGTGGAAATTGGTGAATCGTCATTCGCCTACCTTCAAATATTTTATAGCTTGGATTACGGCATCCCTCTTCCAAGTTATAAAGTATTGTGTTGGGTCCTAGCCTTAATATTACATTTGGGTGTCTTATTAAGGATTATTTATCTAATATAAACTTGTCTTTCTTCTTTTCAGATGTCTTCCAACAATGCTTCTGGCTCAAACCATACCGGCTCCTTCTCTCTCATGAACCTTTTTGGGAGAGTCATCTTTGATGGTTCAAACTTTAATGATTGGATCAGGAACATCAGGATGGTCACACGTTACGAGGACAAGGAATATGTCCTTGACAAGGAGCTGAAAGAAATTGATGAGTCTTCTGCTACTCCACAGGAGATCGCTGACTTTAGGGCTCATGAGAGAGATGCCACCAAGGTGACATATATCATGTTGGCCACAATGACAGCTGAACTCCAGAAGTCCTATGAGGACTTTTATCCTTTTGAGATGCACATGGACCTGATGGAAAGATACCATCAGAGTGCTCGTTAAGAGAGGTATGAAATCATCTCCTCCATGATAACAACCCGAATGAAGGATGGTGAACCCATCACGGGCCACATGCAGAAAATGCAAAGGTTTGTGGACCGTTTGCTAAAATTGAATGCGAACTTCCCCAAGGAGTTGGATATTGACATCATACTGCACTCCTTACCTCCATGTTATGATCAGTTCCGGATAACCTATCATATGAACAAGGAGGAGGTCACACTCAGCAAGCTTCAAGGACTTTTGAAAACCGCCGAAAGTGGTCTCAAAGGTAAATCGGTTGTTACCACTCCTACTCCTAACACCGCCCCTGTTCTGGCAATCGGGCAAGCTAAAGGGAAAAAGAGGAAGGCCCCTTCGAAGGGTACCAAGGGAAAGTCTCTTGGTGGCTCCTCTTCGAGTGGAACCAAAGGTGGTTCTGTCACTCCCTCTTCCAACCCAAGAGAAGCTGAATGCTTCTATTGTCATGATAAGGGGCACTAGAAACGAAACTGCCCCAAGTACCTACAAGATGTTAAGGATGGGAAGGTCAAACCTACCCATGCAGATATTTACACTATATTGTCTAATAACTCACCGCATACTAATTCTTGGGTCCTTGATACAGGTTGTGCTATTCATATATGTTCTGATTTGCAGGGCCTAAGAAGAAGAGGATGTGGAGAATGGAAAGATAAACTTGATCATGGGGAATAGGAAAGCTTCACCTGTCACCAAGATTGGAGTTTATTCTTTGTTGCTAAGTAGTGGGTTAATGTTTTATTTGAATAAGTGTTGTTACTCGTCTGAAATGGCGAGAAATATTATTTCTTTTCACGGTTTGTACAAACAAGGATTTACTTTTTCATTTGCTAATGAATGTGGTGGTATTAATGCTTTTTATAATAATGTTCTTTATTTTAAAGCATTACCTTGTGATGGTGTATATGAAACTGTGCCGGTTGTAGACTACTTAGGAAATAATGTGTTGCATATTGATTCTTCCACTAGTTTGGATAAGGCATCCTTGTGGCATTGTCATCTTGGACATGTCAACAAGAAGTGCATAGGCCAACTCCAAAAGGCTGGAGTCTTGGAGTCATTTGACTTAAAGTCAGATGATAGTTGTGAATCTTGTTTACTTGGAAAAATGACTAAGTCACCCTTCACTAGTACTTGTGCTAGGGGTGAAGGTTTGTTGGACCTTATACATACATATGTGTGTGGACCCTCCAGAACCGCCACAAGGGATGCTAACCGCTTCTATCTGACTTTTATTGATGATTACAGTAGATATGGTTATGTCTACTTACTCAAGCATAAGTCAGAAAACTTTGAAAAGTTCAAAGAGTTTAAACAGGAGGTGGAGAATCAGCTGGGCATGAACATTAAGATGCTTCAATCCGATCGAGGTGGAGAGTATCTTAGTACAAAGTTCCTTGACTATCTTAAGGAATGTAGAATTGTTTCACAATTGACACCTCCAGAACACCACAACTTAATGGTGTGGCTGAGAGGTGCAATCGAACCTTGTTGGACATGGTTCATTCCATGATGAGTCGAGCTTCGTTACCAATCTCATTTTGGGGGTATGCCTTAGAGACTGCCGCCTATATCCTTAATCTAGTCCCTACCAAGAAGGTTGCCAAAACACCTCACGAGATGTGGACTGGGAAAGTTCCCAATTTAGACCACATCAAGGTTTGGGGTTGCGAGGCTTTCGTGAGGCGCGAGACTCACGAGAAGTTCGAACCTCGAAGTCAGTGATGTATTTTCATCGGCTACCCACATAAATCCTTTGGTGACCTCTTCTACAGACCCAATGATAATGTGGTCTTTGTGGCAAGGAGAGGAGTCTTTCGTAAGAGAGAAATTATAAGCCAAGGAAACAGTGGGAGGCAAATTGACCTTGAAGAGCTTCAAGAGTTGAGCGGTGAAGGAACCTCAAACCCTAGCAATCAACCTGAGGAGGAAACACCTGTTGAACCAACTGATGAGTTTGTACCTCTGAGGCGTTCCACTAGAGTTACGAATCCACCTGAGCATTACTATGGTTTCCATATTACTGCGGAAGGTGATACATTTATCAGTGATAATACACTTGTAATTTGGATGAACCTAACAGCTATAGGGAAGCCATGGCAGGTCCTGAGTCTGCTAAATGGAAAGAGGCTATGGACAACGAGATTCAGTCCATGTATGACAATCAAGTTTGGAACTTGGTTGACAATGTAATGGGTCGTAAGACAGTCGGGTGCAAATGGATCTTCAAGAAGAAGACCGACATGGATGGGAAAATGCACACTTATAAGGCGCGACTTGTTACGAAGGGCTTCACCCAAACTTAGGGAGTTGACTATGATGAAACCTTCTAACCAGTAGCGAAAATTAAGTCTATTAGGGTTATGCTAGCCATTTCCGCATTTCATGATTATGAAATATGGCAAATGGATGTCAAAACCGCTTTCCTTAATGGAGAGTTGGCTGAGGATGTTTACATGAGTCAGCCAGAGGGTTTTGTCAATGCAAAATACCATGATAAAGTGTGTAAGCTTGAGAAATCCATTTATGGATTGAAACAAGCATCTCGCAGCTGGAATCTTTTTTTTGATGAGAAAGTCAAAGAGTTTGGTTTTTCGAGAAGCGAAGATGAGTCCTGTGTATATGTCAGAGCTAGTGGGAGCATAGTTAGCTTTTTGGTACTGTATGTGGATGGCATACTACTCATAGGAAATGACATCCCAACTTTGCAGGAGATTAAGTGTTGGCTAGGGAAGTGTTTCGCTATGCAGGACCTTGGAGAAGCTGCGTATATCCTAGGGATAAGGATATTGAGAGATAAGAGTAAAAGACTAATTGGACTTAGTCAGGTTACATACTTGGACAAGGTGTTGAAAAGGTTCAACATGCAGAATTCCAGGAAAGGTGATTTACCGATCTAAAGCAATGCCAAACTGAGCAAGGCTCAATGTCCGAGTACAGAGGCTGAGATAGCTGAGATGAGTTGATTACCATATGCTTCCGCTGTTGGCTCGATTATGTATGCTATGACTTGTACCCGCCCTGATGTGGCTTTTGCTTTGAGCATGGTCAGCAGATATCATGGGAATCCTGGCAAGGCTCACTGGAATGCGGTGAAGAACATTCTCAAGTACCTGCGGAGGACTAAGGACTGGGTACTTACCCTTGGTGGGAGTGATGACTTGAGAGTAGTGGGGTATAGTGACGCTAGCTTGCAGACTGATAGGGACAATTTTCGCTCTCAGTTGGGCTGGGTCTTTACCATGAATGGAGGAGCGATTACTTGGAAAAGTTCCAAGCAGGAGACAGTAGTTGATTCGACATGTGAATCGAAGTACATAGCAGCGAGTGAAGCGGCGAAGGAGGCGATATGGATGAGGAACTTCATCGGAGACGTTGGAGTTGTACCAGCCATAAAGGAGCCTATGGAGATTTTCTGTGACAGCAATAGTGCGGTTGCCTTAGCCAAGGAACCGAGAGATCATGGCAGATCCAGACACATTGACAGAAAATATCACTTCATTTGACATAAGATAGAAGAAGGACTCCTCGTGGCAAAGAGGGTATCGTGAGAACAGAACCCAACAGATCCCCTTACGAAGGGACTGACTAGGGTCAGGCATTTGCAGCATGCGAGGTGCATCGGGCTGAAGGACGATATTAGTTTTACAGATTAGATAGCTATTTTTGAAACTTGTAAAATGTATTTGACATTTGATGATTAAATAGAATTTGTTGTTTATTAATAAGTAAGGTGTTGCTATCTTGTGTCAACCGTTTACTATTGTTTCAACTTTGCATGCTTTGACTTCCAGAATAATTACTTTATTCAAACTCTCCACAGTCAATCATACTTTGGAAGTAGGTATGAATCAAGACTGTCATGAATTGGGCTTGTAGATGTCTAAGGTGTTGGACCTAGCAAAAGTTGCAACAACATTCATGAGTGCTCATAAGTTCTGAGTATTGGATTAAACCCACGCTTACTTGTATCACTTCATGGAATTTATCTCGAGTGATCGTGAGACGGTTATATCATATAAGTCTTCAAACCTAGTGATATGAGTTGTTGACTATGAGTTGGTTGTGCATTGATTGTACGAAAACGCATCAGTAACTTGATGTTATAAAACGTGCATTTGTGTATGATTCAACAAGTAGTAGTACAAGCATATGAGTTGAAGTTTATCTGTTCCTTTTAGTAGTTGGAGGATTAAAAGCGATATCTGGACCCCTCGATGATTTTGTTTTGACCTATGTGACGGGCCCGGTCAATACCAAATTGATGCGTTCAGTTTAGTTCTATGTCAAACAAATCGGAAATCGGGAAAGAAACTGCTGGACAATAAGTATGACGTTGTTCCATGTATTTGTCCGACTGATATCTAGAACAGAGGATTATATGATCACTTATCTAAAATGACACTTCATAGTTCAACAGAGTTTGAAGAGCTACGATTGCTGGTCGATTCCCAAAGTCATACTTGCAACTATAGTTATCAGACTTATCCAAGTGGAAGATTGTTGGATAAGGTGTCTAGGTCCGTAACTATATTTGGTATGTACTTGACCCGACCAGGCATGGTTCATTTGGGTTGCACTTCACCGAAACAATTTGTATGGATAATCTTTTGAGAATAATATATTTATGATTTATTAATATATTATAAGTTATAATATATTAATATGAAATCATATTTTAATCAGTATTGATCAAGAATTAATTTGGAATTAATTTAGTGATCAAAAGAAACTAATTAAATATGGACTCCTATGTATATAGAATGGGCCAATGTTCATTTAGGATGGGCTAAGCTTGCATGGATAGTCCATGGAGTTTTTAACCCTTGGATCCTATGGAAATGAAAGGTCATGGGTATTAGGGTTTACATGGATGTAACCCTAATCAACCATACTATATAAAGAGGTATTTGGCACATGAAATGGCACTAGTATGTGAGTGAATAAGAGTGGGCCGATCTAGTGTGCATTACTATTCTCTCAAGTTTTCCAAGTTGTGTGGTGATTTGTGATTCCACTTGAGGCATCCACATTATTGGTGCTAGGCTCTCAAAACTCCAAGCAATCAACCACAAGGAAAAAGGTATGTCATTCTACTAGATTTTATGTTACAAGTACCCCATGATATGCTAGTTAGGATGAGAACCATGGAAAAATCAAATTTGCATGTATATTAGAGAAAAACATAGATCCAAGGTTTATAGGGTTGCATGTACACCATAGGAGTGTTAGAATGCTCAAAACCCATCACTTAATAGATGACTTAATGCATGTATGAGGCCATAAATACCATAAAGTTGCTAAATTTTTTGACTAAGAAGCTCATAATATGCCTAGATCCAAAAGAATGAGCTCCACAAATGATTTAACCCATCAAGCTAACCCAAAAGGGACCAAAAGCATAACAAACCAAGATATGAAGAGATCTAAGAAAAGAGAAGACAAGTTTTGTACTTTATACCACAAAAGGCTTGCAAAAAGAATGATGATTCTGGATTGATAAACTTCACACCAAGCAAAGCTCCTTCAATCTTCTTTACTTTCTTCAATGAGAGAAAAATAACCAACAAATTCTTTTCAAGAGCTCAATGACATAACAATAGAGGTTAAGGATTTTGGGGCAATAGAGGCTGGTAAAGAGGCCAACCCTAGGGATTTAAGGACTTTATATAGGGTGCAACACCATAAATTTAGGGTTTCTTAATCTCCGAGTACGCTAAGCGTAATCATCGTACGTCCAACGTACGGAGCCTCGCACCCGCGATCACTTCCCTCCTTAGTACGCTAAGCGTACCATGTGGTACGTTCTGCATACTAGCTTCTCAGCTAGTACGTTAAGCATACCAAGTGGTAAGCCCCACATACTACTCCAAGGTCCAAATGCATCAATTTAAATATAAAGGGCAAATAAGGAACATACCAAAATCCAAGTGTTACACATCTACAGATAATGGTTGGTACAAAAACACTATTGATTGGTTGGTACACCTTCCCTAAACCCCTGATTACCACCATATCTACCTCCACTCATCCTTCGACCCCACAACAATCCCTTTGTTTCCTTGAACCACTCCTATAATCTTTCCAAAGCTTCAGAATACCATTTTCATCCCCTTGGTTGTTGGAAATAGTGTCCAAGGTCATTAAACTCTTTGGTAATATTTTTAATAATAATAGGGTACTTTTGGGTTGCCCTCATAACCTAAATAACAATACGCAAATGGAGAAGAATAAGTTATTAATTTATTAACTACTTAATAGATTAATTAAAAATTATTTTGGTAATTAATTAAATAGTTTTAATTAATTTAAGAGCTTGAATATTAATTAATTCCTAGAGATTAATTGGAATATTCCATAAGCTTCTGGAGATCCGATATGGACGGGAAACCTTGGATAAGGATAAGATAGGTTTTTTGATAAGATAAGGATTATCTTGAAGAGCTTGAATCTCTTAATGAATTATTTGTTGCATATAAATAGACTGCTAGGGGTCAAACCCTAGTTATTGATTCCCTCTCATATTTTCATCAACTTCTCTCCCTCTCTCTTAGAAGTCGAAAATTATAACCTCTCTCCTAGGGTTAGTGATTTTCGATTAAGCCATTTAAAAGGGTTTTCCTTATTAGCTTTTGGTGATTGGGTCTGACTACATTAGAAGGATTCTACTTTGGGTCCTTCATCCTCTACAAGTTCTTGCATTCACAAGGTCCTAATTGAAGAAACAACAAAAACTTAGTATTAATTCTTTGATTCCTTTTTAAATATGTTGCTATAACTACTAAAACCTAGATCTTAAGGTGCATGTACACTTAGGTAAATTTTGATTGTTTCTGCTACCTTTAGAAAGTGTATTGATACTAACAAAACCCAACATTGGCACATCCACAAGACCGCTCTCTACCACCACCACTCAGTCCAAGCTTAGAATAACCAAACTGATATATAAAATAAATATTTATGCTACCATCATCCCTCCCCTTCGTTGTTCTCATCTCAAATCTGTCCAAGATCCTCATTGGAAACAATATATGTTTGATGAATACAATGCACTCATTAAAATTATACTTGTGTACTTGTTTCGATAACTTCACATCTAAAAGTTTTTTCATTGTATGGGGTTGTTCAAACATAAAAATAACATTCATGGTCATTTATGCTTCTTTTAGGCAATAAAATGCACAACTTCTTACCAATGCCTATAGTCAACAACTATCTATCAAATACAGTGATACTTTCATCATGGTCGTTAAATCAACAACCATTCACATGGTTCTTAGTATTGTGATCTCTCATGGATGGCCTATCCACTAGGTTGATGTAAAAAACTATATTCTACATAGTCAACTAGCAGAAACAGTCTACATGTTTCAACCATTGGGTTCTTTCGACTCTGAAAGACCATCTTATAAGTGTCATCTATAAAAGTCTCTTTATGTATGATGCAAGCTCCTAGGTAACAGTTCTAATGCTTCACGATGTATGTTATTTCTCTCGGTTTCACTCACAACAAAACTAATTCATTGTTGTTTGTATATAAACATGGGTCGTATCTCACATACTTATTCTCTTATGTGGATGATATCATCCTCACTGCCTCATCTAAAAAGGTGCTTGACATTCTCATCACAACTCTCGATCATGAATTTTTGATGAAAAACTTTGATGCACTAGACTACTTCCTCAGTTTTTACGTCTCTTGATCTCCCCAGGGTATGTTTCTCTCACAAAAAGTATTAACTGATATTTTGTAACGAGCTAATATTTTTAATTGCAACATCACCGAATCTCGTGTTGAGATTGAGCGTAAGATTCATTTTCCAGTAAATCCATACCCGAATCGACATTGTACTATAACCTTGCGGGGCACTACAATACATAGCATGCATGTGTCCCAACATTTCCTTCATGCTCCAACAAATGTAGATATATATACATGACCCTGCAAGCCTCAGCTCAATACATGCGACAAATCTTGAGATAAACTCGAGGCTCACTTGATCACGATCTTTATGTTTATGCTTTAACAACAAGCAAGGTGGCCGCTTATTCAGATGTAGATCAGGGGTTGCTTCACCATGAGGCAGTCCACATCCAAATATTGTATCTTCCTCTACATAATATGGAATTATGGTCCTCGAAACCTCAACACATTATATATCCGTTTGAGCTTAAAATGGAGTATCGCATGGTTGCAAATGTAATTGCCAAATCTTCTTGGCTTCAAACTCTCCTTACGAACTACACTTACACATTCAGAATGGAATAGTTGTATGTTGTAACAACACTAGCGCCATCAATATGACAACCAACCTTGTCCACCATCAATGGAAAAAGCACATTGAACTTAACATCCACTTTGTCAATGACAAACTTGTTATTGGATAGATTCAAGTTCTTCATTTTCTATGCAAATAATAGGTCACTGATATTTTTACAAATGGATTACCATCACCGTTTTTCACTGAACAAAGCATCCATACATGTCCCCATCATATTGCGGGGTCATATTAATGTACATGTTCGTATGATTAGATTTCATTATTCTTAAGCCCGTGTTGTTTTAGTATTTATGACCCTTGTATTTTCGACCCATTGTTGCATGTATAATGTATATATGCATTTTATGATAATGAGATAATAATATGGGAAATATGCTCAATCAAATAATATTCTTACTATAACAACTAATTTTGAATCCTCATAAACTCGAATATATATATATATATATATATATATATATATATATATATATATATATATATATATATATATATATATATATATATATATATATATATATATATTAGTGGACTTTGTTATTTGTTTAGCTTGTTGTTTTGGCAAATACATGATTGTTGATAATTATAAATTAAGGTATTTATTTTAGTATAAGCAAAATTGTTTACTCTTTATCAATTAACCTAAAAAATAGTAAAAACCAATACGGAATCATAAACACAACACTAAATTGGAATTACAATAAAATGAAAAATTAAAAATTACGAATTACGAATAAAAGATTGTGGGATTTTTATTGCAAAAAGTGAAGTTGGGAACAATACTATACTGTTTAACTGATGTGATTATTATAATTAAGAATGACTTTATGTATGCTGACATAAATCGATAGGTAACTAAATATACCGCATTATGGCATGTGGCCAATTGATACTAGTATCACGATCGAGATTCTAGAATTCACCAGAGTACTCGAGAAGATGCTAGGTTATAAAAGAGTAACTTGGAAGACCCCGTAACTGATGGGTTATGAGCAAATCTACATTCCTATGTGATCATGCAACCCTAATTGCTTTAGATCTAAGTTTTTCTTTATTAAACATACAAATATGAACATCAAATCAATAACCCTAGATCTAGCATATACAACACCTTGACTCTTGAAAGCTTAGTGCCCCAAGTGTTGCACCTCTAATGGAGTTACAAACACTCAACAAAACAAGGATGAGAAGGAGAGAGGTGAAAATCGGCTAGGGCAACTCTTAGAAGCTTAGATTCGAAAATCCTATGTTAAGGGAGTTTATATAGATGTGTCTGCTAGGGTTTTCATGTGGAAACCCTAATTCCTAGCTTAGGCACCAAGCAGCCCATCGACACTCCTTTTAGAAGCCCTTGGATGAAATCTATTGGGCCTCCCAATAGGAATTCGTCCACTCCATACCAAAGGAGTCCAGCAGCCCAGTTTTGCAACTATCAATGATTTATAGAACAACGCCTCCATTATTAATCCGTTCCTTTAATCCCAAAACTAATATCAAATTAATTTCTGTTTAATTACTAATTAATAATATGATTTCCAAATAATATATTAATCTTATAATATATTAATAAAATCATTCTGGGTACCAATTTATTATTCATATAATAAATCCTACTCTCTCTCTCTCTCTCTCTCTCTCTCTCCACTAGTCATCCTATCAAGTTGCATGAGTGAAGGCAACCCAAAAGGACCATGCTACATATCAAATCAAGTACATACCAATTATAGTTATGGGCTTAGACACCTAATCCAATAGTAACATCCTAAAAATTCTCTAATATGTCATAGCATAGCTTGGAGTATTTTACAACCTTGTAAAATATAAAGATCATATAGGAACGATCTAGAATAATCAAGAAATAATGGGTTCTAGATAATTTCATTTGAGGAGGTGTCAGAACCCTATAAATAGGGGCAAATTTATTTGTAGCAAATTATTGTTGAGGTCGAAAGATGTTGTGAGGTGTCGAAGTCTGTCTAGGTCATTCTTAGTGTCGAAGTGTGTTTGTATGTTTCTTTATTATAAGGGCATTTTGTATCAAAACTTAAGAATCTTAGTCCCTTATATTTTTTGTACGCTTTCCTTATCCCTATATATATGGGATGAATACTAGAGTTAGAGTGTAGCTTTTACATTCAACTTGTACTCTTTGATATTTCTCTGTATTTCTGGAAAGCATAATCGAGCCAACCAGATTCTATTTTGATCTTGTGTTCTTAATTCTTTCTTGATTCTGATCTCATATTACATAATCGATTAAATCTTAACTACATTTGGTATCAGAGCGGGTATTCTTGATTGGATCAAGGATTGATCCATGGTGGCATTAGAGATTCAGTGATTCTTCATTTTTGATTTTTGATCTTCGTGTTTTAGAGGGTTTGGATTCTAGAAATCGAATTCATCTTTGATTTTCTTCACTAGAATTCAAGTGATTTTTACTTTCTCTCTCTAGAAAACCCATTGACAATCACTTTCTCTCTCTAGAAAAACTCAAGATCTTATCAATTGATCAAAGATGGTGGATTTGCCATATGATTCTTGTGTTGTGATTGCTGAAGATATCAAATACAAAGTCAACGAAAATCAATTTTATGGGTTATTGTTAAGCAAGTTGATTTCATATGGTAATATGGTTTCTTATGGAGGTTTGAAGGATGATCATGGAAGCTTGATATTTCAACCAATTTGAAAGATTGAATGGTTGAATAAAATTTCCTTGTCCATATTAGTTCGTAGTAGAAATCAAAAGAAAGGAGAAGAAAGAGATTTGTTTAATAAGAAATACATTTCTGTAATTGAAAACCCAAGTGATCTTCATGCTCTTAAGTATGTTGAAGTTCAAGACTATAGATTTCAATGTGATGTTCTTGATGTTTTTGAAGTTCATGATAAGAGGATTCAAGTTGATTCTCATGAAGATAAAAAAGTTTTTTACTCGATTGGAGTTCAAACCGATGATATTTTTGTGTTCTTGTGATTCGTATGAAGGAATGATTCCTTATCGAAAGTCGGTAATCCAAGAAATTCACAAGTATCAACCTCTAAAAGATTTGATTCAAACTCGCAAAGTTGAAGTTGTGGAAAGTGGGTTTGTTCATGAAATCAAATCTTCAAGATGCAAAAAGATGAGAAAGAAAAAGAAGAAGAAGATTAAATGCAAAAACAAGTGGGTTTACTCACAAAAATCATCGAATGTTGCTGTAAAGAAAATTTGGGTTCCAAAGCAACAACTTTGAAACATCCCGACTCCCAGGTATAATGTTTATTTATTTATATTTTTAGGGTTGACTGAGTGACTCGCCGAGTTGGATGCCCCACTCGTCGAGTAGAGTCGGGCTAGCCACGTGGGTTTAATGACCAATTCGACGAGTCAGAGAGCCGACTCGCCGAGTTGGCGTTGTGTGAGGAAACCCTAAATCTCCAGGTTTGTGTCCTATTTAAAGGGAATTAAGCCCTCATTTCCGCCTCACCAGCCACCCAATCCCCCTGTGTGAAACCCTAATCGTGTTAGTGAGCTAAGAGAGAAAAAGAGACGCTAATCTTGTGGTTTTAGTGCACTTTTGGAGGAGAAGTGAGGAGCATCAAAGCATAGATCAAGAGGAGGCTTTTGGATCCAGAGATTCTTCAGAGATTTGCTTCAGTTGGAGGTCAAAAGATGCTAACTTGATCATTTCCTTATGAGATCTTGGTTTAGGGAGTTTCCAGGGTTTTCTCCCATCCATATTGTGCCATTGAGTCATTTGAGCATGGTTTGAGGTTAGAACCTCAGATCTGGACTGTAGGAGGCCCTGTGAGTCCAAAGACCCGAGCTTTATTGAGCTAGAGGCAAGATCTTGTGCATCTAACTGTTGTTGGAGCTTGTATTGGCATTATGAGTCTAATATTCCATGCATGAACGTAAAGCTTGCAACTTTACGTGACATTCGAGCCTTGGGATGATAGATATAGAGTTTGGAGTTGTAGATCTGCCTTAAAACGTCTGAATGAGAATGAAGACTGAATGGACTTGCCGAGTCAATGGGCTGACTTGATGAGTCGGCTAGGGTTTTCCCCGATGGGTCTGGACATGAGTAACTCGGTGAGTTGATGAGACAATTCGACGAGTTAGATTTGGTTTTCACGACTTCTCTGAAGGAACAGGGGGACTTGACGAGTCACATAGGTGCACTCGATGAGTCGGGTCAACAAGGACTGTTGACTCGAGTGTTGACTTCTGTTGATTTTAGGGTTGGTCAAGACAGATAATAGGGAGACCATGGAGGGGTAAAATGGTCTTTTATTCATTCCAAGAGATTTAAAGAGAGAAAATAGCTTGGTTTATTTAGAGTTTTGATTTAAGTGTTAATTAGAGATAATTATCGTATGTGTTAGGCGGAGGCTAGATCGGTGTTACGTGTACGAGATTCATTTGCTTGCTTACGAGGTGAGTCTTCTCACTATACTTACCTTGAGTGGTAACTTGTGTGACCGGAGGGTCTTGTATGCTATTATTGAGTATTGTGATATCCCGCATTATGTCTTTGTGATTTATGCTGTGTATTATTCTGAGCTTACCGAGTTAGGACCGGAGGGTCCACCCGAGTTGTAGGACCGGAGGGTCCTACTGAGACACATTGACCGGAGGGTCTTATTTGAGTTATAGCCATGAGAGGCTAATGATATATGTGTGGTATATTAGGGAACTCACTAAGCTTCATGCTTACCATGTTATGTGATATGTGTTTCAGGTACTTCTCAGGATCGTGGGAAGGCGCCAACTTGATTGTACACACACTTGAGATAGAGTTTATGTTTGTGGATCTTGGATCTTTATCAAACGATTTATGATATTGGTGTTTTGACAATTTGACACTTGTGGTTTTTGGAATGTGATATTGAGAATTATGTGTTTTGAAAATGAAAAACGTGTTTGGAAATTTACGGTGTTACAAGTTGGTATCAGAGCCTTGGTTTGAGGGATTCGGATATACCTTCGGGTGTGTCTGGACTCAAATTGAGGATTTGAGAAAAAATTTCAAAAGAAATGATTTTTTCTAAAAAAAGCAAAAGTTTTAAGAGAAAATGAGTTGGAGCAGTGTGTACAATCAGCCAGAGCCCGAACGGTGATTTCCCAAAATACCCTTACTTATTTGTGTTGTGAGATATTTATGAGATGTTAGGGATGCATGCTAGATGATAGGCTAGGTATTTCAAATTTAGGGCTAGGGTTGCCTGATTTGTGATGCCTTAGCCTAGGAGTTGTTGCTACCTGAGTATATGATGTGTAGGAGTATTTAGCAGGAAATCACTTAGAAAGAGAGTTCTGAGTTGAGGGATAATCTAGGAGTGATACCTAGATGAGCATATAAGGGGCTTACCGAGAGAGTAGTTTGATATCCGTGAGGGATAGAGTACTGTGAATTAGGATCCTAGGAGGAGGACTTGGGATGACTATAGGTTGGTGTGGAAGGTAGTATTGGGCCCGTACTACTGAAAACACCGGATCTGTATGCAACCCAAGTAAGAATCCATAAGATACTAAGGAGCATGAAGGGGCAAAAAATCGAGTGTGAGTGTGCTCGAATGAGTCTCTGATTATTTTCGTGTTGTGTTTCTGAGACATTATGGTGGGTACACGCCACAACCCCGAGGGCACCAGTGGTACTAGTGATGAGGAGATCCACAGGATCATCGGTGCTGAGGTAGGCGCAGCTATCCGAGGGGCGATACCGGAGATGTTTGGGTCTATTAAGACCACATTGATTGAGACCTTCGATGAGCGCTATTCCGCTATTACTGAGGCTACTGCTGCCGCAGCTACCGCAACCCTAGCTGCTGCGAGACCACATGGGGGTGACTCGTTGTTGTTCTGGGAGTTCAGCAACACGAAGCCACCAGAGTTTGATGGGACATAGGATCTGATTGCTGCTACGAGATGGATCTCCGACATTGAGGGATGTTTTTACACGTGTTCATGCCCTGAGCACTTGAGAGTTTGGTTTTCACTGAACCAGCTTCGCGTAGGAGCGAAGGACTGGTGGAAGTTTGTGACTGCTAGCTTTACTCTTGCAGATCATGCTACATTGACATGGGAGAGGTTTACACAACTATTCTGAGATGAGTATGTTCCCCAGGTGGAGAGGGAACGGTTGGCCCAGGAGTTTCTGTTTCTGAAGCAGAAGACAGAAACTATGACCGACATCACGAGGATGTTCCATGAGAAGGCGTTGTTTTGCCCTGAGCACGTGTCTACCAAGCAGGCACGTGTGAGCCGATATCTGAGCATACTAAGGAGGGATATACGAGAGTTTGTGGCGAACTCGTCATACCAGAAATTGGCTAAGCTTCAGACCAATGCCAGGCGCAGGGAGATTGAGCTAGAGTTACAGGCTAGGGAGGAAGGGGAGTCTCAGGGGAGAGACCGGAGACCAGTACAGCCGCAGCCGCCGCCGAAGCAGGCAAAGCTCGCTGATACGAGAGTTGGGGGCCAGAAGCGCCGCACTTGTGGCAAGAGCAGAAAGAGTCACGGGGGATCGTGTCGGGCAGGGATTTCCTACAAATGTGGCAAGGAGGGGCACCTGGCGAGGGATTTCCCCAAGGGGTTTGCAATTTGCTTTCACTACAACCAAACCGGTCATCAGAAGGCCGAGTGCACTCAGCTCATTCAGGGATCTGCCCAGGGTTCCGCACCTGCTGCTTTGCGAGCTACTGATAGTCGACCAACGAAGGTCGAGGCACAGAAGGCTCGCGGGAGAGCTTTTCAGCTGATAGCGGAGGAGGTCCGTGTAGCACCTGATGTCGTGACTAAACGTATTTCCTTATTCCTATTATTTTGAGATTTGTTTTGCTTATACTATGATGTATATAGGTACTTTTCTTGTGAGTTCTATACCTGCTTTGGTGTTATTTGACTCGGGTACGAGTCGATCCTTCGTGTCTTTAGCCTTTAGTCGTCACATCAGTATCCGACGTGAGGCGTTGAGTCGACCTCTGAGGGTTTCTATAGCCGACGAGCATGCGGTTTTCGCTACTGATGTATTCCGAGGGTGTGTACTAGATATTTTTAGTGTTGAGTTTCCGATAGATCTGGTGCCGATAGCCATGGGTGATATCTGTTGTTGGATAAGGTGTCTAAGTCCATAACTATTTCTGGTATGTACTTGACCCGGTTTGGAATGGTCCATTTGGGTTGCATGGCATCATGCATTTGGATAAACTAAAATGAGAGAAATAACACTTGAGGTTTATTAATGTGACAACCCGGAACTTCTATCAAGGATAAACTCGACTCCGTCACCTTTTATCACCGTTTAAGGGTCCATTTAACTGTTCTACGCTTGCATTTGACCAAGGTTGAGTTTAGGAATGAGTCAGCACGTCCCATAGTGAGAAAACCGGGCCATACACCCTCTTGAAAGGTGTGTACGGCCGCACACATGAGTGTACGGTCGCACACATGAGTGTACGGTCGCACACATGAGTGTACGGCCGCACACCCATCCTCCAGCCGCACACTCATCCCTATTTATATAGGGTGACCCCTTCACTCATTCCTTTCATTTGGCTACACTTTACTTTCTCTCTCTACTTTCTCTCTCTAAAAACTTCATCCAAGAACACTCTCAAGGCTTAAAAAACGTGAGTTTTCCATCACCTAGCTTATCATACATGAAGGACCCATTGATCTAAGCCCCTAATCATCACATTTCATCATGTTCTTCATCACATGAAGGTGTACGGCCGCACACCTTCATAAGGTGGCCGTACACACCTCAAAGAACCTCCAAAGTGAGAGTTTGATTCCCTATCTTCTAGTTGGACTTGGTTTGAACCTTAAAACGCTCAAAAATCGACTCTTGGAGCATATATGAAGGGTGTACGGCCGCACACCCCTGTGTACGGCTGCACACACCCTCTGTATGGCCGCACACTCAGGTGTGCAACCGCACACGCCACCTAGCCACACACCCACGACCGCACACACTTCATATGGGCCGTACACTTCCCTTAGGTGAATCACATGTGATTCCAACACTTGGTTCAAGTGTTTCCTAGTCCCTAAGGGGGTTCCCTTGCATTTAGTTGCTTCTAAACACTATATTCATGGCTATATATGTCTCTAATTGTCACTTAGGACTCGTTGTGTCTCGGTAGTTCAGTCGTGGAACTTCTTGTCCTTACGCGAATCTACCTTCGAAACATCTTCCAAAGGTGAGTTCATACCCCTAAATTTCCATGTTTTTAATGTTTTCAGGGGGGAATAGAAGCCAAAATCAAAGTATTTTATTAAGTTTTAAACTTATTAATGCAGTCCAACGATTTCCACGTTAATAACATATTCGGATATTTTATCTCTTTTTGTAATATGTTGAGCATAAGGGAAACTACTATTTTGGAAATCTAACTTCCTAGCTTTCAGAAAGGTTTTTACAAAGCAGCTCTATATCAACTCTAATAAACTATAACGGGTATAGTTTGGGATAACCCTCTAGGCATCTCTACCTAATCAGATTTCATAAATGAATATATATAAACTATGTCAGATTTAGTTTATGTTATATATTTTCTCAGGAGTATAAAGTACTATTATTCAAGGATAATCATTGTTTTATACTGTTTCTCGCTAGTAAACTAGATTATACAGAATTGTGAGGCTCTACTTCAATAGTGTACCCTTAGGTGTATAGTGATAAATCCTATCTCAGTATAACCAGAGTCTCCTGGAGGGAGAACGTGAGATATGTGAATAGATCTATTCGGGACTGACAATCCCACACCTGAACTGCTAGCTACAGTTAGGCGGGCACGCCTGGGGTGAACAAATGTCATTTAGCTTAACGCCTGAAGAACGTTATAAAGGTCTCTCGGTCATATCAAGTATGGTTATACGACTCGCAAATAAGTATAAACTAACTTTGTTTACGGACTCTACTCTTCACTTGTTTTATTTTGATTAATAATACTACTTTCATATATATACTGATAGTAATCATGGGTTTTCAAAACTTACATCTCTACCTCTAGTACGGATAAACTGTTTTTAGGGAAAATATAGGATTTTCCCAAGATAACACCGGCATTTCTAAAACTGATGGTTTATTTTCTACTAATAGACACTCGTTCAAAACCGCTTTTCATAAGAAAATATAGGATTTTCTTGAGGAACACTTTTCAAAAGGATTCAAAGAACATTTTCCACCAATACTAAAATGCTTATGAACTCACCAACTTTATGCTGATATATTTCAAAACTTCTTGTATTCTCAGGGAATTAGTAAACAGGTACTTCCAGGAGTTCGGAGAAGACGAAGCGTTAGAGTCGCGTCTGTCGATTTTACTTTTGAGATGAATAAAACTATGTATTCAACAATGTAAACCTTTTTCACATATGTATTCAATGTCTGGTTGTGTTTACTATGCTTGCTATGATACAATTGTTATGATACTACGCATGACGTCCTCCATCCCGGAACGATTCCGCCATCACGGTTTCGGGGTGTGACAGATTGGTATCAGAGCCCTTGTTTATAGCGAACTAAGTATACCGAACCTTACATGGTATACAACTATAAATACTGAGGGTCCTAAGTGCTCTAAACTAAAAGTATACTTTCAAAATACAAGTATTTTTATAAAAGTATATAAGTATACCCGAGTATCAGAATCCGTGTCGTAAGTAGAATAAAACAAAAGTATTTGGATGTTGGACATCGCGGTTAAACCTGGGCAGTTATGTAATCATGTCTAGGGTGAATATAGCCTGATCAACTATATTCAGTCGAGACATGACCAACATGTGCTTGGGAGTGACTATGGTGTTACAGCAAGTCTAAAACTTACCTAGATACTAGAGGAGTTCTAGAGCCGAACATAAGGATTAAAATACTATAGGAGTATTTTAGGATGCTATAACGACTAAGCCGAAAACTTACCCAAGGATCCATCTTTCAAGAATCATTTATGTAGCTATAATACATTGGAAGTATTATAAGATCCTATGCCTATTAACTATTCCTTTACCCTCACCTCGCATAGATAGCATGGCTGGATTCCATCTTCCTGGCGACCCATACTTTCCCAACCAAGGATATGGTGGATGGATCGAACCAGAGCCAGAAGGAAACCATGAAATCCCTTTTGACGATGGCATTGCCAAACCATTTCCTGAAGAGACTGACTCAGAACCAGAAGTCGAGAACTTACCCCCAGTGGCCCCAATACCAAATCCCAACCCTCAGCTCGTACTTGAAGGCCCAACGCCTATGTGGGTCGGAAGCCTGGATAGGTGGAGTCACGAACAAGGCCAACCCTGCCCGTACAATGGGGATCGCTGCTTCTACAATGTGGATGGAGGAGGCTCTGCAGGTAGTGCCCTTCCAATCATAGTCCACCGAGTGGCACGCAATGTCGAAATGAACGTGGCGGCCATTCAACGAACTGTGGAACTCGAGGCAGACTCGGATTCCAACACAAACCGTATTCACAGTCTCGAGGTTGCTTATGGGAGGATTTTGAGAGACAACGAAGCCCAGCAGCGAGAGCTAGCTGCAACTCGAGCTGAAGTCGTAGAGCTCCGAGCATGCCAATCAGTATACGAGAGCCGCCTGCTTGACATGGTGCGCCAGCTAGCTTACTTAAGGTTCCGCCCGAGGAATGCCCGTCGCCAGTAGGAAATATTCTACTTATCCTTCCTCTTGGTTTAAAGAATAGCTTTCCTATTTATGTTCTAAGTAGCTCCTTTCTCTGTAGACATTCTTGTCTTACAAGTACCGATTCACTAGTTCTTTATGTTGTTAAATTGTTCCTCTGTTGGTATGTTGTAGACCTACTCCTAGGTCAAATTTTCCAAACTCAGTGTAACCTTAATATCGACAACGGTGGCAACTATCATAAGATTATCATTGTCAAAAGTATACCTTGGATCAGTAGCATGCAAATTAAGCAATTTTATCAAGGTCACACCACCATTTCTTCTTAAGAAGCATTTTTCATAGGAAGTACTCTTACCTTAAGACGATCATTCCTTTTCCCCATCGATTTCAGATCAACTACCATAAAAACTTCAAGGTCCTAATCGGCATAGGACGAATGAGTCTCCCATCGTGCTGATGACCTTTGCTTCGAGAAAGCACTTCATCTCAATCTTCCTTCTGACGGAGTCCTCACTGGTTTCAGTGATAAGTCTGTTCGAACCTTAGTATCATTTCATGCGTCGAAGCCTAGGAGCATCTATGGAAGTAATGCTATGCATTTCTGGCTCATGTTGTCAATGAGACGCAAGAAGTTAGAGACCTCGAGAGCATCTTCGAAGTCTGCAACTTTCCCAATGTCTTCCCCAAAGACATTCCAGGGATTTCTTCCAAGTGACAAGTTGAATCCTGTATCGACTTGATCCTCGGAACTACCCTTATAGCCAAATCTCCATATCATCAAGAGCCGACGAAAATATGAGAGTTACTCAGTCAGCCCGATGAGCTGAGCAACCAGGAGTTTGTAAACTTATTATATGTGAACTTTGTGTGCTCAAATCTTTTCCATCCTTGCTAAGACCATATCATGGGGATGTGGGTCGAATCAATGAGGGTCAGATAAGCAAAACGGGAAATCTCAAGGCATAGATAAACATTTAGGATACATCCAGAGGCAACCATTATTGCTCACAAGCTTCTTTTCTTGACATGTAGCAGATCATGCCTCCAAAGAAATGTAACCAACCCACCGGTAAGACCCCAATCCTTCAGATGGATTCAGCTACGTTCCAAGCTACTGTCACAGCAGCCGTAGCAGCCGCCCTAGCTGTTCTTAACGCTAACAACACAAATGTGGGTGGATGTGTTAATGACAGTCCAAACCTTGGTGTTAACCAACCTCAACAACAAGCGCCTACTGGAAAGGACACCCTTGATCCCCAACCTAACATCCCGAAGCGAAAGTTCGAAGGAAGTTGTTCAACCCAAGGACCTACTGAAAGGAAACAAATTGGGAAAGTCAATACCCCAGTCAGCCCCGTTGTTCCAACCCCAACCGTATCTTACTTCGGAAACCTCCCGCACTGCAGCAAATGCAACTACCATCATTATGGAGTCTGTCAAGTGCTGCATTGCACCTGATGCAACAGGAAGGGGCACACCTCCAGCAGATGTAGGACCCTAGTCGAGTTCGTCACTCTGAATGCCAATGTTGGGGCTAGCCCAACCTGTTACCTCTGTGGTAGTGTAGGACATTTCAAAAGGAATTGTCCGAGGGCTAAGAATGGAAAGGAAGCCTGCTTCGCGAAGACTCCGACTCAACACATTTCTCCTATTACCGATGCTAACACAATTCAAGTGTGTTGTACATGTGGCGAAATGGGACACTCCGCAATAGACTACCCAACAGAAAAGAACAATGAGGAAACCGGAGGAGTCTGACCTCAGTGAAGGAGGAAGCATCGAAGGACCCTGCCTTGTTTTGGTACGCTTTCGAAAACCTCAATAATTATTCATAATCGTGATTTCTCTCTCGCCTAAATTAAATCACGACATACCTTTAAGGGTCGATGCCCTAATGGGTAAATTATGGTAGCCTAGTGTATACGTTAGAGTCAGTTGTAATTATACACGGTTTGTGTACTCCAAACGATCATAGAGAGATCTAGTAGGAATCATTTAATGAAAGCTCATAGCTTCAAAACATCAGAACCTTCGTATTAGTAGTACCCACCAAGTTCAAATCAAACACAGGAAACACCCGAGACATTCATCTAGGACACCAATGTGTTAGCAAAACGATCCTCCTGGATTAACTTAACGTACGATTATTCGACGTCATTCTGTTTAGTCCCACTGGGTCTATGTCATATCAAACCCCTTTCTCTTAAATCGTTCGATCGCGAAACTCCTGTCGCTCGTGACGACAAACCAGATGCGAACTTTGAAAAATTCATCTCTCTTCGAAACCCGAACGTATTCATACGATGAGTATCATCCACAAAGAGAAGGACAAAATAAGGGAACCATCCGGACAATTGAAGATGCGTTGAGGGACACTCATATACCTTTAATTGAACTTCTTGCAAACGATGGTGACCTTCCCAATATCGAGGTTGCACCGTTCGAAGCCCTCTATGGTCGTAAGTACAGATCCCCTTGTGCTGGGCTAAGGTGGGCGACACGCAAATAGTCAAGAGTCAAGTCCCCGACAACACTCGCACGACTCCAAAAACTATCCGTAAGACGTCCGAAAAGATCGTACGAAAGGGGCTACGCCGATGAGAGACAAAAACCATTGGAGTTCTAGATTGGTGGACGTGTCTTTTGCAGGTCTCGCCCTGGAAAAGGCTTGATACGCTTCAGGAGGTGTTGAAAGCTAAAATCAAGATACGTGGGACTGTCCAAGATCCTTGCTGGGATCAGTCCCGTAAGCAGACAAACTCTAGTTACCACGAGAGCTGAGCAACGTACCACGTGTCGAACCTAAAGAAGTGTCTGTCCTATGAGACACTTGTGATTCCTCTCGACGAGATCGAATTAGGCGGGGGTCTACACTTCATGGAAGAACCTATCAAAATCATGGATCGGGAAGTCAAACGTACGAAACAGAGCCGCATCCCGATAGTGAAGGTCCGCTGGAATGCCAAGCGGGGTCCTGATTTCACTTGGGAGCGCGAGGATTCAAGGAAATAGAGGTATCCCCATCATTTCCAAGTCCATGAGTACATCTTTATTCTTGAATTTCGGGACAAAATTCCCTCTAACGGGGGGATAATGTGATAACTCTGAACTTCTATCAAGGATAAACTCGACTCCGTCACCTTTTATCACCGTTTAAGGGTCCGTTTAAGTGTTCTAAGCTTGCATTTGACCAAGGTTGAGTTTAGGAATGAGTCAGCACGTCCCATAGTGAGAAAACCGGGCCATACACCCTCTTGAAAGGTGTGTACGGCCGCACACATGAGTGTACGGCCACACACATGAGTGTACGGTCGCACACATGAGTGTACGGCAACACACCCATCCTCCAGCCGCACACTCATCCCTATTTATATAGGGTGACCCCTTCAGTTATTCCTTTCATTTGGCTGCACTCTACTTTCTCTCTCTAAAAACTTCATCCAAGAACACTCTCAAGGCCTCAAAAACGTGAGTTTTCCATCACCTAGCTTATCATACATGAAGGACCCATTGATCTAAGCCCCTAATCATCAAAGTTCATCATGTTCTTCATCACATGAAGGTGTACGGCCGCACACCTTCATAAGGTGGCCGTACACACCTCAAAGAACCTCCAAAGTGAGAGTTTGATTCCCTATCTTCTAGTTGGACTTGGTTTGAACCTTAAAACGCTCAAAAATCGACTCTTGGAGCATATATGAAGGGTGTACGGCCGCACACCCCTGTGTACGGCCGCACACACCCTCTGTACGGCCGCACACTCCTGTGTGCAACCGCACACGCCACCTGGCCACACACCCACGACCGCACACACTTCATATGGGCCGTACACTTCCCTTAGGTGAATCACATGTGATTCCAACACTTGGTTCAAGTGTTTCCTAGTCCTTAAGGGGGTTCCCTTGCATTTAGTTGCTTCTAAAAACTATATTCATGGCTATATATGTCTCTAATTGTCACTTAGGACTCGTTGTGTCTCGGTAGTTCAGTCGTGGAACTTCTTGTCCTTACGCGAATCTACCTTCGAAACATCTTCCAAAGGTGAGTTCATATACCCCTAAATTTCCGTGTTTTTAATGTTTTCAGGGGGGAATACAAGCCAAACTCAAAGTATTTTATTAAGTTTTAAACTTATTAATGCAGTCCAACGATCTCCACGTTAATAACATATTCGGATATTTTATCTCTTTTTGTAATATGTTGAGCATAAGGGAAACTACTATTTTGGAAATCTAACTTCCTAGCTTTCAGAAAGGTTTTTACAAAGCAGCTCTATATCAACTCTAATAAACTATAATGGGTATAGTTTGGGATAACCCTCTAGGCATCTCTACCTAATCAGATTTCATAAATGAATATATATAAACTATGTCAGATTTAGTTTATGTTATATATTTTCTCAGGAGTATAAAGTACTATTATTCAAGGATAATCATTGTTTCATACTGTTTCTCGCTAGTAAACTAAATTATACAGAATTGTGAGGCTCTACTTCAATAGTGTACCCTTAGGTGTATAGTGATAAATCCTATCTCAGTATAACCAGAGTCTCCTGGAGGGAGAACGTGAGATTTGTGAATAGATCTATTCGGGATTGACAATCCCACACCTGAACTGCTAGCTACAGTTAGGCGGGCACGCTTGGGGTGAACAAATGTCATTTAGCTTAATGCCTGAAGAACGTTATAAAGGTCTCTCGGTCATATCAAGTATGGTTATACGACTCGCAAATAAGTATAAACTAACTTTGTTTACGGACTCTACTCTTCACTTGTTTTATTTTGATTAATAATACTACTTTCATATATATACTGATAGTAATCATGGGTTTTCAAAACTTACATCTCTACCTCTAGTACGGATAAACTGATTTTAGGGAAAATATAGGATTTTCCCAAGATAACACCGGCATTTCTAAAACTGATGGTTTATTTTCTACTAATAGACACTCTTTCAAAACCGCTTTTCATAAGAAAATATAGGATTTTCTTGAGGAACACTTTTCAAAAGGATTCAAAGAACATTTTCCACCAAAACTAAAATGCTTATGAACTCACCAGCTTTACGCTGATATATTTCAAAACTTCTTGTATTCTCAGGGAATTAGTAAACAGGTACTTCCAGGAGTTCGGAGAAGACGAAGCGTTAGAGTCGCGTCTGTCGATTTTACTTTTGAGATGAATAAAACTATGTATTCAACAATGTAAACCTTTTTCACATATGTATTCAATGTCTGGTTGTGTTTACTATGCTTGCTATGATACAATTGTTGTGATACTACGCATGACGTCCTCCACCCCGGAACGATTCCGCCATCACGGTTTCGGGGTGTGACAATTAATATATTATAAGTTCTAATATATTAATAATATTATTTAATTAGTATTGATCAAGAATTAATTTGGAATTAATTAAGTGATCAAAAGGAGACTAATTAAATATATGGGTTGATTATGTAAATCATCCATACTTATATAGTGGGCTAATGCTTCATGGATTATCAAGTTGGGCTAAAACTCATAGGATGCTCCATGGATGCTCCATGGTGTTTATAGAACCCATGGGTCATGGAAATGAAATGTCATGACAATTAGGGTTTACATGGTGTAAACCTAATTGTAACACACTATATAAGCTTCATCTTCTTCACCAAAATCGGCCACTAAGATATACAAGTGAGGGCTAGCCGATTTCTAAGTGTTCTTCGTTTCTCTCTAAGTTATTCCAAGTGCATTTGGTGTTGTGTGAGATATTTGAGGCATCACACTTGAGGTGCTATGCTCACAAGGTTTTCAAGGAATCCAAACTACTACAAGGTATGTTTCTTGCTTACTTTTATGCTTAAAAGTTCCCCATATATGCTAGATATGATATAAACCTTGGAAATCAAATTTGCATGTATCATAGTAAAACATAGATCCAAGGTTTCTAGGGTTGCATGTACACCTTAGGAGTGTTAGAATGCTCAAAACCCTTCAGTGGTATCAAATCCAGGTTTGTTTATTTGATACTTGATGCAAATTGTTGAAAAAACTCAAGTTTTCTGCATTCTGCAACATGATCTCGCCGAGTCCACGGGGGGACTCGACGAGTCCATGAGTAAATTCATCCTACTCGTCGAGTAGGTACATGCACTCGACGAGTAAGAACCCCTGGATGCAGATTTTCGAGTTTTGCTGCTGGAAATGGACTAGAAACATTACCCTAAACTGTTTTGGTGTTATAAAACTTGTTTTAGATGGTGTAATGGTTATGCTAATCCATTTTCAATAGCTATTATCAAAATTTCAAGTTTTATATGGTTTATTTATGATTCTTTAAATTGTTGATATGCATGTTCATGAACTTATGAGTTTAGAAGATCATACGAATTATTTGTAAGTTGCTTGTTAGTTTAATTCTTGATCATTATGTGTTTTAATGGAATCCATACTTTGTCCTCAAGTTATAGATTACCAAAAGTCACTCTTTTAAAGTCCATTCTTAAACACATAGGTTACATAAAATGAAAAGTCTCTCATTTTATTAATCCATTAACTCATAAGTTATGAAAGATGAAAAGTTTTGAAAGTTACAAAACTTGCCCTAAAGTTTTGGAACATGTAAAGTCACTTTAAAAACTTTAGTTCCAACCCCTAGAATTTTAAAAGTTAAAATTCAACCCTTATACTTTATAATATTATAAGTTTAATAATATATATATATATATATATATATATATATATATATATATATATATATATATGTGTGTGTGTGTGTGTATAAGAACAAGTCGTCTTACCGTTAGTAGGCCTCATTCACGAAGTCGGTCTATAAGGGGGGTATAAGGTTGTTGCCTATAAAATGACAGCTTAATGGGTGTCCACTCTCACCCACTACTTCATTGACTGGTGGAGGGTCGTTAGTCGAACGGGTAGGACAAAGACTTCTAAATCTTCATTAAAAGTATGATGAAAAAATAAAGTAACTAAATGTTTTTATAAATTCTCAATCTTGGTTACTTTAGGAAAATGTGAATAAGGTGCTAACCAATGAAATTACACTTTGCACTTTGACTAAGTCGTTAGTGGAGCGTGTGTGGTTAACCGGCACACTAACCTGGACTTAACAAGGTAGGCAAAGGGTAACTTAATATTTATCATAGTATCGATGGAGCGCATGTGGTTAACCGGCACATCGATTGAGGGGTAAATATTAAGGGTACCAAGTAATTTGCATGGTTTAATGAATCTCAAAGAATCTAGGAGTTTCAAAACCAAGTAATTTGCACACTCGAGATTGAAACATGCCATTGAAAAGTTCAATGAATCTCAAAGAATCTAGGAGTTTCAAAACCAATTAAAACCTAATAATTTATCTCGTTTTTCATGGTGGAAATTGGTGAATCGTCATTCACCTACCTTCAAATATTTTATAGCTTGGATTACGGCATCCCTCTTCTAAGTTATAATATATTGTGTTGGGTCCTACCCTTAATATTACATTTGGGTGTTCTATTAAGTACTATCTTTATATCTAATCAAAACTTGTCTTTTCTTCTTTTCAGATGTCTTCCAACAACGCTGCTTCTGGCTCAAACCCTACCGGCTCCTTCTCTCTCATGAACCTTTATGGGAGAGTCATCTTCGATGGATCCAACTTTATGGATTGGATCAGGAACATCAGGATGGTCACTCGGTATGAGGACAAGGAATATGTCCTCGACAAGGAGCTTAAGGAACTTGATGAGTCATCTGCTACTCCTGAGGAGATCGCTGAATACCAGGCACATGAGAGAGATGCTACCAAAGTGGCATGTATCATGTTAGCCACTATGACAGCCGAGCTCCAAAAGTCCTATGAGGACTTCTACCCTTTTGAGATGCACCAGGACTTGATGGACCGCTACCATCAGAGTGCTCGACAAGAGAGGTATGAAATCATCTCCTCCATGATAACAACCAGGATGAAGGATGGTGAACCCATCACCGGCCACATGTAGAAAATGCAAAGGTATGTGGACCGTTTGCTGAAACTGAATCTGAACTTCCCATAGGAGTTGGCATTTGATATCATTTTGCACTCCCTACCTTCGTGTTATGATCAATTCCACATGACATACCACATGAACAAGGAGGAGGTTACACTCATCAAACTTCAAGGACTTCTAAAGACCACAGAAAGTGGTCTTAAAGGTAAGTCGGTTGTTACTAATCCTAATCCTACCGCGGCCCCTGTATTGGCAATCAGGCAAGGAAAAGGAAAGAAGAGGAAGAGCCCTTCGAAGGGTACCAAGGGAAAGTCCCTTGATGGCTCCTCTTCAAGTGGAACCAAGAAAGGTTTCGTCACTCCTTCTGCTAACCCTAAAGAGGCTGAATGCTTCTATTGCCATGAAAAGTCGCACTGGAAGCGAAACTGCCCAAAGTACCAGCAAGATGTTAAGGATGGGTAAGTAAAACCCAACCATGCAGGTATTTACACTATATTGTCTAATAACTCACCCTATTCTAATTCTATGGTCCTTGATACAGGTTGTGGTATTCACATATGTTGTGATTTGCAGGGACTAAGAAGAAGTGAGAATGTGGAGCCTGGGAAGATAAACTTGATCATGGGAAATAGGAAAGTTACACCTGTCACCAAGATTGGAGTTTACTCTTTGTTGCTAAGTAGTGGGTTAACATTAGATTTGAATAAATGTTGTTATTCGCTTGAAATGGAAAGAAATATTATTTCCTTTCATGGTTTGTACAAACAAGGCTTTACCTTTTCATTTGATAATGATAGTGGTGGTATTAATGCTTTCTTTAATAATGTTCTTTATTTTAAAGCATTACCTTGTGATGGTGTGTATGAAACTGTGTCGGTTGTAGATAACCTAGGAAATAATGTATTGTGTATCGATTCTTCCACTAGTTTGGATAAAGCATCATTATGGCATTGTCGTCTTGGACATGTAAGCAAGAAACGCATAGGCCAACTCCAAAAGGATGGAGTCTTGGAGTCATTTGACCTAAAATCAGATGATAGTTGTGAATCTTGTTTACTTGGGAAAATGACAAAGTCATTTGACCTAACACTGGTTCCCGTGCTAGGGGTGAGGGTTTGTTGGACCTCATACATACTGATATGTGTGGACCCTTCAGAACCGCCATAAGAGATGCTAAGCACTTCTATGTGACTTTTACTGATGATTTTAGTAGATATGGATATGTCTACTTAATCAAGCATAAGTCAGAGACCTTTCAAAGATTCAAAGAGTTCAAACAGGAAGTGGAGAATCAGTTGGGCAGGAACATTAAGATGCTTCGATCCGATCGAGGTGGTGAGTATCTTAGTACAGAGTTCCATGACTATCTTAAGGAATGTGGGATTATCTCACAATTAACACCTCCCAGGACACCACAGTTGAATTGTGTGGCTGAGAGGCGCAATCGAACCTTGTTGGATATGGTTTGTTCCATGATGAGTCGAGCTTTGCTACCAATCTCATTTTGGGGGTATGCCTTAGAGACTGCCGCCCATATCCTTAATCTAGTCCCTACAAAGAAGGTTGCCAAAACACCTCATGAGATGTGGACCGGAAAAGTTCCCAATAAGGACCACATCAAGTTTTAGGGTTGCGAGGCTTTTGTGAGGCGTGAGTCTCATGATAAGCTCGAACCTCGAAGTGAGAAGTGTATTTTCATCGGCTACCCACAGAGATCTTTCGGTTACCTCTTCTACAGACCTAGTGATAATGTGGTCTTTGTAGCAAGGAGAGGAGTCTTTCGAGAGAGAGAATTCATAAGCCAAGGAAACAGTGGGAGGCAAATTGACCTTGAAGAAATTCAAGAGTCAAGTGGTGAAGGAACCTCAAACACTAGCAATCAACCTGAGGAGGAAACTCCTGTTGATCCGACAGAAGAGTCTGTACCTATGAGGCGTTCCACGAGAGTTAGGAATGTGCCTGAGCATTACTATGGTTTCCATATTACTGCGGAAGGTGATACACTTATCAGTGATAGCACACTTGTAAGTCTGGATTAATTTAACAACTACACGGAAGCCATGGCAGGCCTTGAGGCTGCCAAATGGAAAGAGGCAATGGACAGCGAGATACAGTCCATGTATGACAATCAAGTTTGGAACTTGGTTAACAATGTACCAGGTCGCAAGACAGTTGGGTGCAAATGGATCTTCAAGAAGAAGACCGACATGGATGGTAATGTACACACTTATAAGGCGCGACTAGTTACAAAGGGCTTTTCTCAAACTCCGGGAGTTGATTATGATGAGACCTTTTCACCAGTAGCCAAGATTAAGTCTATTAGGGTTATGTTAGCCATTGCTGCATTTCATGACTATGAAATATGGAAAATGGATGTCAAAACCGCTTTCCTTAATGGAAAATTGGCTGAGGATGTTTACATGAGTCAACCAGAGGGTTTGGTTAGTACAGAGTACCCTAATAGAGTGTGTAAGCTCGAGAAATCCATCAATGGATTGAAACAGGCACCTCGCAGATGGAATCTTTGTTTCGATGAGAAAGTCAAAGAGTTTGGATTTTCGAGGAGCGAAGATGAATCTTGTGTCTATATCAAGGCTAGTGGGAGAATAGTTAGCTTTTTGGTATTGTATGTGGATGACATACTACTCATAGGAAATGACATCCCAACACTGCAGGAAGTAAAGTCCTGGCTTGGGAAGTGTTTCGCTATGAAGGACCTTGGAGAAGCTGCCTATATTCTAGGGATAAGGATTCTGAGAGACCGGAGTAAAAGACTAATTGGACTTAGTCAGAGTACCTACTTGGATAAGGTTCTGAATAGGTTCAGCATGTAGAATTCCAAGAAAGGAGAGTTACCAATCCGGAGTAACGCCAGACTGAGTAAGACTCAGAGCCCGAGTACAGAGGCCAAGATAGCTGAGATGAGTCGAGTACCTTATGCTTCCGCTGTAGGCTCGATCATGTATGCTATGAATTGTACTCGTCCTGATGTGGCATTTGCATTAAGCATGGTCAGCAGATATCAGGGGAACCCTGGCAAGGCTCACTTGACTGCGGTAAAGAACATTCTCAAGTACCTGCGGAGGACTAAGGACTGGGTCCTTACCCTTGGTGGGAGTGATGACTTGAGAGTATTAGGGTATAATGATGCTAGCTTCCAGACTGATAGGGATAATTTCCGCTCTCAGTCAGGCTGGGTCTTTACCTTAAACGGAGGAGCAATTTCTTGGAAAAGTTCCAAGCCGGAGACAGTGGCTGATTCAACTTGCGAATCATAGTATATAGCGGCAAGCGAGGCAGCAAAGGAGGCTATATGGCTAAAGAACTTCATTGGAGACCTTGGGGTTGTACCAGCTATAAAGGAGCCTACAGAGATTTTCTGTGATAGTGAAAGTGCAGTTGACTTAGCCAAGGAACCAAGGGATCACGGGAGATCCAGACACATAGACAAAAAATACCATTTCATCAGACATCGAATAGAAGAAGGACTCCTCGTTGCAAAGAGGGTATCATCGGATGAGAACTCGGAAGATCCCCTCACGAAGGGACTGGACAGGGTTAAGCATCTCCAACATGCGAGACGCATAGGGCTGAAGGATGATATTAGTTTTAGTAGTTAGATAGCTTTGAAATGTGTAATTGACATTTGATGATGAATAAAAGTTGTGTTTATTTATGAGTAAAGTGTTGCTATCTTTTGTCAATCATTTACTATCGTTTCATTTTGCATGTTTTGACTTCCAGAATAATTATGTTGTTGTATTTCATATTATTCAAATTTTCCACAGTCGGTCATATGTTGGAAGTAGATATGAATCAAGACTGTCATGGGTTGGCTTGTAGATGTCCAAGGTACTGGACATAGCAAAGTGTTGCTACAACACTCATGAGTGCTCATAAGTTCTGAGTATTGGATTCAACCCACGCTCGCTGGTATCACTTCATGGAATTTATCTCGAGTGATCGTGAGACGGTAATATCATATAAGTCTTCAAACCTAGAGATATGATTTGTTGCCTATGATTTGGTTATGCATTGATTGTACGAAAACGCATTGGTAACTCGATGTTATAAAACGTGGGTTTGTGTATGATTCAACAAGTAGTAGAACAAGCATATGAGTCAAAGTTTATCTGTTCCTTCTTGGATTAGAAGCGATATCTGGGCCCCTCGATGATTTTGTGTTGACCCATGTACCGGGCCCGGTCAGAACTAAGTTGATGTGTTCAATTAAGTTCTATGTCAAACAAATCGGAAATCGGGAAACAAACTGCTGGACAATAAGTAAGACATTGTTCCATGTATTTGTCCGGATGATATCAAGAACAGAGGATTATATGATCACTAATCTTATATGGCGTATCATCATCATCTCAGTTCCGAGAGACCTTGAAAGAGCTACGATTGCTAATCGGTTCCTGAAGTCATACTTACAGTTATAGTTATTAGACTCATCCAAGTGGGAGACTGTTGGATAAGGTGTCTAAGTCCATAAGTATTTCTGGTATGTACTTGGCCCGGTTTGGCATGGTCCATTTGGGTTGCATGGCATCATGCATTTGGATAGACTAAAATGAGATAAATAACACTTGAGGTTTATTAATATATTATAAGTTCTAATATATTAATAATATTATTTAATTAGTATTGATCGACAATTAATTTGGAATTAATTAAGTGACCAAAAGGAGACTAATTAAATATATGGGTTGATTGTGTAAATCATCCATACTTATATAGTGGGCTAATGCTTCATGGATTATCAAGTTGGGCTAAAACTCATAGGATGTTCCATGGATGCTCCATGGTGTTTATAGAACCCATGGGTCATGGAAATGAAATGTCATGACAATTAGGGTTTACATGGTGTAAACCTAATTGTAACACACTATATAAGCTTCATCTTCTTCACCAAAATCGGCCACTAAGATATACAAGTGAGGGATAGCCGATTTCTAAGTGTTCTTCATTTCTCTCTAAGTTATTCCAAGTGCATTTGGTGTTGTGTGAGATATTTGAGGCATCACACTTGAGGTGCTATGCTCACAAGGTTTTCAAGGAATCCAAACTACTACAAGGTATGTTTCTTGCTTACTTTTATGCTTAAAAGTTCCCCATATATGCTAGATAGGATATAAACCTTGGAAATCAAATTTGCATGTATCATAGTAAAACATAGATCCAAGGTTTCTAGGGTTACATGTACACCTTAGGAGTGTTAGAATGCTCAAAACCCTTCATCTGTGTCATAGTGGGCATGGATTGGTTTAGTCGGTTTGGAGCTGTGATCGACTGTGAGCGTCAGATGGTGACCATACGAGACCCTAGTTGGGGAGTGCTTACGGTGTTGGCGAGGGTACCAGATCTGGATCTACTTTCTGCTCTGCTGCCAGAGCGAGACAGAGTCTGTAGCAGGGTTGTATGGGCTTTTTGGCGTATGTGACGGATACGTGGGTTGCTATAGAGAGGCCGAGTTCTATCTCCGAGGACCAGATAGTGTGTGAGTTCCCAGATGTTTTTCCCAAGGAGTTGCCGGGTGTGCCTCCCGAGAGGCAAGTAGAGTTTCAGATTGATTTGGTGATTGTGTTCATCGACGATATATTGGTGTATTCAAGAACCAGAAGCATGAGGAGCATTTACGAGAGATTCTTGGACTATTGAGGTCGGAGAGGCTTTATGCCAAATTCTCTAAGTGTGATTTCTGGTTACGAGAGGTCTAGTTTCTGGGCGATCTCGTTAATCAGAATGGGATTTTTGTCGACCCGTCCAAGATTGAGGTAGTTATGAGATGGGAGGTGCCGAGATCGCCGTCCGAGATCAGGAGTTTTCTAGGTTTGGCCGGTTACTATTGGAGATGTATCAAATATTTCTCCAAGATTGTTGTTCCTCTTACCAGATTGACTCGGAAGGGTGTTACTTTTGCCCGGGTGCCCGAGCAGCAGACCTTATTCGACACTCTTCGCTAGAGATTGTGCGAAGCTCTAGTGTTAGCCCTTCCCGAGGGAGTGGAGGACTTCATAGTTTACTGTGATGCATCTATATCAGGGATGGGAGCTGTGTTGATGCAGCGGGGACACGTGATTGCATACGCATCAAGGCAGTTGAAGCCTCATGAGACGAGGTATCCCACCCATGATTTGGAGTTGGGGGCGGTGGTGTTCTCCCTCAAGATCTAGCACCACTATCTGTATGGATTCCGGTACACCATATACACAGACCATAAGAGTCTGAAGTACCTTATGGATCAGCCCAACCTGAATATGAGGCAGAGGAAGTGGTTGGATGTAGTGAAAGACTACGACTGCGAGATCTTATATCACCCAGGCAAGGCTAATGTGGTATCCGATGCCTTGAGCCGTAGAGCAGAGAGTGGTCCGATTCGAGACGTGTGCATGAGGATGACGGTGATGAATCCAGTCCTAGATACCATCTGAGAGGCCCTGGTGGAGGCCGTGAGACCGGAGAACCTCAAGAGGGAGCGGGTGATCGGTCAGGTTTCTGAGTTTTAGACGGATAATTAGGGGCTCATGACTTTCCGTGGGAGGATTTGGGTGCCCTATATAGGTGGAGCTCAGCGTATACTGATGGAGGAGGCACATAGATCAAGATTCTCAATCCATCCAGGAACCTCTATGATGTATCTGGATATGTGTTGGATATAGTGTCTAAGTCCATAACTATATTTGGTATGTACTTGACCCAACCCGGCATGGTCCATTTGGGTTGCACTTCACCCGAACAATTTATGGATAATCGTTTGAGAATAGTATAAGTTATGATTTATTAATATATTATAAGTCCTAATATATTAGTATAAAGTCATATTATTTAATTTGTATTGATCTATAATTAATCTAGAATTAATTTAGAGATCAAAAGTATGACTAATTAAATATGGGCTCTTGTATTTATATAGTGTGGGCTAATGCTTATTTGGAATGGGCTAGGCTTGCATGGAAAGTCCATGGATACTCCATGGAGCTTTAACCCATGGATCTCATGGAAATGAAAAGACATGGGTATTAGGGTTTACATGAATGTAACCCTAATCCACCACACTATATAAAGGAGGCTTTGGTTCTTGAAATCACATGAGTTGTGGTGAGTAAAGTAAGAGGGCCGATTTCAAGAAGGTGATTACTATTCTCTCAAAGTTCCAAGTTTGTGGTGATTTGTGATTTCCATTTGAGGCATCCACACTATTGGTGCTAGGCTCTAAAACTCCAAGCAATCAACTACAACTACAAGGTAAGTAATTCTACTAGCTTTATTTGATTCAAGTTCCCCATGCCATGCTAGATAGGATAAGAACCTTGGAAAAATAATTATTTGCATGTAGTTGTGGTGAGTAAAGTAAGAGGGCCGATTTCAAGAAGGTGATTACTATTCTCTCAAAGTTCCAAGTTTGTGGTGATTTGTGATTTCCATTTGAGGCATCCACACTATTGGTGCTAGGCTCTAAAACTCCAAGCAATCAACTACAACTACAAGGTAAGTAATTCTACTAGGTTTATTTGATTCAAGTTCCCCAAGCCATGCTAGATAGGATAAGAACCTTGGAAAAATAATTATTTGCATGTATCATAGTCAAACATAGATCCAAGGTTTCTAGGGTTGCATGTACACCATAGGAGTGTTAGAATGCTCTGAAAACCCATCAATATGAACATAGATTACTGGTGGCCCTGTATGAAGAGGGATGTGGAATGGGTTGTTAAGAGGTGCTTAACCTGTCGCCCGGTTAAGGCGGAGCACTAGCGTCCGCATGGTTTGTGGCAGCCTTTAGAGCTTCCCCAGTGGAAGTGGGAACATATTTCAATGGATTTTATCACCAAGCTACCGAGAACCGCGCGAGGTGTCGACGCGATATGGGTGATTGTTGACCGGTTGACGAAGAGTGCTCACTTCCTTGCTATCAGTGAGAGCTCTTATGCAGAGAAATTGGCTGAGATTTATGTGAGAGAGGTGGTGGCACGACAAGGAGTGACAAAATCGATAGTATCATATCGGGATGTGCGTTTTACTTCCAGGTTCTGGAAGAAGTTCCATGAGGAGTTGGGTACCCGATTGCACTTCAGTACCGCATACCACCCACAAACAGACGAGCAGAGTGAGTGGACGATTCAGACGCTTGAGGACATGCTGCGTGTATGTGTTTTGGACTTCGGAAGAAGTTGGGACACCTATTTGCCCTTGGTTGAGTTTTCTTATAACAACAGCCACCGCTCCAGTATTGGTATGCCTCTCTTTGAGCTCTTGTATGGGAGGAGGTGTCAGACTCCCATCTATTAGGGAGAGGTAGGGCAGAGAGTGATGGGTAGCACTGAGATAGTGCTCAAGATGACTGAGCATATTCAGCAGGTCAGACAGGGGCTACTGACAGCTCAGAGTCCCCAGAAGAGTTACGTAGACCGACGACGATCCGAGATAGAGTTCCAGGTTGGAGATTTGTTCTCCTGAAGGTATCCCCGTGGAAAGGGGTGATCCGATTCAAGAAGCGGGGAAAGTTGGGGCCTAGATACATTGGTCCTTTCAGAGTGACTGCCAGAGTGGGGAAGGTAGCCTATCGGTTGGAGCTACCTGCAGAGTTGATCCAAATTCATAACACCTTCCACGTGTCCCAGTTGAGGAAGTGTCTAGCCGATGAGACGGAAGTGGTACCTTTAGAAGACATTCAGGTGGATGGTAGCCTGAATTACATTGAGAGACCGATAGCAATTTTGGATAGAAAAGTTAAGATCCTGAGGAACAAGGAGGTGCGATTGGTTAAGGTGAAGTGGGAGCACCGTAGGGGATCCGAGTGGACTTGGGAGCCGGAGTCCTAGATGCACGAGCAGTACCCAGAGTTGTTTCCGGCGCATGACTTTGAGGGCGAAGTCTGATTCTAGTGGGGGAGAATTGTAACATCCCGACTCCCAGGTATAATGTTTATTTATTTATATTTTTAGTGTTGACTGAGTGACTCGCCGAGTTGGATGCCCAACTCGTCGAGTAGAGTCGGGCTGGCCACGTGGGTTTAATGACCAATTCGACGAGTCAGAGAGCCGACTCGCCGAGTTGGCGCTGTGTGAGGAAACCCTAAATCTCCGGGTTTGTGTCCTATTTAAAGTGCCTTAATCCCTCATTTCCGCCTCACCAGCCGCCCAATCCCCCTGTGTGAAACCCTAATCGTGTTAGTGAGCTAAGAGAGAAAAAGAGACGCTAATCTTGTGGTTTTAGTGCACTTTTGGAGGAGAAGTGAGGAGCATCAAAGCTTAGATCAAGAGGAGGCTTTTGGATCCAGAGATTCTTCAGAGATTTGCTTCAGTTGGAGGTAAAAAGATGCTAACTTGATCATTTCCTTATGAGATCTTGGTTTAGGGAGTTTCCATGGTTTTCTCCCATCCATATTGTGCGATTGAGTCATTTGATCATGGTTTGAGGTTAGAACCTCAGATCTGGACTGTAGGAGGCCTTATGAGTCAAAACACCCGAGCTTTATTGAGCTAGAGGCAAGCTCTTGTGCATCTAACCCTTGTTGGAGCTTGTATTGGCATTATGAGCCTAATATGCCATGCATGAACATAAAGCTTGTAGCTTTACGTGACATTCGAGCCTTGGGATGATTGATCTAGAGTTTGGAGTTATAGATCTGCCTTAAAAAGTCTGAATGAGAATGAAGACTTAATGGACTCACCGAGTCAATGGGCTGACTCGACGAGTCGGCTAGGGTTTTCCCCGATGGGTCGGGACATGAGTAACTCGGCGAGTTGATGAGACAACTCGACGAGTTAGCTTTGGTTTTCACAACTTCTCTGAAGGAACAAGGGGACACGGTGAGTCACATAGGTGACTCAACGAGTCGGGTCAAAAAGGACTGTTGACTCAAGTTTTGACTTTTGTTGACTTTAGGGTTGGTCAAAACAGAGAATAGGGAGACCATGGAGGGGTAAAATGGTCTTTTATCCATTCCAAGAGATTTAAAGAGAGAAAATAGCTTGGTTTATTTAAATTTGTGATTTAAGTGTTAATTAGTGATAATTATCGTATGTGTTAGGCGGAGGCTAGATCGATGTTCCGTGTATGAGATTCATTTGCTTGCTTACGAGGTGAGTCTTCTTACTATACTAACCTTGAGTGGTAACTTGTGTGACCGGAGGGTTTTGTATGATATTATTGAGTATTGTGATATCCTGCATTATGTCTTTGTGATTTATGTTGTGTATTATTTTGAGCTTACCGAGTTAGGACCGGAGGGTCCACCCTAGTTGTGGGACCGGAGGGTCCCACTGAGACACATTGACCGGAGGGTCTTATTTGAGTTATAGCCATGAGAGGCTAGTGAGATATGTGCGGTATTTTGGGGAAGTCACTAACCTTCGTGCTTACCGTGTTATGTGATATGTGTTTCAGGTACTTCTCAGGATCGTGGGAAGGCGCCGACTTGATTGTACACACACTTGAGATAGAGTTTATGTTTTGTGGATCCAGGATTTTTATCAAACGATTTATGATATTGGTGTTTTGACAATTTGACACTTGTGGTTTTTGGAATGTGATATTGAGAATTATGTGTTTTGAAAATGAAATTTTTGTTTGGAAATTTACGGTGTTACAAACTTCCAAAGGTTGTATTGAATATGAAGTCAAAACCCAAAAGTGTTGGTGGTTCTGATGAAGATGTTCTTGGATCATTGAAGAACATGAAGACCAAGTTGTACATCACGCATCGTGGGTGCTATAATGTTCATTTTCTTGGACAGAAAAGACCGATTTCGTTTATGCTTTTTAAAATAAAATCAGAGTAATCTTTCAAAAGGTGTTGCGGAATTTGTCCCCAAAACAAAATATGATAAAAATTTATCAAAGCATTTCTTAAAAAAATGATTTTTTCATTTCATTACAAAACTCGAGATGTCCACATCGATACAGACCAAAAGCATAAACAATACAATATAGGCCTTATAACAGTTATTTACATCTACTGGCCTATAATCCAAAATCCCTCGTCATCGTCCAACTATGCTCTTGTTCCACTATCTGTAATATAGAAAATTGAGTGGGTCAAGCTTGGGAGCCTGGTGAGCACATAGGGTTTTCAACCCACAATAAATAAATTTATTATGTTTAAACATGAAACAATCAACCCAATTTCCCATCCCTATTATTTTCTTTATTCTTAAAGATCTTAAGAACCATCTGTCCTTTATTCATTCATTCCTAAGGATTATCCTAAGGAATAGGCACGAAGTCCATTGCTGCCAGGGTTCTTAAATTACAATTGGTGAACACGTAGTTTAAAACATCTAGTAAACACGTAGTTCAAAATATCTGGTAAACACTTAGTTCAAAAATACTTAATGAACACCTAGTTCAAAAACACCTAGTGAACACTCAGTTCAAAAATACGTAATGAACACATAGTTCAAAAATACCTGATGAACACATAGTTCAAAAACACCTAATGAACACATAGTTCAAAAACACCTACAGGTTACGAGCCTGTTAATGTTCCACTGGACTGTCCAGAAAAGTCTGTGGTCGTCATCTATATTCTGCTAGATGACTGGAACATCGTCAACATCGAGACCTCTCGTCATTTTATTTCATCATACATCAACTATTTCATCTACCCATGTTATACCCAACATATTTGTAGATAAAAAAAATACATATATACAGTTTAAATCATTCTAAACATGTATAACACATTCATTGAACATCCATCTCCAATAAACAAACAACATATATACACATAGCACGTATTTTATATAAAATACTTCATATCTATGTGTAAGATGAAAGTGACTATACACTTACCTGATAAGATGGTGATTGGACAACAGTTCGTCCCTTAAAACAATCTTTTTCGATGAAACCGAGATGTTTTCTCAAAACCGGGCTCTACGCCCGCGTAGAGCCCGGTTTTTTGAGAATACATCCCGGTTTCTTCGAAAAAGATTGTTGTAAGGGACGAAGTGCTGTCGAATTACCATCTTATCAGGTGAGTGTATAGTCACTTTCATCTTACACATAGATATGAAGTATTTTATATAAAATACGTGCTATGTGTATATATGTTGTTTGTTTATTTGAGATGGATGTTGAATGAATGTTTTATACATGTTTAGAATGATTTAAACTGTATATATATATATATATATATATATATATATATATATATATATATATATATATATATATATATATATATATATTATCTACAAATATGTTGGGTATAACATGGGTAGATGAAATAGTTGATTTATGATGAAATAAAATGATGAGAGGTCTCGATGTTGACGATGTTCCAGTCATCTAGCAGAATATAGATGACGACCACAGACTTTTCTAGACATACTAGCGGAACATTAACAGGCTCGTAACCTGTAGGTGTTTTTGAACTATGTGTTCATCAGGTATTTTTGAACTATGTGTTCATTAGGTATTTTTGAACTGAGTGTTCACTTGGTGTTTTTGAACTAAGGTGTTCATTAAGTATTTTTGAACTAAGTGTTTACCAGATATTTTGAACTACGTTTTTACCAGATGTTTTAAACTACGTGTTCACCAGTTGTAATTTAAGAACCCTGGCAACGATGGACTTCGTGCCTATTCCTTAGGATAATCCTTAGGAATGAATGAATAAAGGACAGATGGTTCTTAAGATCTTTAAGAATAAAGAAGATAGTGGGGATCAGAAATTAGGTTTATTGTTTGATATTTAAACATAATAAATTTATTTATTGTGGGTTGAAAACCCTATTTGCTCACCAGGCTCCCAAGCCTGAGTCACTCAGTTTTCTATATTACAGGTAGTGGAACAAGAGCATAGTTGGACGATGACTAGAGATTTTGGATTATAGACCAGTAGATGTAAATAACTATTGTAAGACCTATATTGTATTGTTTATGCTTTTGGTCTGTATCGATGTGGACATCTCGAGTTTTGTAATGAAATGAAAAATACATTTCTTTAAGAATTGCTTTGATAAATCTTTATCATATTTTGTGTTGGGGACAAATTCCGCAACACCTTTTGAATGATTATTCTGATTTTATTTCAAAAAGCATAAACGGAATAGGTGTTTTCTGGCCGTTGGAGATTTTCTCGTTCCAACAAAAGAACCAAGATCTTCTAAATTTGATTCGTTCATTGCAAATGGATCTCGGATCGTCAAAAAGGTATCTCAATTCTTAAATGGATTCCAAAACGTCCATGATTTCGATTTGTACTTTACGTTTTTCATTTTTGATCGATTTGCCTCATTGGATGAAATCCGTTTCAATGTCATTGATGATGCAATCTAATTTTTTTGTAGGATCAAAACCAAAATCATATTCTCTTACTTTTTTTAATTCGAAATCAAATTTTTTTTTTAAACTGTTAATGTTTATGTGATAGATCTTTTGAAACCCAGCCCAACCAGATTTTCTTTATTGTTCATCTAACTTCTTTGTTTGAGCCCAATCCAACAATCTAATAATCTGTTACTGTTCATCATT
This sequence comes from Lactuca virosa, assembly GCF_052849685.1. Classification (NCBI taxonomy): domain Eukaryota; kingdom Viridiplantae; phylum Streptophyta; class Magnoliopsida; order Asterales; family Asteraceae; genus Lactuca; species Lactuca virosa. The sequence continues at coordinate 126,796,823 of NC_136426.1, read as the reverse complement.
TTTTTTGGCCAATGATTCATCAAAAATATCTATCCAAGGGTCCGATGTCTGACTGGTTCTCTTTTGTTCATCATCACACACCGACATATCGATACATGTGTTGTTCAACAATTTCTTGAAGTATTCGGTTTCATCTAATTATCTTTCATAATGGACTGGTGTTGTTCGATTTTGTTTCGATTCACAATTGATTTTTCTTGGTGATGATTGAAATTGAAATTCAAAATCGGAAATTGAAAATCAAATGTGTTTGACTTGGAGTCGATGTTCATTCTATTTTGACTCTGGAATCAATTTTTGATTTGTTTGGACTGAACGATCTGAAATTTGGGTTCGATTGTTTGTTGTCAACGATCATTGAAAGCGAAGGACGAACAGATTTTGGATGTTGATTGGTCAATGTTGAAATTCGTTCAGTTAACGATTTGGATGATGAATTCTATGGAATTGAATTTTTGTTTCGACATCAATGTTTCGCCTTCGTTGAAGTTGAAATCGAAGGGCAGATGAGTCGATGGTTGGAAGTTCCTCACTTGGAGTCAACTTGGAAGTTAATTTCGATTTTGCCTGGATTGATGTGATATTAAAGTCGAACATTGGTTTTCTGATTTTGAAAATCGAATGCCTGTCTTGGAGGAATCAAAGTCGAATTTGTTGGTTGTAAGTCGGAATTGAAGTTTTGGGAACGATGGTCAAGGTATGGATAATCGACTGTGAACGTTCTTGAACTGTTGACTTCGATTACCAATTTTGAAAATTGGGAACTGGGAAGGTGTAAACATTGATTGGATGATATTGATTTCGAAGGGTCGATGTGCTAAGAATTGATATTGGGTGTGTTGGAGTCGACAAGAAGATGGTCGAGTGAAGAAGTAAATGGTCGAGTTTGAGTGACTGATAACGAAGGGTTATTTTGATTTCGAAAGATTGATGTTTGGAATTTGATTTTGGAATTTCAATTTTGAGTCGATTGTTGGGTTCTTTTGGTATCGACAGTAGAATGTGTTGGGGAGTCAATGTCGAGTCGCAATGGGTTCTGAGGAGTTCGCAATAATTTGTAGTCAATGATTTCGAAGGATCAAAGAATTTGATGTCGATGTGTTAAAAACAAAAAGGTTGAGTTTGGTTTGGTGTTGTTGTTGTAAAGCGAAGAGTTGATTTTTGTGTTTCGAAGGCTTGATTGTCGACTAACGAAAACTTGAGTATTGGAGTCGATTATAGATGGCGATGGGTCTAAGTCGATATCAAGGATGAATGAGTTTCGAAGGCTGTGACATCAAGGTTAAGGTGCTGATGTCGATAATTGCAAGCTTGGTTTCGAAGGTCCTTTACCGAGTATTGATTTTGGTTTCGAAATGGGTCAATGGAGCATCTAGTAACAAAGGGTTGGTTGTTAATTTTGAAGGGTTGAGTGGTTCACTTGCGAAGGGTAGAGTTCGTTACCTGTGTCATGAATTGGGAAGAAGAAAGCAATCGTTTCGAAACTCATTCCTAATGTTTCGAAGATATGGCAAAAGTGGTCCAATTTCGAAATGGAGATAAAAACTGTGAAGAATGCAGAAGTTTCGAAGTGAGTCCCTGCAGTTTCGACATGTTGGCAAAAATAATTCAACTTTGAAATTGGGGTAATGAGAAATTGAAGAATTTACATTTCAGGCCCCTGTAGTTTGTGTGAATTTACACTTTATTCCCAGTTTCGCAAATGGGATAGAGTTTTGCATCTTAAGCTGTTTTTGGAGCAACGGGTCACTGCAGAATTCAGAAAGTGACGGTTTTTACCCGGGTTTTGGGAAATCTTGCAACTCTCACCCAAAAGTCGAAAATTTTCAAAAATTGGAAATTTTTTCGAGGCTTTTTCGTGATTGTTTTTCCATGCAAGATTTTTAAGGTTTCATTTTTGGCATACATCAAGGGGGAATTTTGTGAAGATTAATCATCGGGCGCTTCTCACCCTTAATAGGTTTTATAATCATTTTTTTATTATAAAAATAGGAGAATGAAAAGTGGGTATTCGAAGCTTCTCGGGTTTTTCGGGTATTCATTTGCGGATTTGAAGACTGGTATCATTTCAAGGGGGAGTTTGGTCTTGATCGCACAAGCTCGTTGGATATTGAAGCAGGGACATCCAATCCTAACTTTGAGGGGAGAATGTTAGGATGCAAACTCATGCTTGGATGTGGAGACTTATGGCTTACCCTCTTGTATGTGTAAAGGGGGTGAGTCTTTCCTATAATTAGGAAGTGAGTGACTCCCATTATGTAATGAACCATTTGGAGAGCATTAGTTTTAGAGAGAGAAACTAGCAAATCCATTTGTACTCTTTCTAATTCAACTAATGAGAGATTAAAAGATTTATTTATTCCATGTGTTCATGATTTGTATGATGATTCACTAGATCTTTTCTTATTCCTCACATACCATCATAATCAACACCACTACAATTGGTATCAAAGCTTATAATTACCACTACAACTATCAAAAGTTTATTTGTAATCTCTCGAGTTCTTTTAAAACAAGTTCTCTTTCGTTCGTAGTAACTCTCATGTTTTAGTCTCTTGTTTTATAAGTCGTTAGTGTATCTAAGGAAATATAATAATCCTGACTTAATTAAAAAAACACAAAACCGTGACACCTAGTGTTTTAGTCTCTTGTTTTATAATAGTAAAATTTAGAACTGAATGTTTTAAAAATTGGGCAATGAAAGATACACCATGAGCAAAATAATCATAGAAACAAACATAGGAATCCATCCATGCCCAACCTAATGGAAAAGAAAACCTCCAGCCCATTTAAAATGAAATGTCCGATCCATTTGAGATGTCCAGCCCATCTCAGCCCATAAGCCTACTTATCCAATTAAAACCCTAGTAGAAACATCAACTCATCACTCATCGTTCACTGCAATATTGGAGAGAGCACCCTACAACCGCCACCGGACCTCCGCCATCGAAGAACCATTTCAATCGGAGCATCGTCACCACCGGTTCTCCACCTAATGTTCCTTATCTCTTTCTCACTCTCTCCCTAGACCGCTCTTCTTGACTCTCTTCCTCGACCACTCCTGATTCTCTACCTCGACCACCACACTAATCTACTCATCGATCTGATTCTTCAGTTTGTCGTTGGCAGTATGTTGCCACCCTTTTTATATCTGTCTCTATATCAACCGGTCTTTATCTCTATCTTTCGATCTGCATCTCTCTATCTCCCTCGCTCCCTCTCTTAACATGTCTCAGTTTCTCTCTCGATCACTCGATCTTTCTATCTTTATGTTTATGTTTATGTTTATGTTTCTCTTTTGGTCTTTTCCCAGCAGTGACAAATATGATGTCTCCGACGTCGGTGATGGGTTGGTTAGATGACCATTTTCTCAAATAAGTAATATTAATATAATAGTTAGGATATTTGCATTTCTTCTATGCAAATAGTCATCTGTATGCTAGCAACTGAATCAACTTTTGCTTTCCAATTTTCTATGACATTTCCATAAGTTTTATACATTTCTGTAAATCGTATCGTGGAAGTTGCTGATTAGTGAACACGGATGTTGGAATCGTTGATTGTGTGCTTGAAAGTGATATGTATATAGCATTTTCGATGGATTTAGCTGATGGAATAATGAGATTTCCCAACTTTTATTGAAGTTCATCAGCCTCAATTTCCCTGTTTAAAAGGTATGATCTTTTTGTACTTCGCTAATTTGTACAAATAATGTTGATTGTTGGTATATGTGTGGTATATAAAGTCACGGTTTAAATTTATAAATATGAGCTATTAGATTCAACTTAAAAAAAACCGTTTTTAATTTGGTTAAAATGCAAAACAGAAAGTGAACATGAATTATTATTATTACTTTTAAAATTTCAAAACACAAACAATAATGATTCATAATTGTATTTTATACTAGAACCATTAAATTAGGTTCTTTGTTTTCTGATTAGGATTTCAATTTCTATTTTTAACATTTACTTTTATGGTTTTTCAACATCATACGGTTTCTACAAACCAGCTAGCTGGAAAAAGATAATGTTGATGGAAAGCTAAATAATTATTTCATCACCACTCTTTCATTTTCCAAACACCCCTCATGCTATATAAAAATAGAATAAACTTGTTTAAAAAACCTTTTTTCAGGTATACTTATTTTTTTAATGTTATTTTGTTTTTCAGGTTAAGTATCTATGTGCAATAGATTATGATGTTATATCCCAATGTTGCAGCCCTAAACACATAACTACAATGAAAAGACGGCCCAAGAAAAGACGGCCCAAACACGTAACTACAATGAAGGTAAAAAATTTGAGGTTAAACATCAACGTGAAGGAATAAAGAAATTATTTTTCATGTATTAATTATAGATTTAAATTTTAATAATTTGAACAAATAATAGTCATATGTTAGGTGTGTCAAACCCAATAAATAATAGGGGTACAAAGGAATCCAAATACACTGTTTTAATGCCCTAAAAAGTAGTACAAGGAAAGCAGGGTCAATCCTTAGAGACTCGGGACAAAAGTCTATACCTTTTAAAACAAGGTACTTTAGTCACAAAAAAGGGGGTGTTGTTTTTGAGAACGTTAAATAATGAAAATAACAATCTACTTTAAGAATAGACAAAAAATGAATTAAACTTGTTAACAATTTTTTGGAATAGTTCTAGTTCTAGTTCTCAATGCTGTTGTTCAACTTGATTATGACTTGACGTAATTCATGATTGCTATTCTAAGTTGGTACTGAAAGATATTAACACTCTCTAATACCTCTCGCTTGCCATATTATCTAACCAAAACATGCTCTTTGACTAGACCTAGCTTTACTAATTCAATCTAAACACGTTCTTAGGTTGTATTTAAAATCTGCATTAAGTTTTATACAAGCTTCCCAACAATGGTCATTTTTTCTAATACGTTCGGAAGTGTGAAACATGTGCTATATGTTCTACAATAAGAAAAACTATTGTTTGTTACCAATCATTAACTTTATAGAACGATTAGGTGCCCTAAAAGTTAATTAACTGCCAAAAAATTCAATTCATGAAAATGGCCAATCAAACATAAATCAAATTCAACGATTCTAGTTTAAACAAGGACATAATCACTAGAACAGAATCATAAAACAAGTATCAAGCCATATGCTTCAAGTCAAGCAATCAACATGTTTTGAACAAGAACTAGAAATTAGGGTTTCTTAGTTACACATGGCTAAGAACAAATGAAACAAGAATATAGATAGAATTGAAATGTTTAATGCATACATAAGGAAATCAAAAGTGTTTGCAATGATTGGTAGTCTTCAAGAATTCCCACAAATCTCCCAAAATCGCCAGAAGTTGCTCCCAAAAACCGTCTGATCTGTAAAGTGACGTCTTCCCTTCTTTTAGTAATGCTCATGTGCCTAACTCAAGGCCATGCGTTTTTGGCATGGCCATGCCTTTTGCCCATGTGTTTTTAGCATGGTCATGTGTCTTAACCATGTGTTTTTGGCATGGCCCGTGCTTTTTGCTAAAAGTCTCCTTCTTCAGTCTAGCTTCACCCTAAGTCATGTTGCTAAAAAATAAGATGAAAAAGGACAAACACGACCCATGTCGGTGTGACATGAACCGTGTTTCAAACGTAGTCCTTTGCTATGATGATATGCAACGACTCGGGTTATGTCTTCATGTTTTCTTCTATGGCATGATCGGTCCATCTTCTTTTCATAGTACAATGCTCCATGCTTTATGTTCCATGTTCCAAGATCCATGTTCCATGCTCCGTGCTCCATGATGCCTTCAAAATAAATCAAAAATAGTAAAGTACCAGGCATTCTTAATAAAATATGGAATTGCCCAAATTATTAACTAAATGCAAGAATTATGAAGTAGAATGCTATGAAAGGACGGAAATAAACATGTAAAATAGGTGCATGAAATGCACCTCAAACCTCCCCAAGCTTAGACCTTTCTTGTCCTCGAGAAAGAACAAAATGAAGCCTAAGCCCTTTCTTTTCTAGTGTGCGCTTGAGTTTGATTGCAGCTAGCGCGCTTGACTAAGAAGAATCACCCTCGAGATGACGATAGGTGACTAAACAGAAACTTAGATGAAAAGAACAGAAGGAAAGAGAAGGACCTAAAGGAAATTAAGAGTGAATGCATGCAATAAAATAAAAACTAATGAAAATAACACATGTACAAAAATTTTAACAAAGCTTCAAATATTTTTTTCAAACATCAATGCAACAAACAAAACAAAACGAACGAGATTCAATCTAATTAACCTCATTGTGTCATACAGCTGAAGGTGTACCTATCGTGCCTTGAGATAACTTGGCATTAACCCCACAAAGATATATAACATTAAAAACAAGACTTTTAGCCACTCCCTACCACAACAAAACAAAATCAAAAGCTACAACACTTGTTCACTTTTACCGGTATTGGGTTAGCACATGGAACAAATTAGGGTGTTACTCTCGTGAAAACATATGTGATGAAAAATATGCTCAATCATCTTTATTTTACAAAACATGACAATGACCGACTCCAGTTACTTGTTTACTAACAACAATCTTTTTCTAAAAATTCCCTAATATTTACCCAGATTAGTTACATATTTCAAACCACTTACACCAGTCAAAGTAGTTAACAGTTAGTCCCGATGTAATAAGTTCAAGTTCAAGTCCAATGGGATCTTTTGGTAGCCAAGTTTCCTAATTGTGTTCATTTATGTAAATCAAGTTACTATGGAATTTTCCACTTATTAACTCATGACTCAAAACTTGTGGAATTGTCCACTTATTGACTCTCTTTTATGAGTATTATATATATATATATATATATATGGCTTAATTCTTTATATTTTTGTCCTTGACTCTTTCTTTTGTTGGGACATCTCATGGTCTATTACAATGAGGGGCTTCTAAGGCATTTTTCGGGGGACTGATGTTAACACACAAAGACCCATAAGTATAGTTAGAAACAACGTCCCCAAGCAGAGTACTTAGAAGGGAATAGGCAAAAATGATTTTTTTAGAGCGCTGGATGGTTCGGGGCACTAAAATTTTATATTCTTTTTATGATTCTTTTGAATTTGGAGTTTGGTTATGATTGAGAACTTACTACTCATAACACCGGTCGTCTGTTCCAAGGGCTAACATATACCTATTATTATGCTTCGGTGTTGATAACCTTATCATTCTTTGTTTTGCATCAGTAGCTTCGGGAGGCGTGTCCGTGTGTGATTAGATTTCTTCAAGATTTTTTTTATGAAAAACGAACAAGTTCTAATCTCACGACATCATTTACCAATTCAACAGATTCAAGAAGATTGGGTTCCTTTAGATTGATTTTTTTAAAGATGAAAAAGGATAAAAATGCTAAAAATAGAAAATCTTTTTGGAATTTTTATAAATGCAAACTAAGAAATAGTTGAGAACAAGATATTTTTGTAATATTTTTTTTTGGGTGATTAAAAATGTGAAATGCAAAGAAATTGAGAAAGAGAGACAAAAATTGAAAAAAAAAAATTGAATTTTTTTAATGCTTTGAAATGAATGCATGAAAAAAAAGTAAAATGTGTTCGGATTTTTTTTAAATGTTTTTGATGAAATGCATGTGGAAACTAGAACCTAATGTATAAAGACCCCTCCCCAAGCTTAAGATTAAGCATCGTCCTTGATGCTCAGAGAGGGTAGGGCAACCTACTGACCGTGGGGGTCCAACGCTTCAGGAACTACATAACCTCATAATGATTATTTTGTACCATTTGTGTCAGTTGCTGAACAGAGGCATTGGTTGCAGACAAATCAACTTGAATGTCGGCAACAACTTGATCAAGGAGATCAAAACGCCTCATGTGTGTGTCATGGTACTCAGTCGCCCGACGGGTGTAGATGTAACGAGCGGTCTCTACCGAGGCGACATAAGTGGATCCTCCCGCAATGGGATGAGTGGAGTGAGCAGGAGCAACAGGGGGATTAGTATGAGTGTCATCTTCATGGTCGACAATCAGCAGCTCAAGAGCATTCGGGGTGGACTCGAGAGCACGCAAATTGAATCTGCAGAAGTATTATTTGGGAGACACCACCGAGTCTGAGTGATGTCCGCTGGAGCTGGAGGTAGCCGAAGTTCCCAACAGGAACTCGGAAAAATAGGGTTTACCATGCACCAACCATGTGAGACTACCGTCACTTTCTCTGTGGAAGAAAGATGAAGCTACAAGGACACTGGATGTGATGGTATAGGAGCCTTGTGTGATTTTCTCTAGATTCAGGAGCTTGCTCTCAAAAAGCTCGACACAAGTATGGTGGGTGGTGAGATAAGTGATAATCCCTCCACAACAAATAGGGCCGGAGTCACTAGTGGAGACCTTGAGAAGTTTAGAAGTAAGAAAGACGCCAAAATGTGGTCTCTTCAATCCGGTGACCATGCACCAAAGAATTTTTAGCTCCTTCTTACCGGCTCTGCTAACGTCTTCTTGGGGGAAGACAATATTAGCAATAATTTGGAGAGCCACCCTTAAGACTGGATGAATGATTTGATATGCTTTGGCTGATCGAGCCTCATACACATCAAGTCCGTGATTTCCTTCCAAAAGGCTTTAGTTTTGAAAATGGTATTTTTCTCTCGCATGTATCCTAATTTAGGACCATAAGTATTGTGTGTAGAAATCCCAACAAAGCCACTAAGATATTTAGACTCGGAAAAAATTACAATTGCATGAGACAGAATGAGAGACTTTTGGCATTGTTATTGAATTCCAAAGATTGTAAGAATTCAGTAGTTGTGTTTTTATATCATACTATTGGTGACAAAGTGAGAATAATCTCCTAACCAATATAGCTAAACAACCTAAGGATGCCATCATAAAATCCTAGTTCTTCGAGAGTGGTAATATCTACAAACCGTTGCTGAGAGTATTCACGGTCCTTTAGGTGACGGTAGTGGTCACAATGCTCAAAACAATTATCCACAATGGTGGTGACACCATATTTAGATTCCAATTGTTCCTTTGTCTTTGGATTCTTGCGTTTTGGCATGATGAAAAACCAAATGTATGACAAACAAATGGTGACCACAGGCTAAAGCACAACTAGATAAGCACGAATGAACAACTATATGAAGCCCAAGAATGGATTCACAACAATTCTAACCAAAAAAACAAAAAATTAATGCATAAAACTTAAGATATGGAAGGCATGTACCATTCAAATGCTTGAATTTGTGATGCTTGCTTGAATTGTTCACTTCATCTTCAACCTCAAGAAAAGCTTGAACCTATCAATGGTGGAATGTACAATTAGAGATGAAAGCTTTCAATATTCTTTCGAAAATACCTCCCTAAGCTTGCTCTTCAAACCCTTTACAACAATCTTGAACCCTAATACAAAAATCAAATCAAAATTCAAAAAGAAAAAAAAAATTAGGGTTTGGAAGTGAAATCCAATTTTTACCCAATAATGAAGGAATTCGACCTAGATGATGAATAAGATGAAGGTAGGGAACTTAAATGTCATACCTTTGTGCTTAATTGTTGGAATGATTCAAGAAAATCAAAGGTTTATTAGGTTTTAGTAGGTTTCGGTCAAAGAATGATGAGGAGGAGGAGAAAACGCACGATCATTGGGTTATGCGAGAATGAGTCTGATTAAGAAAAATGCATAACCGAATCGCATGGTGTCTCTCCAAAGCGCACGACCGAACACAAACCTGTGAGTGTCGAGAAGAGGAGTCGCGACCAAATTGCACGATCTAATCCAGACCGTGTGTTTTTCAAATCAATCTGTGTGAAAGATTTTTTTATGCGAGGAGACCACGAATCGATGCACATTCTAGCTTTAGGCCGTGCGTTTTTGAGCTATTCCCATGTGATTTTGTGTTAGCTTGTGCGCAATTTTTTTTTAAAAACTATGATTTCGATGCATGATCTAGCCCTAGGCCTTGCATTTTTTTGGTGTTAGCCCATGCTTAATTATTTTTCTTTGAAAACCTCGAAAGCCAAGCATGGTCTAAAATTAGGCCGTGCGTTTTTGAGTCTCGCCCATGCTAATTTGTATATGCCAATGCGTTTCTTTTTTGTAATCCTCAAAGAAATTTGTTGTTTTTAACATGACTCCCTCTTAATCTTTTAGATATTAAAACTATTTTGCATGGACTTTCAAAAATGCTCAAAAACATTGCAACACAAATGAAATAAAGTAAAAGAAAGAAAATGGAATGAAATACTCCCGAGTTGCCCCTCGGTTAGCTGCCTTTGTTTTAAGTCTTTGGCTCGACCTTGCCCATAGATTTTACTTGATGTAGTCCATGCGTTCCAAGCTATCAACCTCCATATCCTTCTCTTGGATACCTTCGTAAAAGACCTTTAACCTGTGACAATTAACTTTGAATACTTTTCATATTTTGTTACTTCGACTGCACCATGATCATATACGTTAGTAACAATGAACGATCCTACCTACTGGGACCGTAACTTACCGAAATAACATTTAAGACGAGATTCATAGAGTAATACCTTTTGACCAATATCAAAGGTCTTACGTGAAAGGTACTTATAATGGAATGCTTTGGTATTGTCTTTGTAGATGCATGAGCTCTCGAATGCTTCATTTCTGATCTCCTCCAACTCTTGGTTCTCTAACTTTCGGTGAATACCCGCTTCATAAATCTTCATGTTTAGCTTTTTGATAGCCCAAAAAGCTTTGTGCTCCAGTTCAACACGAAAGTGGCATGCTTTGCCAAACATGAGTCTATAAGGTGACATCCCGATTAGAGTTTTATATGTGGTTTGGTATGCCCAAAGAACATCTTCTAGCCTCAAGCTCTAATATTTGCATTTTGTATTCACTGTCTTCTTAAGTATGAACTGTGGGTGATAAGCCTGTAGACACCCGATGTTGGACTCCATACTTCTTGAGAACCGATCTGATAGCTTTGTTGCATAAATGTGTGCCTATGTCACTAATCAAGGCTTTTGGAGTTCCAAACCTACATAATATGTTAGCCTTGACAAAATCTACAACAACTTTAGCATCATCAGTTCTTGTTGCCTTTTCCTCTACACATTTGGAAACATAATCAATAACCAAAAGTATGTATAAGTTCACAAAGGATGAAGGAAAAGGACCCATAAAATCAATGCCCCAAATATCAAATATTTCACAGACCAAGATGGGAGTCAAACACATTTTGTTTCGAGAATTCAAAGAACCGATCATTTGACATATCTCACAACTTTTGCAAAAGGTGTAAGACTCATGAAATAGTCAAGGCCAATAAAATCCACAATCTAAATTTTTTTGGCAGTTCTTTGAGGACCGAAATGCCCTCCACAAGCATAACTATGAAAAAAACTGAGGATGGTTGTACATCATGTTCTTCAACACATCTTCTTATTACATGATCTGCACAATGTTTCCAAAGGTAAGGTTCATCCTAAATGTACATTTTTGCATCTTTCTTGATCTTATCTCTCTGTGAACTCGTGAGATTGGGTGGGAACTTCCCTATGACCATGAAATTGCATATATCTGCATACCAAGGTGGTGTCTCGATAACAAACAAGTGCTCGTCTGGTAATGTGTCATGAATGGGCGTCGCATCTCCGGATTGAACTATTCGGCTTAAATGATCGGCGCCCAGGTTCTCCTTCCCGCTTCAAACTCTTGCAAAAGCAACATCCATTGTATTAACCTCGGCTTCAAATCTTTCTTGGTTTGTAAGTGCTTTATAGCTGCATGGTCCGAATAGATGATCACTTTATTTCCATGGAGGTCTTATCAAAACTTCTCTAGTGCGAAGACAATCGCAAGCGACTCTTTTTCTATTATGGTGTAATTTCTTTTTGTACTATCAATGGTCTTGGATGCATAGTAGATAACATGATGTGCTCGATCCATCTGCTGAACCAATACCGCCCTAACAGTCGTGTTGCTCGTGTCACACATGATCTCAAATGGGAGATCCCAAATAGGTGGTTGGGTGATTGGATCGGAGGTGAGTACATCCTTCAAACAATCAAAACCATCCTTGCATGGCTGAGTAAACTAAAATTTAGCGTCTTTTTGGAGTAGTTGACACATCAACTTCGTGATCTTCGAGAAATCTTTGATGAACCGCCAACAGAAACCTGCATGACCAAGAAACGAATGAACTTCCCAAACATTTTTCGGGTAAGGAAGACTCTTGAGAACATCTATCTCGGCTTTGTAAACTTCCAAGCCTTTTTTGCGACACAATATGACCTAAAAGCAATCCTTTGTCCACCATGAAATGGCATTTTTCATAGTTAAGCACAAGATCTGTGTCAATGTACCTTTGTACATTTTTTGTTAGATTGCTTAAACATTCATCAAAGGAGTCTCCATAAACTGTAAAATCATCCATGAAGACTTCAATGATGTTTTCAACATATTTAGAAAAAATGCTCACCGTTCATCTCTGAAATGTTGCAGGTTCATTGCATAGACCAAAAGGCATACGCCTATAGGCAAATGTGCCAAAGGGACAAGTGAAGGTGGTTTTATCTTGGTCTTCTGGGGCTACCGAAATTTGATGAAAATTTGACAAACCATATAAACAACAGTAGCGAGATTTGCCCGCTAATCTCTTTAATATTTTTTCAATGAATGGAAAGGGAAAATGGTATTTTCTCATTGAGGCATTCAACTTTCTATAGTCAATACAAACTCTCCACCCGTTTTGTACATGGGTTGACACCAAATCTCCCTCTGAATTCTTGACAACTGTGACCCCAGCCTTTTTGGGACAACCTGAATAGGTCTCACCCATTTACTATCAAAGAGGGGGTAGATCATACCGGAATCCAAAAGCTTCATGGTTTCTTTCTCTACTACCACCATCATGGGTGGGTTTAATCTTCTTTGTGCCTCTCGGGTTGGTTTGAAGTCTTCCTCCATGAGAATCTTGTTCATGCTTAAGGAAGGACTCAACCCTTTGATATCTGTGATGGTCCACCCTATTGCCTTCTTGTACTTTTTCAGCAAAGTCACCAACTCATCTTCTTCTACAATAGACAAGTTTTTAAAGATTATAACAGGCAAAGTCTTCACTTCTCCAAGGTATGCATACTTCAAATGATTTGGAAGAGTCTTCAATTCTATCTTACGTGCCTGCATAATAGAAGGAAGAAGTTTTTCATTAGAAATTGGCAATTTCACTTTGGTATTATCATAACCTCATTTTCTTCCTTTCTTCCATGAACTCCACAATTTCAAATAACTCTTCATCCAACTTAAAATTTTCTACAATCTTTTTGACTGAATTATTATCAAAATTCCTATTCAAAACTATCTCCAACAAATCATGGTTAGCCAACTCAAAACACTTTTCAGTCAAGGGCTAGATCATATTAACAAAATTTATACAATAAACATCACTTGGGTATCATATTGCTTCGTATATATTGAAGTTGATGACATCCCTATCGAATTCCATAGACAATGTACCATTGTAGACATCAATTTTTTTCTTCCTATTTTTAATAATGGTCTACCTAAAATATGGAACTCGAGGTTGGGTGGTCATCATCTCTCATATCAAGCACATAAAAATCTGCAGGAAAGTCAAGTTCATTAACTTGTACAAGAACATACTCTAATACACCTTTTGGGTGTACAATAGAACAATCTACAAGTTATATAATCACCCTGATTTTGTTAATGTGCGTATACCAATAGATTTACAAGGAACGGTGAAAACACCCGGATCCTTGCACTTTGGGGGCATCATTTTTTGTAAAACTGTAGAAACATTTTCAGTAACTTTTACTGTCTCATTACCTCGCAGCTTCTTTTTAGATGTGCAAAGTTTCTAAAAAAACTTAGCATATCTAGGTACATGTTTGATCACGTGTAAGAGAGGAATGTTCACTTCAACTTTCCGCAACATTGCCATAATCTCACTATCTTCTCTCTCGTTTTTATTGATGCTAAATCTTGATGGAAAAGGTGGCGGTGTGGTATTTAATTCTTTCTCTTTTGGCTTCTTTTTCTCCATCGTTTTTCTTTCTTTTCATCTTTCTTTGGTGGTTTCTGTACACCAATTCATCTTCTTCTTCTTCTTGAATCTTTGGGACATCATATTTCCTTCCACTCTTTAAGCTAATTGAACAAGCATTGAGTGTTGGGTTTTTTCAGTTTGAGGAGGCAGCTTTCCTTGATTCTCCATTTTGCTCACCGATTGAAGAAGTTGTGCTATTTGTTGCTCAAGATTCTTGATGCTTGCCTTGGTTTCTTACTGAAAAATTTCAATGCTAGTGGCAAGGCTTTTGACTTTGTCTTCTAAGGACATGCTTGATGAACCATTTTATTGAGGAAGAGGTTGTGGTTTCCTTGGTTGGTAGTTTTGTTGTGGAAATAGTGGCCTTACTTGGTAATGGGTTAGTTTTCTTTGTAGATAGCCATGTTTTGGTTATTGTTCCACCATTGATTGCCTTGGGACTAATCATATGATCTTTGATTGTACCCGAAATAGCCTCCCATAGCATTTTCTTCCTCATATTCTTCTTCTTGCAATTGAGGACATATATCGGTCCGGTGTCCCACTTGAGTGCAAATACCACAAGGACAGGGTGTGGATTGCACACCTTTGTCCTTAGTAATCATCATTACAACCTTAGTTAACTCGGATAGTTGCGCTTCAATTTGAGGGGTGTGCACCTCTTTTACGCATCGGGGTGCATTTGTGTACCAATCTTCATCTTGTCGCGTACGCTTGGAATCCTCCGCCATGTTTTTTATGAGATCCCGAATCTCATTTGCGGTCTTATCGGTCAAAGATCCTCCACTTGAAGAGTTAAGAATTGTTCTTTCCCAAGGAGTCATGCCTTAAATAAAGTATTAGAGGATTTGATACTCATTAATACCATGGTTTGGGCAATAGGCACAATACTTTGGGGGCATCCTTTTTTGTAAAACTGTAGAAACATTTTCACTAACTTTTACTGTCTCATTACCTCCCAGCTTCTTTTTATATGTGCAAAGTTCCTAAATGAACTTAGCATATCTAGGTACACGTTTGATCATGTCTAAGAGAGGGATGTTCACTTCAACTTTCTGAAACATTGCTATGATCTCACTATCTCGTCTCTCTTTTTTATTGCTGCTCAATCTTGATGGAAAAGGTGGTGGTGTAATCTTTGCTTCTTTCTCTTCCGGCTTCTTTTTCTCTACCATTTTTCCTTTCTTTTCATCGGTCTTTAGTTGTTTCTCTATCACCAATTCATCATCATCTTCTTCTTCTTTGGGCATCCTTGGGCCATCATATTTCCTTCCACTCTTCAAGGTAATTGAACAAGCATTGAGCTTTGGGTTCTTTTTGGTTTGAGGAGGCAGCTTTCCTTCATTCTCCATTTTGCTCACCGATGGAAGAAGTTGTGCCATTTGTTGCTCAAGATTCTTGATGCTTGCCTTGGTATCTTACTAAAAAACGTTTAGTGCTAGTGGCAAGGATTTTGACTATGACTTCTAAGGACATGCTTGATGAATCCGTTTATTGAGGAAGAGGTTGTGGTTGCCTTGGTTGGTAATTTTGTTGCGGAAATGGCAGCCTTGCTTGGTAATGGGCTGGTTGTCTTTGTAGATAGCCCATGTTTTTGTTGTTATTCCACCCTTGATTGCCTCGGGGCTAATCATAAGTTCTTTGATTGTGCCCGAAATAGCCTCCCATAGCATTTGCTTCCTCATTGCTTCGTCTTGTAATTGTGGACACATATCGGTCGGGTGTCCCACTTGAATGAAAATATGTAATATCTGGAAATCTATAAGGTATTATTTATTAATTGGTTAAATTATATAAGTTTTGTTATGGGCTTTGGTAGTTTTGGACTTGACATGTGGGCTTAGTCGAGGCCATACGTTGGGCGTAGTTGGTTCAAAAAGGACGTAGAGGCATGCACGTATGCAGAGCGTATAGGGAGGTACGCGCGGCGTACATGCTCAAACCCAAAAACCCTAATTTTTAGGGTTCAAGCCTTATATAATGTCATTAAGTCTCAAGTGTTAGCCCCCTATCAGCCTTTATTTTCCAGAAACCCTAATATCGAACCCTATAGCATATTGGAGTGTTCTTAACCTTTTGAAGTGTATTTTTGGTAGTTTGGTGCTTTTCATAGAAGAAGGAGTTGGTGAAGAAACTTTATCGGAGCTTGAGCTTGTGGAACCAGAGGTTTGGCACCTTACTCAGTTGCAAAAAAGGTATAAAGTATCAATCTTGGCCTTTGAATGCTTATATCTCCGTATGTTATGGTTTATGTCTCCTTAGTCCCTAAATTTAGGTATTGGAGAGTAGGAGTTACTCCACACCCTGGGACTGTCCCTTCTAGTGTATTAGTGAGTTTAGAATCATAAAAATGGAGCATTGGACGTTAGTTCTCTTTCATGCATGAGTTATTTTATCTTTGGGGATTAAGAAGGTAGAGTTTTGGTGTAAAAACTCTTTATGGCCATGCAAAACCATTGCAACGCCCGGTTCCCGGTATGTATTTGTATTATTATAAGTTTTTGCATATTTACACAGGGACTCGACGAGTTGGAGGCCCAACTCGTCGAGTAGATGTGAATGTTGGACGCGGGTGGAAGAGTCTACTCGCCGTGACTGAAGCCCCGACTCGACGAGTAGACCTGTCTGGATGAAACCCTAAATTTGAGGGTTTGAACCCTATTTAAACAACTTATAGGGTCTCCACTCCATCCTCCATCACCCTCAGAATCTCTTCACGAAACTCTAATCGAATATTGAGTGTTCTTGAGCCTTTTTGTGTCATTTGTGTGTTTTGAGGCTTGAGAAGAAGGAGGAGGCTTGGGAGATCAAGTGAAAGAAAGTAGATCCAGAGGTTTTGGCACATTTCCAACTCAGTTGAGGTATAAAGCTGATACCTTGACTATTCATTTCTTAGATCTCCATTTAGGGCTATTTTCTACTTTTTCTAAGTCTTAGTGAAGCCATATTCAGGATTGTGAGTATCAATGGGTTGTACTTCAGATCCTGAACCTTTAAGGGTTCCCACGGCATAAAGGTGCCAACTTTATGCCCATGGGAGTCCCTTGCACCAAGTAGACTTCATTTTGGGTCCGTATGAGCTAGTTAACCCATGCATGCACGTAAAGTTTGTAACTTTACGTGCTATATCGATCCTAGGAGCTCAGATCTATGTTCTGGTTGCATTAAGCCCGACTGAAATCGACTTGGTAGACTTGGACTTTGGGGGACTCGGCGAGTCGCTCATAGGAGTCGGCGAGTTGGGTTATGGTTCCCCAACCTTTTCTGTTTCTGATCGATTTGGTGGACGTGAATATAGACTTGAAGATCAAAGAACTCGACGAGTTCAAGGATGAACTCGTCGAGTTCAAGGCAATGTCCCAACATATATCAAGAAGAACTCGACGAGTTCAAGGAAGAACTCGGCGAGTCAAGGACTAAACACTTCAACTTGTATGAAGAAGGACTCGACGAGTTCATGGACGAGCTCGGCGAGTAAAGAGCAAAAAGGTCCCGATTCTGTATGAAGGAGAACTCAACGAGTTCTTGAAAGACTCAACGAGTAGGATCATACTTCCGGTATTTTGTGGATTATGGAACTCGAAGAGTTGGTGGACCTACTCGGCGAGTTGAGTCAACCAGATGTTGACTTTGACCAAAAGTTGACTTTGACCAGGGTGTTGAACTTGACTTTGACTTTAACATGAGTTGATCCTTGAAAGGGTTAAGACTATGAGATGGTAATTAAGGAAGGTTGTTATGTGTAGGAGTTTGAGAGGAGTTGATTCTAGCATCGAGGACAGTTCGAACACTTCACGAAATTGAGGTGAGTTACCTTCCAATAGAAGTGGCTCTACGGCCACAATGTCGGCTCACTAGTAGGAGTTGTTTGATTAGATGATTGTCTTTGTGATAATTATCTAGGTTTGCTACTACTTGATATGGTTTATGTGCTAGCATGATATGATGTTATGTGATAGTGATAGTAAGGGCAATAGTCCCCATGTCACGGTCGTAAGGACCGAAGGGTAGGTCGGGCACCCCAGAATTGCCCAGAAGTGTATTTATGCTATTATATTATATGGTAGTAGTAGGGGGTGAAATAGTCCCCGTAGCCGGTTGAGATAAACCGGAGGGTAGGTCGGGCACCCCAGAATGGCCTGGCAGGGTAGGTCGGGTACCACATAATTGCCCGGCAGTATGTTTGTTGTATGGTATGAGGTATGATGGGGGAAATCACCAAGCTTTGTGCTTACAGTTTCAGTTTTGTTTTCAGGTATCTCTTCTTCGAAGGGGAAGGATCCGACACGGTAGCAGCGCATCACACACGCACAGGATTTACGCATTATGAGATTCTTGGGATTGTACTCTGACATTGTTGCTATTTTATGATATGGTTTTGAGACATGTGACTATGGTTTTATGAAATGATATGATTCGATGATGTTTTTCAGTAAACCATTTTATAAGTTACTTATATAAAAAAAAAATTTGGTCATGATTTTTGGGATGTTACAAGTTGGTATCAGAGCCTTGGTTTGAGGGATTCGGGCGCACCTTCGGGGGTGTCTGGAGTCAAATCGAGGGTTTAAAAGATTTTTACAAGAAAATAGTTTTTCTAAAATTTAAAATGAGGAATATTGAGAAAGAACAAGGTGTATGATGCGTACGACCGGCTGAGCTCAAGTAAGTTTTCCCCAAGATACCCATACATGTTATGTTATGATATGATTATGAGAACTGCATGCTACATTAGAGCTAAGGATCTAGGAAGATACCTTATGTGCCTGCTATATGTGCTTATTGAGTTACATTCTAGAACTGATTAGTCAGTAATATGATGGCCTGAATAGGATATTCCTTTATGGTTACTCAATGCTCGAATGCTGCTTGCTTTGTGCTTTTAGGAGTTCTAGTTATATTTAGCTAATAAGTAAATGGATACGTTAAGTTACATATTGTGAGGACTAAATAATTTCAGAAGGTTAGGACTAGCCCTATTGCGTAGCTCTTGTCTGAGTCCAACCGTTGTAGGGTAGGACCTCTCATTCAAAGAATTATCTGGTCTTAGTGATATGTAATGGTATTCGCAAGCTAGTTAGGTAAAGGTGGAAGAAATTACTTACGCAGCTGATGGCGGAGAGTAGGTCGAAGAGTTACCCTAGGGTAAGCCTATGATGAGAATAATGCAGAGAGAAGTAGTAGTAGAAGGGACTTGGTGAAGTCAAGGCAATCCTTAAGGAAAGTACGGATAGATGTGGAAGGTAGTATGGGCCCGTACTACTGAAAGTAGAGGATCCGTACCTGAGTCAAGGAGGGCTGAGATAGAACCAGGGAACTTATAGTATGTGAGACCTCTCGAGGTTATGCATGACCCTGATGATTATGTGTTTTGTTTCAGAATGGTGATGATTACGTGACACAGAGGGGGAGGCTTAGGGTCAGGATCAGGTTCGGGATCGGGTTCCGAGCCAGTTGATGAGAGACTACATGAGTTCATTGCTTCTAAGATCACTAGAGGCATCCTTGAGTCGACCCCGGTGATTTTTGGGTTGATCAAGGAAGGGATTATCGAGCTGATGGAGGATCGCCTCAGGGAGTTTCAGAGTGACACGGCTGCCAGTCAGTCGGGGACACGCACAATCTCCTTCAAGGTCTGGGGATGTGGTGCACCCGACTTCCACGGGGTGAAGGACCCCATTGTTTCCAGGAGATGGATCGCAGACATAGAGTCTGCTCAGTTGACGAGCTTCTGCCCTTAGGGGGTCGAAGGTCCGATATGTTGTAGGTTGTTTGAGGGACCAAACTCGAGATTGGTGGGAGGCGGTCGGTGATTCTTTAGGAGCCCCATCAATTGAGGATATGACTTGGTCGGACTTTGTGACCAGGTTTAGGGCTAAGTGTTAGATTAGTGTCTAAGTCCATAACTATATTTGGTATATACTTGACCCGGTTGTAGCATGGTCCTTTTGGGTTGCCTTCACCAAAGCAACTAGACAGGATGATTTATGGAGAGAGAGGATATTATGGTTTATTAATATATTATATGAATAATATATTAAAGGAGAAATCGTATTGTTTAATTAATATTGGTCAAGAATTAATTAAGAATTAATTTTGTGGCTGAAAGAGATTAATTAAATAAAGGGGACTGGAATTGTCAATTATAAGATAATTGAATTTGGGCTGTGGATCTTGTGGATTAAGGGAGTGGACAATTTTAAGGTGGGAGCCCACTTAGAAATCGTCCAAGGGCCCTATTCCAGAAGGTCCTTGGATCTGCTTAGGGCCTAAGCTATCCAATTAGGGTTTTGACTGAAACCCTAGCACCTCAGCTATTTAAGGACGCCTAGGGCTGCATATTTCGGCTAGCAGAAGAAACCATAGAGTTCTTATAGCCAAAATTGTGCCTCCATTCCGTCTCTTCTCAATCATCTTCTTGCCTTGGTGTTTCTAATCCATTAGAGGTATTACACTTGTGATACTAAGCTCTTGAAGTTGAAGATTCTTAGTACTATCAAATGGTAATCATCTAAACTTATATTAGTTGTAGATCTCGATTTTATAATATGCTAGATTAGGGTTTACAAGCTTTGGATAAATTTGCATGTACAATAGAGAAACCTAGATCCAAAGCTTTAAGGTTTTGCATGTGCACATACGAATGTTCTTTTGCTCAAAACCCATCAGTGGTATCAGAGCCTTGCTTGGTTTCTATTGTATTTGATGCATTGTATGTTTGTTCATTGCTTAAAATTGATTTTCTTGCCATCTTCCTGACAAACTCGTCGAGTCCCAAAGTGTACTTGACGAGTCTGATGAACTCGGCGAGTTCTGTAAGGGACTCGGCGAGTCAGGGAGTCAGACAGATGGATTTTCGGGATTTTGGCTTATTTTGACTTGGGATAATTATCATAAATGTTTTTAATTAATAAAATCCAAATTTTATTGATTCCATGTGATTATCTTAGTCAAAATAAAATATATTTATCATTTAATTAGATAATTATTGCCTTATGTGATAAACCTTAATTATTTGAATTATTTGATCAATTATCTTGCATGAAATTGGATTAGGTCAAAATTAGATAATCACCAAATTAATTGTTTATTTGTATGATTTGAATTTTGATCTGGATAGTTTTGAAATGTTTTGAAACTTGCCCTCAAGTTTTGGGATTTAAATTTTTGGATTAAAAGTTTAATTTTGAAATATTTAAATTCTAAACCCTAGAATTTTACAAGTTTAAAATTCACCCTATACTATTATAATATTATAAGAATAATTATTATATATGTATAAGATAAATGTTAGTCTTACCGTTAGTAGGTCTCATTCACGAAGCTGATCTATAAGGGGGGTATAAGGTTGATGCCTATAAAATGGCAGTTTAATGGATGTCCACTGTTACCCACCGATTCCTTGATTGGTGGAGGGTCGTTAGCCGAACAGGTAGGATAAAGCAACTAATTCCTCATTAAAAGTATAATGATTATACAAAGTAACTAAATGTTTTTACAAAATTACCAATCTTAGTTACTTTAGGAAAAATGTGAAAATGATGTTATTCCATGAAATTACACTTTGTACCCCTGCCAAGATGTTAGTGGAGCGTGTGTGGTTAACCGACACACTAATTTGGGTCTAGCGAAGGGGACAAAGGGTGACTCGATGTTTGTCATAGATCAATGGAGCGTGTATGGCTAACCGGCACATTGATTAGGTGACTGTAACATTGGGGGCACCATGTACATTTGCATGGTTATTCACACCTTGTTTGTGATCCTCGGTATCCAAGTCACAAACTTGAAGGGCATATCAAGATTTAAACATGCCATTGAAAAGTTGAATGAATCTCTAAAGATCTAGGAGTTTTCAATACATTTAAAACTTAATTTCTTTTTCGTTTTTCATGGTGGAAATTAGTGAATCGTCATTCACTTACCTTCAAATTATTTGTTGTTTAGATTACGGCATCCCTCTTCTAAATTGCAAATAATGTTGTTGGATCCTAGCCCTAATTTCTCATTTGGGTGTTTAATTAGGGATTCTTATCTAATCAAACTTTGTCTCTTTTCTTTTCAGATGTCTAACTCGAACAACAACAACGCTTCATGCTCAACCTCTTCAAGCTCGTTCTAACTCATGAATTTGTGTGGGAGGGTAATTTTTGATGGGACCAATTTCAATGATTGGATCCGCAATATTCGAATGGTTACCCGCTACGAGGACAAAGAGTATGTCCTCGACAAGGAACTGAAGGAGGTGAATGTCAACACTGCTACTCCCGATGAGATCGCTGCCTTTGAGGCCCACGAGCGAGATGCTACGAAAGTCCATTGCATCATGCTCGCGACTATGACTGCAGAACTCCGAAAGTCCTACGAGGACTACTATCCCTATGAGATGCACCAGGATTTACTGGACAGGTACCAACAGAGTGCCAGGCAGGAGAGATATGAGATCATCACTTCGATGATCACGACCAAGATGAGAGACGGAGAGTCTGTCACTGCTCATCTGCAAAAAATGCAGAGATATATCGACCACCTGCTGAAGTTAAATGTTAACTTCGATGAAGAGCTGGCGATTGATATCATTCTTCAATCCTTGCCACCCTGTTTCAACCACTTCAGAATGACCTACCACATGAACAAGGAGGAGGTCAGCTTGAGCAAGCTTCAAGGCTTGTTGTGAACTGCTGAGAGCAACCTCAAGGAAAAATCTGTTGCATCAACTCCCGCTACTGCTGCCCCCATCTTGGCTATTAGGCAGGGGAAAGGTAAGAAGAGGAAGGCTCCTTCCAAGAGCCACCACAAGGGAAAGTCTCATGATGACACCTCTTCTAGTGGAACCAAGGCTGGTACCACTGCACCCACCTCCAACCCAAAGGATGTAGAGTGCTACTACTGCCATGAGAAGAGGCATTGGAAACGAAGCTGCCCAAAGTATTTGTAGGACATCAAGGATGGAAAGATAAAACCATCCTACGCAGGTACTTATACTATTGAATCTAATAATTCATCGCATGTTATTTCTTGGGTTCTTGATACAGGATGTGGTTTTCACATTTGTTCTAATTTGCAGAGCCTAAGAAAAAATAGGAATGTGGAGCATGGGAAGATAAACCTGATCATGGGAAATAGAAGATCGTCGTCTGTCACCAAGATTGGAGTTTACTCTTTAGTGCTTAGTAGTGGGTTAAGACTAGAGTTAAATAATTATTGCTATTCGCCAAAAATGGCTAGAAACATCATTTGTTTTCATGGTTTATATAAACAAGGATTTAGATTTTCGTTTGATAATGAAAAAGGTTCTATTAATGATTTTCTTAATGGTGTTTTCTATTTTGAAGCATTGCCTTGTAAGTGAAATATGAAACTGTGATGGCTGTAGACAGTTTAGGAAATGATGTGTTGTATATCGATTCTTCCAATGATTTGGATAAAGCATGCTTGTGGCATTGTCGTCTTGGACATGTCAACAAGAAACGCATAGCCCAACTCCAAAAGGATGGAGTGTTGGATTCATTCGACCTTTGGGACGATGACGTGTGCGAGTCTTGTTTACTTGGAAAGATGACCAAGTCACCCTTCACTGGTACTTGTGAAAGGGGTGAGGGTTTATTGGATCTCATACACACCGATGTGTGTGGGCCCTTTAGATCCACCACAAGGGATGCGAGCTGCTTCTATGTGACTTTCACTGATGATTATAGCATATATGGGTATATCTACTTAATCAAGCACAAGTCAGAAACCTTTGAAAAGTTCAAAGAGTTTAAGTAAGAAGTGGAGAATCAGTTGGGCAGGAAAATCAAGATGTTTCGATCCGATCGAGGTGGATAGTACCTTAGTCTTGAGTTACATGACTACCTCAAGGAATGCAAAATATTTTTGCAATTGACGCCACCTAGGACACCGCAGTTGAATGGTGTAGCTGAGAGGCGTAATCGAACCTTGTTAGACATGGTTAGTTCCATGATGAGTCGTGCTTCGCTACCTATCTCATTCTGGGGGTATGCCGTAGAGACTGCCGCCCATACCCTTAACCTAGTCCATACAAAGAAGGTTGCCAAAACACCTCACGAGATGTGGACAGGGAAAGCTCCCTCATTGGCACATATCAAGGTTTGGGGTTGTGAGGCTTTCGTAAGACGAGAGACTCACGACAAGCTCGAACCTCGTAGTGAGCGGTGTATTTTCATCGGCTATCCACAGAAGTCCTTTGGATATCTCTTCTATAGACCGAGTGAGAATGTTGTCTTCGTTGCGAGGAGAGGGGTTTTCCATGAGTGAGAACTCATAAGCCAAGGAGACAGTGGGAGGCAAATCGATCTTGAAGAGCTTCAGGAATCGAATGATGAAGGATCCTCAAACATTGGCGCTCAACCTGAGGAGGAAACTCCAGTTGAACCGATTGACGAGTCCTTACCTCTTAGATGTTATAGTAGAGTTAGTTTTCCGCCTGTGTTATATGGTTTTCATATAACAAGTGAGGGTGATACGTTTATTGGTGACAATACACTAATAAATTTGGATGAACCTAACAGCTACAAGGAAGCCATGGCAGGCCCAGAGTCTGTGAAATGGAACGAGGCTATGGACAGCGAGATTCAGTCCATGTATGACAACCAAGTTTGGGATTTAGTTGACAATGTGCCAGGTCGTAAGACGGTCGGGTGCAAGTGGATCTTCAAGAAGAAGACTGACATGGATGGGAAGGTACACACTTATAAGGCGTGATTGGTTGCGAAGGGCTTCACTCAAACTCCAGGAGTTGACGATGATGAGACCTTCTCACCAGTTGCGAAGATAAAGTCTATTAGGGTGATGCTAGCCATTGCTGCATTTCATGACTATGAAATATGGAAAATGGATGTCAAAACCGCTTTCCTTAATGGGAAGTTGGCTGAGGATGTTTACATGAGTCGGCCAGAGGGTTTTGTTGATGCGAAGCATCCTAATAGAGTGTGTAAGCTTGAGAAATCCATTTATGGATTGAAACGAGCATCTCGCAGATGGAATCTTTGTTTTGATGAGAAAGTCAAGGAGTTTGGCTTCCTGCGAAGCGAAGATGAGTCATGTTTATATGTAAAAGCCAGTGGGAGTATAGTTAGCGTCTTCGTATTGTATCTCGATGACATACTACTCACAGGAAACGACATCCCGACCCTGCGGGAGGCTAAGTCTTGGCTTGAGAAGTGTTTCGCTATGAAGGACCACGGAGAGGCTGCCTATATTCTGGGAATAAGGATAGTGAGAAACAGGAGTAAAAGACTAATAGGACTTAGTCAGAATACTTACATGGATAAAGTACTAAAACGTTTTAGTGAGGAGAATTCCAAGAAAGGGGAGTTACCAATCCAAAGCAACGCCAAACTGAGTAAGACTCAGAGCCCGAGTACAGAGACCGAGATAGCAGAGATGAGCCGAATACCTTACGCTTCCGCAGTTGTTTTTACTTGCCCTGATGTGGCCTTCGCTTTGAGCATGGTCAGTAGATATCAAGGGAACCCTGGCAGAGCACATTGGACCGCCATCAAGAATATTCTTAATTACCTTCGGAGGACCAAGGAATGGTTTCTAGTTCTCGGTGGGAGTGATGACTTAAGGGTGCGAGGGTATAGTGACGCCGGTTTTCAGACAGACCGAGATAATTATCGATCTCAGTCAGGCTGGGTCTTTACCCTAAATGGAGGAGCAGTGACTTGGAAAAGTTCCAAGCAAGAGACCGTAGTTGATTCAACGTGCGAATCAGAGTATATAACGGCGAGTGAAGCGTCAAAGGAGGCGATATAGTTGAAGAACTTCATTGGAGACCTTGGAGTTGTGTCAGCCATAAAGGAGCCTATGGAGATATTCTGCGATAATGATGGAGCGGTTGCCTTGACCAAGGAACAGAGGGATCATGGCAAATCCCGACATATTGACAGGAAATATCACTTTATTAGACATCGGGTGGAAGAGGGACTCCTCGTAGTGAAGAGGGTATCGTCAGAGGATAACCCAGCAGATCCCCTTACGAAGGGACTGGGTAGGGTTAAGCACTTGCAGCACGCTAGGAGCATTGGGCTGAAGGACGATATTAGTTTAGATTAGATAGCTTCGAAACGTGTAATAGATAAATTGTAATGAACATTTGATGATTAAATAAAGGAGTATTATTTATAAGTAAAGTTACTGTCTTTTGTTAATCATTTACCTATTGTTTCACTTTGCATGTTTTAACTTCCTGAATAATAATATTATTCGAACAGTCCACAGTCGCTTATACTTTTGAAGTAGGTACGAAAGAAGACTGTCATGAATTGGTTTGTAGACCGTCTAAAGTGTATTAGACAGAGAAAATTTTTGCTACAATGTTCATGAGTGCTTATGAACTAAGATTTGAGCATTGGATTAAACCCACGCTTGCTGGTATCGCTTCATGGAATTTATTACGAGTGATCGCAAGATGATAATATCATATAGTCTTTAAACCTAGATATATGGTTTATTGTTTGGAAGTTGGTTGTGCATTGATAATGCGTAAACACATCAGTAACTTGATGTTATAAAACACATTGTTCTGCATGATTTGATGAGTGAATAGTAAATGCATATAAGTCGAAGTTTATCTGTTCCTTTCATCCTAAGAGGGTAAAAGCGATATTTGGGCCCCTCAATGATTTGGTATGACTTATGTGCCAGACCCGGTCAGGACTGAATTGATGTGTTCAATTTAGTTCTATGTCAGACGAATCAGAGATCGATAAACAAACTATTGGACAATAAGTATGACTATGTTCCATGTATTTGTCCGCACGATATCTTGAACGGAGGATTATACGATCCCTTATCTAAAGGATTGGTTACGGATAAGATCAGAGTTCGACAACGGGTTTTGAGAGCTACGATTGCTAATCGGATCCTGAAGTCGTACTTGCATTTATAGTTATTAGACTTTTCCAAGTGGGAGACTGTTGGATTATCTAAAGGACTGGTTACTGATAAGATCAGAGTTCGACAACGGCTTTTGAGAGCTAAGATTGCTAATCGGATCCTGAAGTCGTACTTGCATTTATAGTTTTTAGACTTTTCCAAGTGGGAAACTGTTGGATTAGTGTCTAAGTCCATAATTATATTTGGTATGTACTTGATCCGGTTGTAGCATGGTCCTTTTGGGTTGCCTTCACCAAAGCAACTGGACAGGATGATTTATGGAGAGAGAGGATATTATGGTTTATTAATATATTATATGAATAATATATTAAAGGAGAAATCATATTGTTTAATTAATATTGGTCAAAAATTAATTAAGAATTAATTTTGTGGCTGAAAGAGATTAATTAAATAAAGGGGACTGGAATTGTCAATTATAAGATAATTGAATTTGGGCTGTGGATCTTGTCAATTAAGGGAGTGGACGATTTTCAGGTGGGAGCCCACTTAGAAATCGTCCAAGGGCCCTATTTGTCACACCCCCAGCCGTCGGCGGAAACACCGGGTGGTGTAACGTCATTCTTCGTATCACAGTTATATAACATACATTGAACAGTACTAAAGAAAATACATACCTTTGTTGATAACTGAAAGCTACATAACTGTTTTTCTAGGACCTATTACATAATATCCGACTATGGCATACTTCTTAATGAATAGAAAGGTAATAGTAAAACTTTTTCTGTTCGAATACATACCAACTTTTCAAGTTCCGAAAAACACATGCATTTTAAAATATGTCAACATAAAGTTGGTGAGTCCTCATGTTTTGACTCCATAAAATAATGCATTTTCCACGTTCAAAAGTATAGTTTTGAAAATATCATTTTGACTCTCCAACGTTTAGCATATATATAGTTTACTTACCAAATAAGTATATACCTATAAGTCTCATATATTATAAATATAAATGTTTGTAATTCCATATAAACGAAAGTTACTACGTATAAATCTTATTTCAATTCTATACGAGTATGTGTCTTAGGTATAGTTATCTACTTAATATACAAGTAGTACCTAGGGTATAAGTAGGGGGAAACTTATACTTGACATTAATACTTGTATACGACAAAGTATAATGTTTCTAACAATTTGCTACCATGAGCCTGTAACCGCTGCTATGAAATAATACCTCTGATAAAAAACACTCATGATTTACCATGAGAAACAACACACTCAAGATTTACCATGAGAAACAACACCGTACGCTTCATCGACGCCGGAACAATAACAAGTACAAGGATAGTTCATCACTCGCTTTTGGTTGACTGTAGCTAACAGTTACAAGTGGGGTGGTCAACCTGTATACTAATTATACACGACTTCCTCGCTCACACGGGATTAACGGTTACAATTCAGAGGATTTCCGCTAAGATCCCCAATCTTAGTTGATGAATACAATTACTCATGTAGACTTCGACGACTTCCTATAACACTAACAACAAAAGCATTCTCACGTCTAAACCCTAAGTTACTAGACTATGCTTTTAAACATTATTCCTAACCTCATAACATTTAGGCAGTATAACAGCTATAACTTGAAGTAAAACCAGGTTTCATCTTGACATAAAACCGATAACAACAACAACAACATATAACATACCAAGTTTTATCTTGTCATAAAACTAATAATAACAACATACTTTATAAATTAACATATAGAACTTCCGAATGTAACTTCGGAACTATATCGCACACAACATATATATAGAATCCTAAGTATAACTCAAGATCTACATTAGTATAATAACATGCTGATAAGTTGATAATAGTTGTATATATTCAAAGATATTATATTTAGAATAACTATACCCCAGCTATTATAACTATATACTATCATATAGACATAATAGTAATATATATATACAATATTTAGCATGCGTTTTCCCCCAAAATATTAGAATGTGGGGCCGTGGAACTCACCCTAGTAGCGTGATTTTATGTAATCTAAACAAAAACGGACAGCGTACGAGGTCGTCGGGGCTCGGGATGCAAGATGGCTTCAGCAAAGGAGAGAGGAGAAAAGGAAATAGTGTAAGGAATAGCTGAAGTCGGACCTGCTATCTATAGTAAGGATTTTGGACTCTCACGTCGTGAGTTTTATAAGGCTCACGTCGGGAGTCATGCATGCTTATCCTGTAGACCTGCCATTTGTGTCCCTAGCTTCGGAAGGTGTCCCTTTGACTCCTCACGACGTGAATCAATCCTTGCTCACATCGTGAGTTTGGATCTTATCCCATCGTAGCCTCGTCACACCTTCTATATTCTGAGATGTGGCAAAATGACTCATCACGTCATGAGTTCTGTGCTCACGTCGCGAGTTCAGTCAGATTACGGTTTCTGACAGCTGAATCTTCGGAAAGTCGTAACTTTCACATACGAACTCCGTTTTTGACGTTCTTTATATGAACGCGTAGGTATTTACAAGTAATACAACTCTCTTTTAGACTCCAATAGCTAATTCTAAGTCTATTTTAAATTCCTCTTATTATAGAGATTTATAGTGTTCGGTTTATCATAACTTCTTCATGCGAAGTCAGATTCAGACGTTCTCTATATTTTTGGAATCATATGGACATATACTTTGAGTTGTATCATAAAGAAAGTTCATATTTTTATTATAATTTATCATGAACTTCTTATCACATTACTAGTTTAACAAAATCACATTACATGATTGGCATAATCACATGTGATTGTCTATTGACCTATTTTGACTAGTGTTACATTCTCCCCCGTTAGAATAATTTCGTCCCGAAATTTATATTATGGATGGGGTTTTGTAAAACAGTTGGGGGTATTTTTCTTTCATCTGATCTTCACGTTCCCAAGTAAATTCAGGTCCTCGTAAAGAGTTATCGAACTTTCACTATGGGAATACGACTTTGCTTTAATCGTTTGACTTCTCGATCCATGATCTCAACAGGTTCTTCTACAAAGTTGAGTTTCGTATTCACTTGTATCTCTTCGAGAGGTATAACAAGAGTGTTATCGGATATACATCTTTTGAGGTTTGATACGTGAAAAACATCGTGCACATTACTTAGCTCTTGAGGCAAGTTGAGTTGGTATGCGACAGAACCAATTCTTGCTAGAATTTCAAAAGGTCCTATATACCGTCGGTTTAGTTTTCCTCATTTTCCGAATTTAATTACGCCTTTCCAAGGAGAGACCTTCAACATTACTTTATCTCCAACTTGGAATTCTAAAGGCTTACGTCTTACGTCAGCATAGCTCTTTTGACGATCACGTGCAGCCTTTAATCGATCCTTAATTTACACGATCTTTTCAGTTGTCTCGTGGATTATTTCTGGTCAAGTACGTAAGGTATCGCCTGTACGTTCTCTGGCAATCTGCGTATCTCCAACTTCTGCCCAACAGACTGGGGAACGACATTTTCGTCCATAATGAGCCTCAAATGGTGTAGCCTTAATGCTGGTGTGATGACTATTGTTGTAGGAAAACTCAATTAATGGTAAATGAGTATCCCACGTATTTCCAAAGTCTATTACACAGGCTCGGAGCATATCTTTTAAAGTCTTAATGGTTCTCTCACTCTGACCATCAGTCTGTGGATGGTAAGCTGTACTCATATCTAGACGTGTTCCAAGGGATTTTTGTAGAGATTGCCAAAATCGTGAAGTGAATCTACTATCTCGGTCAGAAATAGTAGAATTTGGAACTCCATGTAATCTGACAATTTCCTTAAGATAAACTCTAGTCAGCTTTTCCATCTTGTCGTTCTCCTTGATTGGTAAGAAATGGGCAGACTTAGTCAACCTATCGACTATTACCCAAATAGTGTTGAACCCACTAGGAGTTTTAGGTAACTTAGTGATGAAGTCCATTGATATCTGCTCCCATTTCCATTTAGGTATTTCCGGTTGTTGAAGTAAACCTGAAGGCTTTTGATGTTCTGCCTTTACTCTAGAACAAGTCAAGCATTTGCTCACATAAGTAGCAATTTCAACCTTCATGTTTGGCCACCAATAATGTACTTTTAAGTCTAAGTACATTTTGTCAGAGCCTGGATGCACGGAATATCTGGACTTGTGGGCTTCTTCTAAGACCAAGTCCCTGACTCCACCGAACTTAGGCATCCAAATTCGGTTCATAAAGTGTCACGTTCCGTCATCTTTTTGTATAAGTTGCTTTTCCATTCCTCGCAAAGCTTCATTCTTGATGTTTTCTTCTTTTAGAGCCTCAAGTTGAGCTTCTCTAATTTGTACGGTAAAGTTAGAATGGATAGTTATAGTTAATGCTCATACCCGACGGGGTTTAATGTATTCTTTCCGGCTCAAGGCATCTGCTATCACGTTTGCCTTTCCGGGATGATAACGAATCTCACATTCGTAATCATTCAACAATTCGACCCATCTTCGTTGTCTCATATTAAGATCTTTTTGGTTGAAGATGTGCTGGAGACTCTTGTGGTCGGTAAAAATAGTACACTTAGTACCGTATAAGTAATGTCTCGAAATTTTTAGCGCAAAAACTAAAGCTCCCAATTCAAGATCATGGGTAGTGTAATTATTCTCATGCACCTTAAGTTGTCGTGATGCATAGGCGATAACTTTTCCTCTTTGCATCAACACACATCCCAATCCTTGATTTGATGCGTTGTAGTATACGACGAAATCTTCTGTCCCATCTGGAAGGGATATGATTGGTGCACTACACAACATTTGCTTCAGTTTCTGAAAATCAACTTCTTGTTTGTCTTCCCAGTTGAACTTCGTATCCTTCTGGGTTAGTGTTGTAAGCGGCTTGGTTATTTTGGAGAAATTCTCTATGAATCTGCGGTAATAGCCAGCAAGTCCTAGGAATTGACGCACTTCTGTTGGCGTCTTTGGTGCTTCCCAATTCCTGCTTGCTTCAACTTTGGATGGGTCAACATGAATTCCTTCGTTGCTAACTACATGGCCTAAAAATTGTAAGTCTCTAATCCAAAACTCACATTTGGAGAATTTGGCGTACAACTTTTCTTTTCTTAGTAGTTCCAAGATTATTTGCAGGTGTTGACCATGTTCTTCCTTGGTTCGTGAATATATCAATATATCATCGATAAATACGATTACGAATTTATCCAATTATGGTTTGGAAACACGATTCATGAGATCCATAAACACTGCGGGGGCAATGGTCAATCCAAAAGACATAACTAAGAACTCATAATGACCATAACTAGTTCTAAATGTTGTCTTTGGAATGTCATCTTCTTGTACTCTGAGTTGATGGTATCCTGATCTAAGATCTATCTTTGAGTAGTACCTGGATCATTGCAGTTGATCGAATAGATCATCAATTCTTGGAAGTGGATAACGATTCTTGATCGTTAGCTTGTTTAGTTCCCGATAATCAATACACATTCGAAAGGATCCGTCCTTCTTTTTGACAAACAAGATTGGTGCTCCCCAAGGTGAAAAACTTGGTCGGATAAAGCCTTTATCAAGAAGTTCTTGTAGTTGGCTAGACAATTCTTGCATTTCGGATGGAGCCAACCGATAAGGAGATTTCGCTACTGGTGCTGCTCCTGGAATTAAGTTGATTCGAAACTCGACTTGTCTAACGGGAGGTATTCCAGGTAGATCTTCAGGAAACATGTCAGGGAAATTACATACTTGAGGTTTGTCCTTGATTTCTTTTATCTTTCTCTTTCTATCTATAATGTGGGCTAAGAATGCGCTACATTTCTTATGTAGATATTTCTGGGTCTTAGTACAAGAGATGACTTTGAGGTTCTTCCCAGATTTATCACCATAGATAATCAGGGCTTCACTGTTTGGTAAGGGTAGTCGTATGGCTTTCTCATGACATAGAATTCCGGCGTGGTGTGAAGATAACCAATCCATGCCAATTATGACATCAAAACTACCGATAGGCATTGGCATGAGGTTGACGTGAAAAAGGTAGTTATTAAGAGTTAACAGACATTTTTCTAGAATTACATGTGTTTTCTCAGTTTGACCGTTAGCGATTTCTACTTCATAGATTTCTTTTAATTTGCTAGGCTTATGACTTAACAAGTTTATAAACGTCAGAGTTATAAAACTTCTATCTGCTCCATAGTCGAAGAGTATAGTAGCATATAAATTATCTATGAGAAACGTACCAGATACGACCGAAGGGTCCTAGATAGCTTCTCTGCTTCTGATCACGAACGCCCTGCCATGTCCTGCGCCTCCTTGACTCCTTAACTTTGGACATTCTTTCTTGAGGTGTCCAACCACCCCACACTCATAGCATTTTCTTCCTTCACCACGGCCTGGTCCAGTATTGGTTTGCTGATCGACTATTACAGGTGTTGTGCTCCTGCAGTAACTAGCAGTATGCCCCTTTTTCTTGCACTTCGTGCAGAAAAAACAGTCACCTGGATGATGACGGTTGCACTGATTGCACCATGAAGATTTTGGTTGTGTGGGTACTGCTGTCATGGCTGCATAATTGGTTGCCACTTCTTGTCTTTTCTCAGATGATTGTTTAGGATTCTTCCTATTAAACTTGCGCTTGTTTGTTCCAGATTTGGGAGACTCAGCCTTTGAGACCACATCTGTTCCTTGGATCTCTATAAGGGTTAGCTGATGAGCTATTCTCTTGGTGCTGTCATAGGTTGTAGGCTTTGATGTGATCACCATGCCTTTGATTTGCGATGCTAAACCCCAGATATATCGCTCAATCTTCTTATATTCAGGGGTTATAAGTGTTGGACACATTACTGCAAGATCATTAAATCTAGCGGTATAAGCTTTTATCTTTGAACCCTTCATGGTTAGGGTCCACAATTCTTGTTCCAACTTCTGTATTTCCTCCCTAGGACAATACTCCTCTACTAGCATCATTTTTAGCTCTTCCCATTTCATGGAATTTCCAGTATCAATTCCCATTGTATTCACATGGTTGTTCCACCATGTGAGTGCTACATCAGCGAAAGTACATGCTGCAAATCGTACCTTACAATCATCTGGACATAAGCTTATTTGAAAGACGGATTCTTTCTTTTCTATCCACCTCGTCAAATTAACTACCCCTTCATTTCCATGAAAGCTTTTTGGCCTGCAATTTATAAAGTCCTTGTAGGTACACGTTCTAGCGGTCCCTACATGGCTTTCATTTCTAACCCCATCTCTTGTGACATTAGATAGAGCCGCAACAATTCTTTGAGCTATGATTTCTTCCAGTTGTGCTGTATTTATTGGGGGGTTTGGTTATGGTGGTTGTTGTTATGGTGCTGATGGTCGGTTAGGGTTTAGCCGAGCACTACTCCTTCTAGGCATTTTGTTTTAGTTCCTAAAATAATAAGAATTTTATGAGTTTTGTTAATCATTTAATACACGAGTATTAAATACTTCAATTATTCTTCAAAGTGTAAAATATAATGGACAACACAATGATTACTTTAATATATGCTTCATATTATTACCAGCGATTACATCAGTTTATTTAGGCTTATAAGAGAAATATTTCTATAAACATTACAAAATTTGCAAGGTTTTCTACATCCTTGCTATAAACTTTACTCTTCTTGCCTTAACTAGTCTGATTTTTCTATTTACACAACCACTAGTTTTAACTTATCTACCAGTAACATAGGTGATGACCTAGCACGTCCGTGACATTAACCACTTGTTCCTCAAGTGCTTGAGTTCTCTGCTCAAGACTTCCCGTGCGTTCTTCATTTCTTTAGGTTTGATTGGAGAGTTCTAACTCTGCAATCCTTGCATCGTGAGTAATCATGTCGTTATAAGCAAAATTTATACGATGATTGACATCCATCACCGATTCCTGATCTCGCGTCCTTTATCCTTATAGCCTTCGTACTCTTCCAGAGAGATGAGTAGCCCTTCCTTCGACAATTTCCATCTTATCTTCAAATTTCACACTTTTCTCAAACAATTGAGATAATGTGTTAACTTCGGAAGAATGTGGGAGATGTGGTCGAGATGATCGACCAGTCTCATACATCTTAGCAGCTCTTTTTTCCGCCACCCACCTATCAATGGTTTGTGCGATCCGTGCAGGTTCATCTTGAACTCTGTGACTTCTTGAAGATGTCGCCTTCTGATTCTTCTTAATCTTTTGCCATATCGATATGGATTTACGTGCCATGCGTTTCATTTTTGCTCCTCCTGGAACTTTACGGTAAAGAGTGTTCATTGGTGGTAAATATGATGCCACCGATTCTGTCTCCTCCATTGGTTCGCTCTCTTCCATTGGTTCACTCTCTTCCCATTCGTTGGAGGGTAAAGGTGCTCCATCGTCAGAAGGTATTGGATGAAAGGTGGTTGAATTTATAGGGTAGTAAGGATCGCCTACCATCATAGGGAATGAAACTTCCTCTTCTTCATCCGTGTCCTCGATGATTATCCATTCTCGTGAATGTGCCATGTCGAATTCCTATACGTTTTGGATCACCAAGAGTTTTAGTCTATTAAATATTACTCCCAAATTAAATAGTTCATATGATCTGATCATAATAAAATGTAGTTGCGCACCTACACCTAGTTGTGATAGGATCTACGCACATATAAACTTTAGTTGGAATATTTGATCTAAATCCTTGAGATCAAAAACATTCCGGGTATTAAGGTGCATTCTCATCGTGGGTCTGAGTCTTTATATATGACTCTATATTCTTATTTATTGTATTCACACTTTAACTATTGTTTGTTACTTCAGGTCTATCTGATAAGGCTCCGGCCAGTCAGGACAGTCGAAAGGGCAGGATCATTTTAGCATATAGCCGTTCTGGAATCCAGCAACCCAAATCGACATGTCTATCCTTGTCACCGCTTCCGTAAGTAGTCCTTCAGTAGAATAATAATTAATACTTTTTATCGTAGGCTAAGGGATATACGTAAACCTAATAGAGTAAGCCCTAAACTATAGACGTGCTTTCCTAAGAAAGTGCTAGTTCACTATAGTTAATAGCGCTGATACCAATTTCTGTCACACCTCCAGCCGTCGGCGGAAACACCGGGTGGTGTAACGTCATTCTTCGTATCACAGTTATATAACATACATTGAACAGTACTAAAGAAAATACATACCTTTATTGATAACTGAAAGTTACATAACTGTTTTTCTAGGAGCTATTACATAATATCCGACTATCGCATACTTCTTAATGAACAGAAAGGTAATAGTAAAACTTCTTCTGTTTGAATACATACCAGCTTTTCAAGTTCCTGAAAACACATGCATTTTAAAATATGTCAACATAAAGTTGGTGAGTCCACAGGTTTTGACTCCATAAAATAATACATTTTCCACTTTCAAAAGTATAGTTTTGAAAGTATCATTTTGACTCTCGAACGTTTAGTATATATATCCTAGGTATAATAGTTTACTTACCAAATAAGTATATACCTATAAGTCTCATATATTATAAATATAAATGTTTGTAATTCCATATAACCAAAAGTTACTACGTATAAATCTTATTTCAATTCTATACGAGTATGTGTCTTAGGTATATTTATCTACTTAATATACAAGTAGTACCTAGGGTATAAGTAGGGGGAAACTTATACTTGACATTAATACTTGTATACAACAAACTATAATGTTTCTAACAATTTGCTACCATGAGCCTGTAACCGCTACTATGACATAATACCTCTGATAAAACACACTCATGATTTACCATGAGAAACAACACACTCATGATTTACCATGAGAAACAACACCGTACGCTTCATCGACGTCGGAACAATAACAAGTAAAAGGATAGTTCATCACTCGATTTTGGTTGACTGTAGCTAACAGTTACAAGTGGGGTGGTCAACCCGTATACTAATTATACACGACTTCCTCGCTCACACGGGATTAACGGTTACAGTTCAGAGGATTTCCGCTAAAATCCCCAATCTTAGTTGATGAATACAATTACTCATGTAGACTTCAACGGCTTCCTATAGCTCTAACAACAAAAGCATTCTCATGTCTAAACCCTAAGTTACTAGACTATGCTTTTAAACATTATTCCTAACCTCATAACATTTAGGCAGTATAACAGCTATAGCTTGAAGTAAAACCAGGTTTCATCTTGACATAAAACCAATAACAACAACAACATATAACATACCAAGTTTTATCTTGTCATACAACAAATAATAACAACATACTTTATAAATTAACATATAGAACTTCCGAATGTAACTTCGGAACTATATCGCACACAACATATATATAGAATCCTAAGTATAACTCAAGATCTACATTAGTATAATAACATGCTGATAAGTTGATAATAGTTGTATATATTCAAAGATATTATATTTAGAATAACTATATGTGACAACCCGAAATTTCTCTCGTTATTTTTAACCCATCTCCCTTAATAAAATTTAATCTTATTAAATTATACGTCAACTTCTTGGGTTAAGTAAATCAACTAGGTATATAATTAATATTCTATACGATTCAGAATAAACCGGGAATCACACGAAAAACTTGAAACTTCCTCGAAAATCACCGAGTTCACGGTCAGAACGAGTTTACGGTCGTAAACTCGTGTAGACCGTAAACCCGTTTACGGTCGGTGCCGGGTGGACCCCTTGACCGAGAACTCTACCCTATATATAGAGTATATAGCCTTCATTTCACCCTTTACACACTTCAAAGGCTTTCTCTCTCTATTCTCTCTCTACCTTCATCAAGTTTACTCAAGGAAAACCCTCAAGAAAGTAAGTGATTCCTTCCTTTGGGTGTTAATCCTTCCCATATTCATGATTCACTCTTGATTCATCCAAGGATTTCATCTTTTTATCTAGATCTTCAAGAATCCTCAAGAACACCTTAGTGTTTTGGACCAAAAACACCTCTCTTTGCCTTTAAATGGTAAGTATCATTCTCTTATAGTTATATCTAGTTAGGATTCTCGAGTTTTGCCTTGAAATTGTCACTTTTCCATGAACAAAAGTGTTTACGGTCTAGTGTATCTCCTTAGACCGTACACCCTTCAATGACTGTAAACTCATGGGCCGTAAACCCAAAGACCGTAAACCCTATGACCGTAAGGTCATTAGACCGTAAACCTTATGATTGTATGGTCATTAGACCGTCAACCCATGGAACCGTAAACCCATGGACCGTAAACTCGTGACCGTACACTCCTGATTACGGCCACAAACTCCCCTCTTCAATCACATGTGATTCTAACACTTACTTTTAAGTGTTTTCTAATCCCTAAGGTGGTTCTTTCCATAACAAATAGTGTTATGCCCTCACCTAATACATATATGTACTTCTACATGCTAAATAGGATCCGTTTATGCCTGGGCTTTATTTGACACTCAGCAATTCCTAGCAACTTACACTCGAATCCCACGTCAAACTGTGAGTTCATACCCCTATACTTTTCCCGAGTTTTTCATGTTTTCAGGGGGGGGGGGGGGGAATACAAGCAAAAGTACAAGGAAACTTGTGCTCAAAGTATATTATTTTGTATAAGATAATTATATTTTCAGCATGCTTTTATACACTGAAAACAGTTTTACCAAACGATTAAGAAATCAACTCATAGAAACAGTTTTCAAACTAAAGTAATGAACTCGTGAAACATTTCGTAAAATGTATATCATACAGATCATAAACCGGATTTTTAGTATTATTACTTGTAAATTGTTAGTCTAAAGTTGGGGAAACGTCCTTGTAACACTCCTCACCGAATTCGAGAGTGTAGGACTAGCACTTGTAACCATAATCTCTTGTAGGGAGAGCGTGACTGTTGTGTATAGATCTATACGGGACTGACTATCCCGCACCTAAACTGCTAGCTACAGTTAGGCATACATGCCTGTGGTGAAAAAATCATAAAAAGATATTGTCCCCGTTACATGCCATATCAAGTTTAAGTATGGTTATGAAACCCACAACCCAGATAACAAAAATTTACTTTTGTAATAATGAAACAAGTAAACTAATTTCAAAGTAATAATCGATTTGACTACTAGTAGTTAGTAGTAATACTCTTAGGATTTTAGTTCATCTCGTATTCTTTAGTTTTATTTATGTAATAAGACTAATACACCTCACCAGGAGCAAACGGGGTTTTTCAAGAAAACTATGTCTAACGATATAAGTATGATAGATACTTGTACACTTCAGACTAGAAACAGATAACCAACCATCAACCTTAAGGAAAATATAGGATTTTCCTGGAATAAATCAACCTTTCATAAACTGACTGTTTAACAAATAACTAATGGAAAATCAAACATATTTCATAAGACAAGATAGGATTTTCTTGGGAAACACTTTTCATAGACATCAAAGAACCATTTTTACCTAACATTCTTTACATCAGAAAATATAAGGTTTTCAGGAGAAACATAATGTATTCTTCGAAACAATAAAGAATAGTTTTCTAAAACATAAACGTTTATGAACTCACCAGCTTTATGCTGATACTCTTTCAAACTGCATGTATTCTCAGGAATTTGTAGACAGGTACTTCCAGGATTTTGGAGAAGTCTGCGCGATAGAATCTCGTCTTTTCATTTTACTTTGATATGTATAAAACTATGTACTAAGACTATGTAAACCTTTTTCATGTACGTATTCAATGTTTGGTTGTGTTTACTATGCTTACTATGAGACAACTGTTGTGATACTACGCATGACGTCACCCGCCCCCGGACGTTTCCGCTGTTATTTGCGACGGTTCGGGGGTGTGACCCTATACCCCGACTATTATAACTATATACTATCATATAGACATAATAGTAATATATATACAATATTTAGCATGCGTTTTCCCCCGAAATATTAGAAAGTGGGGTCGTGGAACTCACCCTAGTAGCGTGATTTTATGTAATCTAAGCAGAAACGGACAGCGTACGAGGTCGTCGGGGCTAGGGATGCAAGATGGCTTCAGCAAAGGAGAGAGGAGAAAGGGAAATAGTGTAAGGAATAGTTGAAGTCGGGCCTGCTATTTATAGTAAGGATTTTAGACTCTCACGTCGTGAGTTTTATAAGGCTCACGTGGTGACTCATGCATGCTTATCACGTAGACTTGCCATTTGTGTCCCTAGCTTCAGAAGGTGTCCCTTTGACTCCTCACGACGTGAATCAATCCTTGCTCACGTCATGAGTTTGGATCTTATCCCCTCGTAGCCTCGTCACACCTTCTAGATTCCGAGATATGGCAAAATGACTCATCACGTCGTGAGTTCTGTGCTCACGTCGTGAGTTCAGTCAGATTAGGGTTTCTGACAGCTGAATCTTTGGAAGGTCGTAACTTTCACATACGAACTCCGTTTTTGACGTTCTTTATATGCACGCGTAGGTATTTACAAGTAATACAACTCGCTTTTAGAATCCAATAGCTAATTCTAAGTCTATTTTAAATTCCTCTTATTATAGAGATTTATAGTGTTCGGTTTATCATAACTTCTTCATGCGAAGTCAGATTCAGACGTTCTCTATATTTTTGGAATCATATGGACATATACTTTGAGTTGTATCATAAAGAAAGTTCATATTTTTATTATAATTTATCATGAACTTCTTATCACATTACTAGTTTAACAAAATCACATTACATGATTGGCATAATCACATGTGATTGTCTATTGACCTATTTTGACTAGTGTTACATTCTCCCCCGTTAGAATAATTTCGTCCCGAAATTTATATTATGGATGGGGTTTTGTAAAACAGTTGGGGGTATTTTTCTTTCATCTGATCTTCACGTTCCCAAGTAAATTCAGGTCCTCGTAAAGAGTTATCGAACTTTCACTATGGGAATACGACTTTGCTTTAATCATTTGACTTCTCGATCCATGATCTCAACAGGTTCTTCTACAAAGTTGAGTTTCGTATTCACTTGTATCTCTTCGAGAGGTATAACAAGAGTGTTATCAGATATACATCTTTTGAGGTTTGATACGTGAAAAACATCGTGCACATTACTTAGCTCTTGAGGCAAGTTGAGTTGGTATGCGACAGAACCAATTCTTGCTAGAATTTCAAAAGGTCCTATATACCGTCGGTTTAGTTTTCCTCATTTTCCGAATTTAATTACGCCTTTCCAAGGAGAGACCTTCAACATTACTTTATCTCCAACTTGGAATTCTAAAGGCTTACGTCTTACGTCAGCATAGCTCTTTTGACGATCACGTGCAGCCTTTAATCGATCCTTAATTTACACGATCTTTTCAGTTGTCTCGTGGATTATTTCTGGTCAAGTACGTAAGGT
Source organism: Lactuca virosa (assembly GCF_052849685.1). Taxonomy (NCBI): domain Eukaryota; kingdom Viridiplantae; phylum Streptophyta; class Magnoliopsida; order Asterales; family Asteraceae; genus Lactuca; species Lactuca virosa. Next base: position 126,755,664 of record NC_136426.1, on the reverse strand, counting down.
ATCGCCTGTACGTTCTCTGGCAATCTGCGTATCTCCAACTTCTGCCCAACACACTGGGGAACGACATTTTCGTCCATAATGAGCCTCAAATGGTGTAGCCTTAATGCTGGTGTGATGACTATTGTTGTAGGAAAACTCAATTAATGGTAAATGAGTATCCCACGTATTTCCAAAGTCTATTACACAGGCTCGGAGCATATCTTTTAAAGTCTTAATGGTTCTCTCACTCTGACCATCAGTCTGTGGATGGTAAGCTGTACTCATATCTAGACGTGTTCCAAGGGATTTTTGTAGAGATTGCCAAAATCGTGAAGTGAATCTACTATCTCGGTCAGAAATAGTAGAATTTGGAACTCCATGTAATCTGACAATTTCCTTAAGATAAACTCTAGTCAGCTTTTCCATCTTGTCGTTCTCCTTGATTGGTAAGAAATGGGCAGACTTAGTCAACCTATCGACTATTACCCAAATAGTGTTGAACCCACTAGGAGTTTTAGGTAACTTAGTGATGAAGTCCATTGATATCTGCTCCCATTTCCATTTAGGTATTTCCGGTTGTTGAAGTAAACCTGAAGGCTTTTGATGTTCTGCCTTTACTCTAGAACAAGTCAAGCATTTGCTCACATAAGTAGCAATTTCAACCTTCATGTTTGGCCACCAATAATGTACTTTTAAGTCTAAGTACATTTTGTCAGAGCCTGGATGCACGGAATATCTGGACTTGTGGGCTTCTTCTAAGACCAAGTCCCTGACTCCACCGAACTTAGGCATCCAAATTCGGTTCATAAAGTGTCACGTTCCGTCATCTTTTTGTATAAGTTGCTTTTCCATTCCTCGCAAAGCTTCATTCTTGATGTTTTCTTCTTTTAGAGCCTCAAGTTGAGCTTCTCTAATTTGTACGGTAAAGTTAGAATGGATAGTTATAGTTAATGCTCATACCCGACGGGGTTTAATGTATTCTTTCCGGCTCAAGGCATCTGCTATCACGTTTGCCTTTCCGGGATGATAACGAATCTCACATTCGTAATCATTCAACAATTCGACCCATCTTCGTTGTCTCATATTAAGATCTTTTTGGTTGAAGATGTGCTGGAGACTCTTGTGGTCGGTAAAAATAGTACACTTAGTACCGTATAAGTAATGTCTCGAAATTTTTAGCGCAAAAACTAAAGCTCCCAATTCAAGATCATGGGTAGTGTAATTATTCTCATGCACCTTAAGTTGTCGTGATGCATAGGCGATAACTTTTCCTCTTTGCATCAACACACATCCCAATCCTTGATTTGATGCGTTGTAGTATACGACGAAATCTTCTGTCCCATCTGGAAGGGATATGATTGGTGCACTACACAACATTTGCTTCAGTTTCTGAAAATCAACTTCTTGTTTGTCTTCCCAGTTGAACTTCGTATCCTTCTGGGTTAGTGTTGTAAGCGGCTTGGTTATTTTGGAGAAATTCTCTATGAATCTGCGGTAATAGCCAGCAAGTCCTAGGAATTGACGCACTTCTGTTGGCGTCTTTGGTGCTTCCCAATTCCTGCTTGCTTCAACTTTGGATGGGTCAACATGAATTCCTTCGTTGCTAACTACATGGCCTAAAAATTGTAAGTCTCTAATCCAAAACTCACATTTGGAGAATTTGGCGTACAACTTTTCTTTTCTTAGTAGTTCCAAGATTATTTGCAGGTGTTGACCATGTTCTTCCTTGGTTCGTGAATATATCAATATATCATCGATAAATACGATTACGAATTTATCCAATTATGGTTTGGAAACACGATTCATGAGATCCATAAACACTGCGGGGGCAATGGTCAATCCAAAAGACATAACTAAGAACTCATAATGACCATAACTAGTTCTAAATGTTGTCTTTGGAATGTCATCTTCTTGTACTCTGAGTTGATGGTATCCTGATCTAAGATCTATCTTTGAGTAGTACCTGGATCATTGCAGTTGATCGAATAGATCATCAATTCTTGGAAGTGGATAACGATTCTTGATCGTTAGCTTGTTTAGTTCCCGATAATCAATACACATTCGAAAGGATCCGTCCTTCTTTTTGACAAACAAGATTGGTGCTCCCCAAGGTGAAAAACTTGGTCGGATAAAGCCTTTATCAAGAAGTTCTTGTAGTTGGCTAGACAATTCTTGCATTTCGGATGGAGCCAACCGATAAGGAGATTTCGCTACTGGTGCTGCTCCTGGAATTAAGTTGATTCGAAACTCGACTTGTCTAACGGGAGGTATTCCAGGTAGATCTTCAGGAAACATGTCAGGGAAATTACATACTTGAGGTTTGTCCTTGATTTCTTTTATCTTTCTCTTTCTATCTATAATGTGGGCTAAGAATGCGCTACATTTCTTATGTAGATATTTCTGGGTCTTAGTACAAGAGATGACTTTGAGGTTCTTCCCAGATTTATCACCATAGATAATCAGGGCTTCACTGTTTGGTAAGGGTAGTCGTATGGCTTTCTCATGACATAGAATTCCGGCGTGGTGTGAAGATAACCAATCCATGCCAATTATGACATCAAAACTACCGATAGGCATTGGCATGAGGTTGACGTGAAAAAGGTAGTTATTAAGAGTTAACAGACATTTTTCTAGAATTACATGTGTTTTCTCAGTTTGACCGTTAGCGATTTCTACTTCATAGATTTCTTTTAATTTGCTAGGCTTATGACTTAACAAGTTTATAAACGTCAGAGTTATAAAACTTCTATCTGCTCCATAGTCGAAGAGTATAGTAGCATATAAATTATCTATGAGAAACGTACCAGATACGACCGAAGGGTCCTAGATAGCTTCTCTGCTTCTGATCACGAACGCCCTGCCATGTCCTGCGCCTCCTTGACTCCTTAACTTTGGACATTCTTTCTTGAGGTGTCCAACCACCCCACACTCATAGCATTTTCTTCCTTCACCACGGCCTGGTCCAGTATTGGTTTGCTGATCGACTATTACAGGTGTTGTGCTCCTGCAGTAACTAGCAGTATGCCCCTTTTTCTTGCACTTCGTGCAGAAAAAACAGTCACCTGGATGATGACGGTTGCACTGATTGCACCATGAAGATTTTGGTTGTGTGGGTACTGCTGTCATGGCTGCATAATTGGTTGCCACTTCTTGTCTTTTCTCAGATGATTGTTTAGGATTCTTCCTATTAAACTTGCGCTTGTTTGTTCCAGATTTGGGAGACTCAGCCTTTGAGACCACATCTGTTCCTTGGATCTCTATAAGGGTTAGCTGATGAGCTATTCTCTTGGTGCTGTCATAGGTTGTAGGCTTTGATGCGATCACCATGCCTTTGATTTGCGATGCTAAACCCCAGATATATCGCTCAATCTTCTTATATTCAGGGGTTATAAGTGTTGGACACATTACTGCAAGATCATTAAATCTAGCGGTATAAGCTTTTATCTTTGAACCCTTCATGGTTAGGGTCCACAATTCTTGTTCCAACTTCTGTATTTCCTCCCTAGGACAATACTCCTCTACTAGCATCATTTTTAGCTCTTCCCATTTCATGGAATTTCCAGTATCAATTCCCATTGTATTCACATGGTTGTTCCACCATGTGAGTGCTACATCAGCGAAAGTACATGCTGCAAATCGTACCTTACAATCATCTGGACATAAGCTTATTTGAAAGACGGATTCTTTCTTTTCTATCCACCTCGTCAAATTAACTACCCCTTCATTTCCATGAAAGCTTTTTGGCCTGCAATTTATAAAGTCCTTGTAGGTACACGTTCTAGCGGTCCCTACATGGCTTTCATTTCTAACCCCATCTCTTGTGACATTAGATAGAGCCGCAACAATTCTTTGAGCTATGATTTCTTCCAGTTGTGCTGTATTTATTGGGGGGTTTGGTTATGGTGGTTGTTGTTATGGTGCTGTGGTCGGTTAGGGTTTAGCCGAGCACTACTCCTTCTAGGCATTTTGTTTTAGTTCCTAAAATAATAAGAATTTTATGAGTTTTGTTAATCATTTAATACACGAGTATTAAATACTTCAATTATTCTTCAAAGTGTAAAATATAATGGACAACACAATGATTACTTTAATATATGCTTCATATTATTACCAGCGATTACATCAGTTTATTTAGGCTTATAAGAGAAATATTTCTATAAACATTACAAAATTTGCAAGGTTTTCTACATCCTTGCTATAAACTTTACTCTTCTTGCCTTAACTAGTCTGATTTTTCTATTTACACAACCACTAGTTTTAACTTATCTACCAGTAACCTAGGTGATGACCTAGCACGTCCGTGACATTAACCACTTGTTCCTCAAGTGCTTGAGTTCTCTGCTCAAGACTTCCCGTGCGTTCTTCATTTCTTTAGGTTTGATTGGAGAGTTCTAACTCTGCAATCCTTGCATCGTGAGTAATCATGTCGTTATAAGCAAAATTTATACGATGATTGACATCCATCACCGATTCCTGATCTCGCGTCCTTTTGGAATCGTATGGACATATACTTTGAGTTGTATCATAAAGAAAGTTCATATTTGTATTATAATTTATCATGAAATACATAGCACTCTTATCACATTACTAGTTTAACAAAATCACATTACATGATTGGCATAATCACATGTGATTGTCTATTGACCTATTTTGACTAGTGTTACACTATTCCAGAAGGTTCTTGGAGATGCTTAGGGTCTAAGCTATCCAATTAAGGTTTTGACTGAAACCCTAGCAGCTCAGCTATTTAAGGACCCCTAGGGTTGCATATTTCGGCTACCAGAAGAAACCCTAGAGTTTCTATAGCCGAAATTGTGCCTCCATTCCCTCTCTTCTCAATCATCTTCTTGCCTTGGTGTTTGTAAGCCATTAGAGGTATTATACTTATGATACTAAGCTCTTGAAGTAGAAGATTCTTGCTACTATCAAAAGGTAATCATCTAAACCTGTATTAGTTGTAGATCTCGATTTTATAGTATGCTAGATTAGGGTTTACAAGCTTTGGATAAATTTTCATGTACAATAGAGAAACCTAGATCCAAAGCTTTAGGCTTTTGCATGTGCACATAGGAATGTTATTTTTCTCAAAACCCATCACTGAGTTCGCACCGGCTGTGGAGCTTCAGCAGCTGGCCAGGAAGTTTATGGATATGAGGCAGACGGCGGAGTCGGTGGCGGAGATTACCGCCAAGTTCAGGGAGAGGTCCTTACTGGTGCCCTAGTATGCAGGGGATGAGGAGATGTGAAAGACTCGCTATCATGACATGTTGAGAGCTGACATTCGGAAACATGTCAGCTACTCAGCATGCCCAACAATGGATGACATGATTGCGAGGGAGAGGGAGAGGGAGATTGACATTGAGCACCTCCGGAAGAGGAAGGCGGAGACTGAGCAGGGTAGTGGGGTTTCGGGGAAAAAACCTAAGGGATCCGACACTAGGTCGAAGGGCCAGTCGGGCCAGAGCCGCTGCAGGAAATGCGGCAGGCCGCATGAGGGAGTTTGTAGATTGGGATCATCAGGCTGCTAGAAGTGCAGCAAGACTAGGCACTTGGGAAGGGATTGTACTGCCCCTACTCCCACTTTCCAGACATCAGCCCTGATTTGCTTTCATTATAATCAGAAGGGCCATAAAAATGTCAACTGCCCGTCATTGACAGTAGCAGCGCCAGTGGCGGCGCCAGCTCCAGCGACCCTGCATATTACAGATGGCCGATAGGGCAAGACAGATGCTCCAGTGGTGAAGAGCCGAGCTTTCCAGCTGACCGCCGAGGAAGCGCATGCCGCACATGATGTGGTGATGGGTATTTTTTTCTTCTCCCTAACTCTTATTTCATGTGGATTATGATATTTATGTGCTATGTTTATGTGTTATGTTTAGGATTGTTCCATGTGAACGACATCCCAGTCCAAGTGTTATTCGACTCAAGGGCTACCCGATCATTTGTCTCTCTTGTGCTTAGCAAGAGGTTTTCTGAGTCTTCAGTCATGTTAGACTACCCTTTAGAGGTTGAGATTGCTGACGACCGATCTGTCCGAGCATCAAAGGTTTTCAGAGATTGCGTGTTGAGGTTATACGATGAGCGTTACCTCATAGATTTGGTTCCCATTACGTTACGTGGGAACAAGGTTATCATAGGCATGGACTGGTTGAGCCCTATTGGGGCGGTGATCGACTGTGCGCAGTAGCTGGTGCGTATCAGGACCCCAAGTGGGGGAGAGCTGGTGATTCAGGGCAAGAGGTCGCAGCGAGGACCAACATTGTGCTCAGTAGCCAGGGCTAGGTTCTACCTTCAGCAGGGTTACACGGGGTACGTCGCCTACGTTATGGATACCCGGGAAGCGGGTAAGGCGAGAGTTCTCGGACGTATTTCCAGAGCAGCTGCCTGGGATACCTCTGAAGAGGAAGGTGGAATTCCGGATCGACCTAGTCCCCGATGCGGCTCCGATAGCCAAGGCACCATATCGGTTGGCTCCTCCTGAGATGCAGGAGATGTCTACACAACTGCATGAGCTGTTAGACAAGGGATTCATTAGATCGAGCAGTTCACCCTGAGGAGCCCTGATCCTATTTGTGAAGAAGAAGGATGGATCGCATCGGATGTGTATAGATTACCGGGAGCTGAACAAGGTAACGGTGAATAACCGTTACCCACTCCCGATGATTGATGATCTCTTTGACCAGCTACAGGGGGCATCTTGGTTTTCCAAGATATATTTACGTTCAGGCTACCATCATATGAGGTTCAGAGACGATGATATATAGAAGACTGCGTTTCAAACTCGCTATGGCCACTACGAGTTTGTGTTGATGCCCTTTGGGCACACCAATGCTCATGTCGCGTTCATGGATCTCATGAACCGCGTATGCAGACCGATACTGGATCGGTCTGTGATAGTTTTCATTGATGACATCTTGGTTTATTCCAAGACACAGGAGCAGCACGAGGAGCACTTGCGAGAGGTGCTGGATACCTTGAGGAGGGAGAGCTTGTATGCTAAGTTCTCTAAGTGTGAGTTCTGGTTGCGCGAGGTGCAGTTTCTTGGGCACCTTGTAAACCAGAACGATATTTTGGTTGACCCGGCCAAAGTGGAGGCCGTGATGAGATGGGAGGTTCCGAAGTCACCATCTGAGATTTGGAGTTTCCCGGGATTGGCAGGCTATTACTGGAGATTCATTCAGGACTTCTCTAAGATAGTCGTACCCTTGACCCAGTTGACGAAGAAGGTCGTGGTCTTTCGTTGGGGGCCTGAGCAGCAGGCAACGTTTGAGACGTTGAGACAGAGACTATCCGAGGTGCCGATCCTAGCCCTGCCAGAGGGCGTGGAGTACTTTGTTGTATACTGCGATGTGTCTATATCGAGTTTGGCCGCAGTACTGATGTAGAGAGGGCACGTCATCGCCTACGTCTCGAGGCAGCTGAAGCCTCACGAGGCGAACTACCCGATGCATGATTTGGAGTTAGGGGTGGTTGTCTTCGCCCTCAAGATTTGGCAAAATTACCTCTATGGGGTCCGTTGTACCATTTACACGGATCACGAGAGTCTGAGGTACCTCATGGTACAGCCGAATCTGAACATGAGGCAGCATCGGTGGCTAGATGTGGTGAAGGATTACGACTGTGAGATCCTCTACCACCCGGGGAAGGCCAATGTTGTTGCTGATGCTCTTAGTTGTAAGGCAGCCCCGACCAGAGACATTTGCTTGCGGATGACAGTAGTGACTTCACTGTTGGAGCAGATCCGAGAGGCCCAGCAGGAGGCTATGAAGTAGGAACATCGGAAGAGCGAGTGCATTGTAGGTCAGGTTTCCTCCTTCGACTATGATAGACGTGGGTTGTTGACACTACACCGTAGAGTGTGGGTTCCATATCATAGAGGGGTGCGCCAGATTTTGATGGAGGAGGCGCAAAAATCCAGATTCTCGATTCACCTCGGGGCGACGAAGATGTACAAAGATCTTCCTCCTGATTACTGGTGGCCCTGCATGAAGCGAGATGTAGCCTGTTACGTTGAGAGATGCCTGACCTGTAGGAAGGTCAAGGCAGAGCACCAGAGGCCTCACGGCAAGACACAGCCATTGGATATCCCTATGTGGAAAGGGGAAGATATTACTATGGATTTCATTACGATGCTTCCCAGGACCGCACGGGGAGTGGATTCGATTTGGGTCATTATGGATCGATTGACCAAGAGCGCCCATTTCATTCTGATCCAGGAGATCATTTCGGCCAAGAAGCTAGCCGATATCTACATTAGAGAGGTAGTAGCACGACACGGAGTGCCAGTCTCCGTGAATTCTGATAGAGACGTGCGGTTCACTTCCAGATTCTGGAAGAAGTTCCACGATGAGCTGGGAACTCGTCTGCACTTCAGCACCGCTTTTCACCCGCAGACGGATGGTCAAAGCGAGCGGACCATCCAGACCTTGGAGGATATGTTGCAGGCATGCGTTCTAGACTTTGGTGGTAGCTGGGATACCTACCTTCCCTTAGCAGAGTTTTCCTACAATAATAGCTACCACGCGAGTATCGACCGTCCTCCCTTCGAGATGTTATACGGGAGGAAGTGCAGGACCCCGATATGTTGGGGAGAGGTTGGACAGAGGGTCAAGGGGAGTACCGAAGTGGTACTCAAGACGATGGAGAGGATCCAGCAGGTCCGGAGCAGGCTTCAGACAGCTCAGAGTCGGCAGAAAAGTTATGCCGACAAGCGTCGTTCAGACCTGGAGTTCCAGGTTGGGGATATGGCTCTCCTGAAGGTGTCACCTTGGAAAGGTGTCATCCGGTTCACGAAGCGGGGCAAGTTAGGCCCCAAGTACATCGTTCCTTTCAGGGTTGCAGCCCAGGTGGGCAAGGTGGCGTATAGGCTGGATCTGCCAGCCGAGCTTAGCCAGATCCATAGTACCTTTCACGTCTCCCATCTACGGAAGTGCCTGGTAGACGACTCAGCAGTGGTGCCTCTAGAGGATATTCAGGTGGATGACAGCCTGAACTACATTGAGCGACCATTAGCTATCCTCGACAGGAAGTCGAAGGATCTGAGGAACAAGAGGGTCGAGCTGCTGAAGGTGCAATGGCAGCACCGCAAGGGCTCAGAATGGACTTGGGAACCGTAGGACGAGATGAGGGAGCACTACCCCGAGCTTTTTCAATATGCAGCAACAGACTTCGAGGACGAAGTATAAAATAAGTGGGGGAGATTTGTAATGCCCGGTTCCCAGTACATATTTTTATTAATATAAGTTTTTGCATATTTACACAGGGACTCGACGAGTTGGAGGCCTAACTCGTCGAGTAGATGCGAATGTTGGACGCGGATGGAAGAGTCTACTCGCCGAGTCGGAAGCCCCGACTCGACGAGTAGACTAGTCTGTATGAAACCCTAAATTTCAGGGTTTGCACCCTATTTAAACAACTAATAGGGTCTCCACTCCAGCCTCCATCACCCTCAGACTTTCTTCACGAAACCCTAATCGAATATTGAGTATTCTTGAGCCTTTTTGTGTCATTTGTGTGTTTTGAAGCATGAGAAGAAGGAGGAGGCTTGGGAGATCAAGAGAAAGCAAGTAGATCCAGAGGTTTTGGCACATTTGTAGCTCAGTTGAGGTATAAAGCAGATACCTTGACTATTCATTTCTTAGATCTCCATTTAGGGCTATTTTCTACCTTTTCTAAGTCTTAGTGAAGCCATATTCGGGATTGTGAGTATCAATGGCATTGTACTTCAGATCTTGAACCTTTAAGGGTTCCTATGGCATAAAGGTGCCACTTTATGGCCATGGGAGTCCCATGCACCATGTAGACTTCATTTTGGGTCCTTATGAGCTAGTTAACCCATGGATGCATGTAAAGTTTGTAAGTTTACATGCTATATCGATCCTAGGAGGTAAGATCTATGTTCTGCATGTGTTAAGCCCAACTGAAATCGACTTGGTAGACTTGGACTTTGGGGGACTCGGCGAGTCGCTCGTAGGACTCGACGAGTCGGGTTATGGTTCCCCAACCTTTTCTATTTCTAATCGATTTGGTTGAGTCTAGAAGAGGACTCAAAAAGATGGACGTGAATATAGACTTGAAGATCAAAGATCTTGACGGGTTCAAGGTTGAACTCCTCGAGTTCAAGGAAATGTCCCAACTTATATGAAGAAAACTCGACGAGTTCAAGGAAGAACTCGGCGAGTCAAGGACTAAACACTTGAACTTGTATGAAGAAGGACTCGATGAGTTCATGGACGAGCTCAGCGAGTCAAGAGCAAAAATGTCCTGATTTTGTATGAAGAAAACTCGCCAAGTTCTTGAAAGACTCGACAAGTATGATCGTAGTTCCAGTATTTTGTGGATTATGGAACTCGACGAATTGGTGGACCAACTCGGCGAGTTGAGTCAACCAGATGTTGACTTTGACCAGGGTGTTGACCTTGACTTTGACTTGAACTGAGTTGACCCTTGAAAGGGTTAAGATTATAAAATGGTAATTAAGGAAGGTTGTTATGTGTAGGAGTTTGAGAGGAGTTGATTCCAGCATCGAGGACAGTTCGGACACTTCACAACATTGAGGTGAGTTGCCTTCCAGTAGAAGTGGGTCTACGGCCACAATGTCGGCCCACTAGTAGGAGTTGTTTGATTAGATGATTGTCTTTGTGATAATTATCTAGGTTTGCAACTACTTAATATGTTTTATGTGCTAGCATGATATGATGTTATGTGATAGTGATAGTAAGGGGAATAGTCCCCGTGTCACGGTTGTAAGGACCGAAAGGTAGGTCGGGCACCCCAGAATTGCCCGACAGTGTATTTATGCTATGATATTATGTGGTAGTAGTAGGGTGTGAAATAGTCCCCATAGCCATTTTGAGATAAACCGGAGGGTAGGTCGGGCACCCCAGAATGGCCTGGCAGGGTAGGTCGGGCACCCCAGAATTGCCCGGCAGTATGTTTGTTGTATGGTATGAGGTATGATGGGGGAACTCACTAAGCTTTGTGCTTATAGTTTCAGTTTTGTTTTCAGGTACCTCTTCTTCGAAGAGGAAGGAGCCGACACGGTAGTAGCGCATCATACACACAGGACTTCCGCATTATGAGATTCTTGGGATTGTACTCTGACATTGTTACTATTTTATGATATGGTTTTGAGACATGTGACTATGGTTTTATGAAATGATATGATTCGATGATGTTTTTCAGTAAACAGTTTTATAAATTACTTAATTAAAAACAAAATTTTTGGTCATGATTTTTGGGATGTTACAACCATAAAGTTGGAAACTTTATGGTTGGGGACACAATTGAAGGCCTAAATCTGGTCTGGGACATAGAATCTTAAAGGATTAAGTCACGAATTAAGAAGTTGATCCAGCCGGGGTAAGCGGGGCGTACTTCTGAGTACGCGGTGCATACTCGATGAAGTCCCCGATTTCCATTTAAATGTACGCCAGGCATACTGCTGAGTACGTGGGGCATACTCATCTTGTTGACCATTGCTTCCTTTGACCATTTCAGACCGTTGACTTTTTGACAAAATTGATATTGGTTAGCTGTTTAGACTCAGAAGGACATTTTGGTAATTTGACCATGTTAGGGTTGCCCTTGGAACTTTTGGGCCTTAGGTCCCATTAGTTGGTACTTGTTGGGCCTTAGTGAGCCTAGTGGATTTGGGCCTTAGTCTTGAGCCAATCTAAGCAAGGGGTAAAATGGTCTTTTTACCTAAATTATGGACTGATAGTTATGGATTAGAATCCAATTATTAATTGGATGCTTTTTTGGTATTAATAGCTTGGGGATTCGTCGGACAGTAGCCAGAGATCTAGTCGTGTGGTACAACAGTTGAGGAGTGTTTCCTCACTATGTTTAGCGGGTCGAAGGCACCAATGTCGGCCCATGATTTTGTTATGTTAGTATGCTAGTTGTCTGTGTGACTCCTCTATATGTTATGTACTTCTATGCTTAGCGGGCGGGGCCCGGTGACCATGTTATATGCTATGTATCTTTGTGATTATTTCATGTATATGTGTTTATTTGTTATATGTATTATGTATGTTGGGCGGGGCCCGAACTGTATATCGAGCGGGTCTCGATGTCGGGTGGGGCCCGATGACGGGTGGGACACATTATATGTTATTTATATATGGTATGTGGTATTTTGGGGAACTCTCTAAGCTTTGTGCTTACAGTTGACAATTAATGTTTCAGGTACTTCCGGTTCCAAGGGGAAGAGCTCGGTTTGACTGCATCGCACACACCACATGGATTCCGTTTTTGAGATGTCACTCAGATTGATATGATGTTGATATACTTATTTTCTTTTGGGTTGTATGAATAATGTTTTTGAAATACTGCTTTATTTAAATTAAAAATGAAATTTTTGGATCATATATTTAGGACGTGTCAAGTTGGTATCAAAGCCTTGGTTTGAGGAATTTGGGAACACTTTCGGGTGTGTCTGAACTCAAACTGTGGATTTGGTAAAGTTTGTTAAAAAAAAAGAACATATTTTTAAGAAAAGGGATTTTCTAAAACAAGAAAGGGTGTGGTGCATGCTATCAGCCGAGATCAAGTAAGTTTTCCCAAAATACCCATACATGTTATCTAATATGCTTTGATCTGTGAATCTGTAAATTGCATGCTAGTTAGGGCTAAGGATCTGCTCAGTCTTTGCATAATAGAATGCTAGGAGAGATACCTTTGTATGCCTATTATATGAGCTTGTAAACTTGCATGCTAGTACTGATCAGTCAGTGATAGGATGGCCTGGTTAAGTGATGCTTGGTTCTGATTACCTAATGCCCGAATGCTGCTTGCTTTCTGCTTTTAGGAGTTCTAACTAGCTTCAGCTAACTAGTAAGCGAATATGCTAGGATACATATTATGGGAACTAATTAATTTTAGAAGCTTAGGTTTTAACTATATTCTACAGCTCTTGTTTATGTCCAACCGTTGTAGTGTGAGACCTCTCATTCGAAGAATTATTTGGTTTGTATAATATGTAACTGTATTCGTAAGCTAGTTAGAGGAAGTTGGTGGGAATTCGTTCTGCAAATGATAGCGGAGTGTGGTGTGGAGTTTGCCCTAGGAAAACCTAGGATGAGATCTAGTGCTGGGAGCCTTATCTGTGAGGGAAAGTTGTATGGATATAAAGCGAATTTGTAGAGTCAAGGCAATTCTTGAGGAAAGTACAGGTAGATGTGGAAGGTAGTATGGGCCCGTACTACTTGAAGCAGAGGATCCGTACTCGATTTAAGGAGGGTTGTGATGAAACCAGAGAGCTTGTCGAGTTGTGATTCCTCGATATATATATATATATATATATATATATATATATATATATATATATATATATATATATATATATATATAGTATGGTGACATTGCGAGGCAGACCTGTTGGCAGTTGTGGTGCTGGAGAGGGCTCTATCTATATATATATATATATATATATATATATATATATATATATATATATATATATATATATATATATATATATATATATATATAGTATGGTGACATTGCGAGGCCGACCTGTTGGCAGTTCTAGTGCTGGAGAGGGCTCGGGCTCAGGATCTGGAGCCGGGTAGCTAGATGATCAGACGAGGGAGTTCATTTCGTCTGAGATTTCATGTAGTATCCTTGAGAAGACTCCTGTGATCTTTGGCACAATCAATGAGGGTATACTAGAGATTCTGGATGAGCGGTTGAGCGCCTTTCGTGCAGAGAAGGTGGTCGTGGTGGGGGTGCGTTTGTTGACCTTCAGGGAGTTTCGGGCATGTCAAGCTCCGGATTACCTTAGGGAGAAGGACCCGATAGTGACCAGGAGGTGGTTAACGGATGTTGCTAACACCGTCTGAACCAGCCGATGTCCTAAGGGGTACAAGGTTATATTAGAGTCTTGCCTTTTGAAGGACATGGCACAGGACTGGTGGGAGGAGGTAGGACATTCAGTGGGTGATGATGTTGTTGATGCGATGTCATGGGATGATTTTTGACCAGGTTCTGAGTTGAGTTTGCACCAGTGTTTTAGGTGCAGCAGTTGGTGCGAGATTTTCAGCATATCCACCAAACTACGGAGACGGTGGCTAAGATCACCCCGATGTTCTGGGAGAGGGCACCTCTGGTTCCGCAATATGTGGCGGACGATGATATGAAGAAGGCTCGATATTATGAGATGTTGAGGAGCAACATTCGGCAGTTTATGGGCCAATCCAGCTGCAAGACGCTGGAGGGTATGATAGAGGGAGCTAGGTAAAGGGATATTGATATGGAGATAGAGAAGAAGAGGAAACCAGATTTTGTGTCGAGTGTTGAAGGTTCGGGAAAAAGGCTAAATGTATCAGATTATAGATCGAGAGGCCATCAGGGTCGAAGCCGTTGTGGCAAGTGTGGCAAGGTACACGAGGGAGCGTGCAGCGTGGGTGGTTCTGGCTGCTTCAAGTGCGTCCGGACTGGTCATATTAGCAGAGATTGTACTGTTACCACCACCATCACCCTAGTATCCGATCTGATTTGATTTCATTGCAATAAGAAGGGCCACAAGAAGGCCCATTGTCCGAGTTTGGATGCAGCGAGACCGGTGTTAGCACCCGGTCCTGCGACTCTTAGGATTACTGATGGCCGCCAGGGCCGGACAGATGTGCCTGTGGTGAAGAGCAAGGCTTTACAGTTGATGGCCGAGGAGTCGCATGGACCTCTCGATGTAGTGACTCGTATGTGTCTTCTCCTTATCTTTTTATTTATGTTGCATTGATTGCTTATGTTTTTATGTTTTAGTTTAGGGTCATTCCTTGTGAACAGTATTTCTGCATTGGTATTGTTTGATTCATGGGCTACCCTGTAACGTCCTTAAAATACGACTAGAAAATTTCATTTTTAAATTTATCAAAATCATATCACAAACCATATTGTTTTCCAAAAGAATGTGAACATAAAATAGTTTAGTTGTACAATCAAAATGATACATATAAAATCATCATCAGAGTAATAATCCCAAAATCACTAATGCGGAAAATCATGGTGTGATGCGATGCGATCAAGTCGGCCCCTTCCCCTTCGAGCTGGAAGTACCTGAAATACAAACTGAAATTGTAATCACAAAGCTTAGTGAGTTTCCCCCACCATACCACATACCAAAATAACATAATGCTACGCATATCTGGGTGCGTAGCCTACCCATTCGGTCTACTTTCACCGGATAGTGCCGAGCATATCTAAGTGCTCGACCTGCCCCTTCGGTCCTTACTACCCGATCGTGTCGGGCATTTCTGGGTGCCCGACTTGCCCCTTCGGCCCATTGGCAGGATACTGGGTCTATTTCACCCCTACCACTAACATATAAAATCATGCATAACACATAAAACATCAACAATACATGTAACCTTAACAATGATCACAAAGACAATCGTTAAACCTTATGAATACTAGTGGGCCGGCCTTGGTGCCTTCGACCCACGAATTTTTGCGAAGGGAGACTCACCTCAACTGTGTATGCCGAAATCGTACTCCTCGGATGGCTCGGTACTTCTCACCCTAGAGTACAACAAATTCCCTAATCAGCTACTGAGTCCAAATATGACTTCCTTAAACCACTAATTGTCCTAAGGCAAGGTTTACTAATGCTTGCCCTATTGGGCCTCTTCCTCCCAAGGCCCAACTCATAAACAAATTAAGGCCCAAGTCCACTCATTTAAGCTTTAAGGCGCAATGAGGCTTAACAAGGCCCAATACCATAAATCCTAGGTCTAGGCCCTGAGGCCTTACTCCACAGTTGGTCATGAAACCCAACTACTCGAGGCCCAACATTCCAAGGCCAAAAAACACATTTGACCACTCTGCATGCGTACGGGCGGCGTACCTGGCACGTACGCCCAACGTACGCTAGCCTTGACCACTACGGGGAGGTTGACCCAGTACGCACAGCGTACCAGGGGTATATCCAGCGTACTGGTCAGCCACCTAATAAACTTCTTTGTGACTTAATCCATTAAATCTTAACTTCCAAAACACAGATCCAGGCCTTTTAAGATGTCCTTAACCATAAGGTCACAAACTTTATGTCTTTGCATGCATGGATGGGGGTTAAGACATGATTTAAGTCCTTAAACACACTTTATGGCCATCTAACACTTGCATGGTTGTGGCTTAACCATCAAGGCCCAATTTTTATGGTTCTATATGCTTCCAAGAGCTCAAAAGGACAGCTCCTATGGTTTGAAACTCCCATAACACAAGAGATCTCAACAATGGAGCCAAAATGTCATACAAAAGACCCCAAAACTAAATATAAGCGTGCAATGGTCAAGGTTAAAGCTTGATACATCAAATGAGCCAGAAAGGAGGCCAAACTTCTGGATCTACAAGCTCTCTTCACATTCTTGCTCCTTCTTCTAACTTCCTCTTCTTCAAAACCACCAAAAATCACCCAAAAGTGCACCAAATTAGTTCACAACGCATGCAAGAGGCTTAGCGTTCGATTTCTGCTCTTTAGGGACAGTGGAGGCTGAGAGGATGAAGGTTGGGCCGAACATAAGCTCTTTATATAGGGTGCAAACCCTGAAATTTAGGGTTTGCATCTGGACAAGTTATGCCCAGCGTACGCTAGGGTACGCCCAGCGTATGCAAGGCTTCCCCCGCTTCGCGCCTCAACCATATACTCCATGCATACAATATGTACACCCAACGTACGACTCTTCTCCAAAATAAGGCATAAATACTTAAATAAATCAAAGGGAAAAATACTTGATGACTCGGGCATTACAAATCTCCCCAACTTGAATTAGACTTCGTCCTCGAAGTCTGTTGCTGCTGCTGGGAATAGATCTGGGTAATGCTCCCTCATCTCGTTCTCTGGCTCCCACGTCCATTCCGAGCCCTTACGGTGCTGCCATTGCACCTTCACCAACTCTACTCTCCTGTTTCTCAGAGCCTTCGTCTTCCTGTCGAGAATGGCTATTGGCCTCTCAATGTAGTCTAGGCGGTCATCCACCTGAATGTACTCCAAAGGAACCACCGCGGAATCATCGGCTATACATTTCCGCAGCTGCAAAACATAAAAAGTGTTGCGGATCTGCCTAAGCTCCTCCGGAAGATCCAGCCGATATGCCACCTTTCCCACTCGGGCTACAACCCTGAAAGGTCCGATATACCTGGGGCTCAGCTTCCTCCGTTTTCTGAAGCGGATGACACCTTTCCAAGGTGACACCTTCAGAAGGACCATATCCCCGACCTGAAACTGCAAGTCCGATCGGCGTATGTCGGCGTAGCTATTCTTCCGACTCTGAGCCGTCTGGAGTCTACTTCTGACCTGCTGTATCATCTCCGTCGTCTTGAGTACCACTTCGGTACTCCCCATGACCCTCTGTCCAACCTCACCCAACATATCGGGGTCCTACACTTCTATAACACTCATAAAAATCATGCCAATTTATAACTTTTAAATCATTCAAAAACCAATAATTATTACAACTTTGTTTTCAAAATGGTTTAGTGTCAGAGTATCCCAGAATCAAATCATAAAAACATAAGGAGGTGCACGATCACACCTTTGCCTTCCCGCGATCATCAGAAGTACCTGAAACATAATCAATAACTGTAAGCCCGAAGCTTAGTGAGTTCCCCTAAAATACCAACGCCATACATACATAATCATATCATATAAACAAACAACATGCATAATGAGCCATCAGCCTGACTGGACTGCCTCGCAGGGCCATCAGTCTATCTGGACCACTCTTCGAGCCATCGGCACGTCTGGACCGCCTCTCAGGGCCTTCAGCCTATTGGGACCGCTCGCCGGGCCTTCGGCCTAACTAGTATGCCCGCCCGAATCTGCAATCTATCTGGTTCGCCTTGGGTATGTTGGCCTTCACCACAAAGCAGGTCCGCCTCAACCCAACGCCCAAATGAAACAATCATATGCACATAAATATCATACGCTAACATGTATAACAGTCAAACCGATCTAACAAATCACTAATCATAGCAATATCCTATATACCAGCATACCGACCAAACCGACCACTAACTTAGCATTATCCTATATACCAGGATACCGACCTACCAGGTCACTAAGCATATCACCATCCTAAGTACCAGGATGCAAACCAATAAGCATATCATGCAACAAACCCGGATACAAATCCGAAAAGGGCCGACAATGGTGCCTTCGACCCTTTTAGTATAGTGAGGACAACTAACCTCACTAGTAGCTCATGATGATAAATTCAACTCCTACAAATACAGCTCCAGCTCAAACACCTACATCCACCAATGCTCCATTTCCATAAATTCCCAGATTAATAAAATACCCCTAGAAGTAAAATTTGTCAACCTGTCACACCCCCAAACCAAACGGCGGAAACGTCTGGGGGTGGAGGACTTCATTTGTAGTATCACAACACATGTATAATAGTAATTAACAACTGTAAGCCCGAAGCTTAGTGAGTTCCCCCAAAATACCAATGCCATACATACATAATCATATCATATAAGCAAACAACATGCATAATGAGCCATCAGCCTGACTGGACCGCCTCGCAAGTCGATCAGTCTATCTGGACCGCTCTCCGAGCCATCAGCACGTCTGGACCGCCTCTCAGGCCGTTCAGCCTATCCAGACCACTCGCCAGGCCTTCGGCCTGACTAGTATGCCCGCCCAGATCTGCAGTTTATCCAGTCCACCCTGGGTATGTTGGCCTTCAGCACAAAGCAGGACCATGTCAACCCAACCCCCAAATGAAATAATCATGTGCACATAAATATCATACGCTAGCATGTATAACAGTCAAACCGAGCTAACAGATCACTAATCATAGCAATATCCTATATACCAACATACCGACCAAACTGATCACTAACATAACATTATCCTATATGCCAGGATACCGACCTACCACGTCACTAAGCATATCACCATCCTAACTACCAGGATGCAAACCAATAAGCATATCATGCAACAAACCCGGATACAAATCCGAAAAGGCCGGCATTGGTGCCTTCGACCCTTTTAGTATAGTAAGGACAACTTACCTCACAAGTAGCTCGGGATGATAAAGTCAACTCCTCCAAATACAGCTCCAACTCAAACACCTACATCCACCAATGATCCATTTCCATAAATTCCAGAATTAATAAAATACCCCCAGAAGTAAAATTTATCAACCTGTCACACCCCCAAACCAGACGGCGGAAACGTCCGGGGGTGGAGGACTTCATTTGTAGTATCACAACACATGTATAATAGTAATCAAAGTACAAACAACCATTGTATTTAAAAAGAAATATATATTTACACGAGTTTCACTAATGTATACAGTAACTAAAAAGTTTATACAAAAGAAGACGACAAGACATAAACAGCTCCATCTTCTCAAAAGCTCGGGGTGTACCTGTCTACCGGTTCCCTGAAAATACAAATAATTTGAAAAGAGAGTATCAACATAAAGTTGAGTGAGTGCATAAGTATTTATGTTTTGAAAGAATGTTTTCTGTTTTCTTGAATTTGTAAACTGTTTCCAGAAAATCCTATATTTTCTGTTGTATGTGAAAAGTAGTTTTAGTTACATTAAATTGTTGTATTTGTAAATCAATGTTCTGTATTTGAATCCTTTTATAAACGAGTATCTGAGAGTATATATGAATTCATCAACTGTTATTGTAAACTGTAATGTAATACTGCAAATTGTATCTTGTAAACTAGTACTTTGGAATAGTACATAAGTTTAGTTAATTATACACTAACGTATTGTTAATATCTTTTAATGAGTTATTATAACCATACTGACTAGATGGCCTGACCCAGTGCTATGAGTGCGCTGAAAACATGTTGATAACAATTTGTCACTCACGGGCGTGTATGCCTGACTGTAGCTAGAAGTCCGAATGTGGGGTTATCAATCCCGATATAGATCTATACACACATTGTTTCGATCCCCGGCTGGAGATCCTGGTTATAATGTCATGACTTTACTATATTTTTTAAAATGAATTAAACAACCTTTACTACTTGACTCATAAAAGCATATAAACGTTACATGTATATTAGTTATGAAAACCCAATTATTCTGAAGTAAATGATTGATAGTATGCTTTAGAATTAGTATTCTTAGCATGTATCTGAAAGAATGTATATCCTTGAATAGTTTTGAATCAATCTTTGTTCTTGTAAATTAATGTAATCTTGTATACTTGAATCGTGAATTAATGTTCTTTGAATCATAAATTATACATATTAGAATTTATATGTACTTTCTGATTTGATAAAGAGTATTCATGAATGTAACCCTTTGCTCAACATGTTACAAAGGGTAATTGAAACTAAATGAAAAAACTTTTATACTTGTATACATATATAAATATATAAGTAAAATTTAAATGATACTCGGACCAACAACTTATACTTGTAATCCCACATCCAAACATGGAAAAGGAATTAAAGTGAGTTATTAGTCCTAAATCTTTTAAATTCTATTTATATAAATATATGCATACTAGTATGATTTTTGGGGAAAAATATAAGTTTATAAAACATTTAAAAGAAGTTTGATATTTTGAAATTTGTTTTGGTGACTTGATGTCATTTTGAAACAATCCTTGAAAACCATTGATTCAATGATAACTGAAATTCATTTTGATAAGATATTTGAAATCACTTGTTTATAACACAAAAACTTTCTGTTAGACTTGTATTCCCCTCCCCCCCCCCCTTAAAACAGTAAAAATTATGAAAATGCGGGAGTATGAACTCACCTGCAGTGAGTTACTCAAACGTAAGATTGGTGAAGGATGCTAAGTGCCAAGTGAAGACTTGAGCACAACGGATCCTAATAAGCATATATTGGTACATATATGTATATAATTAGTCTTTATACAACTAATAATGAGAGGAAAAACACCCTAGGGCCTAGAAAACACTTAGACTTAAGTGTTAGAAGTATCAAAAGTTGTCTGAAATGGGTGTACAACCATACAGGAGCATGTGCGGCCACCTGGTGTGCTGCCCATTAGGTGTGCAGCCAGGTGTGTGCGGCCAAGTGTGTGTGCGGCCGCACAATCCCTATGAAGTGTGTGAAAAACATGTTTCCAAGCCTTAGGAATGTTCTAGGGAAGGTGTTTTGACCATTGCTTAGTCGGATGGGGAGTTTGTTGCTATTTTAGGCCTTTAAAAAGGTGTGTGCGGTTACACTTGGTGTGTGCGGCCATACACATGGTGTGTGCGGCCGTACACACTTGAAGATCATATGAAATGGCGTTTTTCATGTATAACTTCAAGGGTCCTTAGCTTATATCAAGCTATTTTAAGTGTATACCCGATTTAGAGGCTTAAAAGTATATTTAAAGTCCAAAAAGGTAGTGTGTGTTCTTAGTGTTCTTGATGTTTTTGAAGATCTAACACCAATTAGGTGTTGTCATGGATCAAATCAAAGGGAATGTCTATTTAAGGTCTTGTATTAACAATTCAAGGAAGCAATACTTACTTGATTTGAATATTTGAAGAGAATATATGGATGATACTTGAGAGAAAACGAGTTCTAGTCTAGAAGATTGAAAAGGATTGAATGAAGGTCATGTCGACCCTTTATGGTCGTGAGTGTGCTGCCAGAAGAGGGGTGTGCGGCCGTACACCCAAGTGTACGGCCGTACACTCCTTATGTTGGAGTGTTAGGCCTTATTTTGTGTCGGGTGACCTCGCGGAACCCAAATCTAAACTCTAACTTGAAGATACTAGATTTAGAACACTCAGTTTGACTCAAAAGAATGCTAAAAGGTAGCAGAAACGAGTCCAACTTTAATTGATTTGAATAA
This sequence comes from Lactuca virosa, assembly GCF_052849685.1. Taxonomy (NCBI): domain Eukaryota; kingdom Viridiplantae; phylum Streptophyta; class Magnoliopsida; order Asterales; family Asteraceae; genus Lactuca; species Lactuca virosa. Next base: position 126,733,893 of record NC_136426.1, on the reverse strand, counting down.
CAGTACAAGACAAAAATTTCGGGTTGTCACATTATCCCCCCGTTAGAGAAAATTTCGTCCCGAAATTAGAGTTTTATGCAATTAAACTATTACAAATAACTAAGCCAAAGGATGAGGATATTTCAATTTCATTTGATCCTCACGCTCCCAAGTGAATTCAGGTCCTCGCTTGGCATTCCAGCGAACCTTCACTATAGGAATACGACTTTTCTTTGTTTGCTTGACCTCTCGGTCCATGATCTCTACAGGTTCTTCCACGAAGTTGAGGCTCTCGTCGATCTCGATCTCGTCGAGTGGAATAACAAGAGTCTCGTCAGATAGACACTTTTTCAAGTTTGAGACGTGGAAAACAGGATGTATGTTACTTAGTTCTTGAGGTAATCGGAGTTTCTAAGCTACGGGACCAATTCTAGCAAGAATCTCGAATGGTCCTATATACCTTGGATTCAACTTGTCACGCTTTCCCAAGCGTATCATGCCCTTCCAGGGTGAGACCTTTAACATGACGCGGTCACCAACTTGGAATTCCAAAGGTTTTCTTCTTTTGTCAGCGTAGCTTTTCTGTCTATCTCTGGAAGCTTTAAGTCGCTCCCGGATTTGCATGATTTTCTCTGTGGTTTCGCGAATGATTTCCGGACCAGTGAGAGTACTTTCAGGAACTTGGCTTCTAGCTAGCTGCGTATCACCCACTTCAGCCTAGCACAGCGGTGATCTGCACTTGCGGCCATAGGGAGCTTCGAAAGGAGCAACCTTTATGCTAGTGTGATAACTATTGTTGTAAGAGAATTTGAAAAGGGGTAAATGAGCATCCCATGCCTTACCAAAGTCTATCACGCAAGCTCGCAACATATCTTCTAAAGTTTGAATCGTGCTCTCACTTTGTCCGTCAGTTTGTGGATGGTAGGCTGTACTCATGTCCAACCTAGTACCCAAAGATTTTTGTAAAGACTGCCAGAAACGAGAAGTGAATCTACTATCTCGATCAGAAATAATAGATATTGGCACACCATGCAGTCTAACGATTTCCTTGAGGTAAGTTCTTGTCAGCTTCTCGATCTTGTCTGTTTCTTTGATTGGTAAGAAGTGTGCGGATTTGGTTAATCTATCGACGATTACCCAAATAGTATCATAACCACCCGATGTCTTGGGTAACTTGGTTATGAAATCCATTGTAATCCGCTCCCACTTCGATTCAGGTATTTCAGGTTGTTGCAATAAACCTGAAGGTTTCTGGTATTCTACCTTTACTTTGGCACAAGTAAGGCACTTGCCCACAAAGGTAGCAATTTCAGCCTTCATGTTTGGCCACCAGTAGAGTTTCTTGAGGTCTAGATACATCTTATCTGAACCTGGATGAATGTAGTATTTGGTTTTGTGGGCTTCATTCATGACTACGTCTCTGTAACCACCAAACTTAGGTGTCCAGATCCGATTCATAAAACAATAGACTCCATCATCCCTGACTTTGAAATTTTTATCCATTCCTCTCATGGCTTCACCTACCATGTTTTTAGGTTTTAAGGCCTCAAGTTGAGCCTCTCTGATCTGTGTGGACAGATGTGAATGGATTGTCATGGTCAACGACTTTACTCGGCGTCTCGAGTATTCTTTTCTGCTAAGGGCGTCAGCTACTACATTAGCTTTACCAGGGTGATAAAGAATCTGGCAATTGTAGTCGTTCAGTAGCTCTACCCATCGTCGTTGTCTCATGTTCAACTCTTTCTTATTGAAGATATGCTGGAGACTTTTATGGTCCGTGAATACTGTGCATTTCGTGCCATACAAGTAATGTCTCCAGATCTTCAGAGCAAATACTACTGCTTCTAGTTCAAGGTCATGTGTTGAATAATTGACTTCATGTGTCTTCAGCTGTCTTGAGGCATAAGATATCACCTTTCCTCTTTGCATAAGAACACATCCAAGCCCTTGATTAGAAGCATCACAGTACACTACAAAATGCTCTGTCCCTTCAGGAAGAGATAGGATTGGTGCACTACACAAGGCTCGCTTCAGCGTTTGGAACGCTGTTTCTTGCTTTTCTCCCCAGCTAAAATTTACTCCCTTTTGCGTCAGGGTGGTAAGAGGTTTAGCTATTCGATAGAAATTCTGGATAAACCTGCGATAATAGCCAGAAAGACCTAAGAATTTACGAATTTATGTAGGTGTTTTGGGTGCTGACCAGTTTTCAATTGCCTTAATTTTGGAAGGGTCAACGTGTATTCCTTCAGAACTGACCACGTGACCTAGGAATTCAACCTTCCTGATCCAAAATTCACATTTTGAAAACTTCACATAGAGTTTCTATGTTCTAAGAGTTTTCAAAACTTGACGAAGGTGTTGGACATGATCCTCTTCGCTTCTTGAGTAGATAAGAATATCGTCGATGAAGACTATGACGAATTTGTCCAAGAAAGGACGACATACCCTGTTCATTAAATCCATGAACACAGCAGGTGCATTCGTCAATCCAAATCGCATCAATACGAACTCATAATGACCATAACGAGTTCTGAACGCGGTTTTGGGAATGTCATTCTCCAAAATTCGTAACTAGTGATACCCGGATCTTAAGTCTATTTTGGAGAAGTAGCTTGCACCTTGAAGTTGGTCGAACAGATCGTCAATGCGAGGCAGAGGATATCAATTCTTAATAGTAAGTTTATTCAGCTCGCGGTAGTCAATGCACATGCGGAAAGATCCATCCTTCTTCTTCACAAACAAAACCGGTGCTCCCCAGGGTGAGAAGCTTGGTCTTATAAAACCTTTGCTAAGGAGTTCGTTAAGCTGGCTGGATAATTCCAGCAATTCAGAAGGTGCAAGACGGTAGGGAGATTTGGCTACAGGGGTAGCCCCTGGAATTAAGTTGATTCAGAATTCTACTTGTCGTTCGGGAGGCACTCCTGGAAGATCATCAGGAAATATGTCGGGAAAGTTGCAGACTACAGGATTGTTTGCTATGTCTTTCAGTTCTTGCTTTTTATCTACTACGTGAGCTAAGAAATCACAGTACTCTTTACGAAGGTAATTTTGTGCCTTGATGCAAGAAATGATCTGGAGGTTCGTTCCGGGTTTGTCGCCGTAAATAATAAGGGTTTCGTTAGTTGGCAAGTTTAGACGAACGACTCTTTCATGGCATAGGATGTCAGCATGGTTAGGACACAACCAATCCATACCTATTATGACGTCAAAACTTTTGATTGAGACCGGCATAAGGTCTATTGGGAATGAAAAGTTATTCAAGGTAAGAGTACATCCTATGTATATATCATTGGTGGATTCGGATTTCCCATTCGCCATTTCGACAATGAATGTTTCTTTTAATGGTTGGGAGTTTTGATTTAGAAAGTGTTTGAAATTATGACTCACAAAGCTCTTCTCAGCACCACAATCGAATAGAATGCATGCATAAGTGTTGTTGAGAAGAAACGTACCGGTGAATACAGCTGGGTTTGCCACTGCTTCTTCATGACCCAGTGTTAAAATTCTCCCAACTCCACTGGCATTTATAGCTTTAGGGCAATCTTTCTTGAAATGCCCCACTTCACCACAATTGTAGCATGCTTGACCTACTCCAGCAGCAGGTACTTGGTTAAGTGGTTGGGGTGGTGCTCTACAGAATCAGGCAGTATGCCCTTTTCTATTGCAGTTACGACACTGCATTTCCTTGTAATTTCCATTATGGTGAAAATTGCACTTGTTGCACTTCGGGAGATTACCAGCATAAGGCTTAGCTGGTACTGGGTTAACAGGAACAACAGCGGGTACAGTAGCAACATTAACTGTAACTAGTTGTTGTTTCTTTAAGGAATCATGTGTAAACTTGCCCTTCCTCTTGTTCTGACCCTTCTTCTTGCTGTTGTTGCTGTCATTGTTGTTATTGTTGTTTCCTTTCGGTTGTTCTGGTAAAGCAACCACTGAGTTTTGACGGGCTCCGTGGTCGATGAGAGATTGTGCCAGCTCCTTGGCACTGTCAAAAGTAACAGGTCTTGATGCTAGATGTAGCACCTGGTTCCTGGTATGTATTTTATTCAAGTATTTTGTGTTTTTGGCCTGGGACTCAGCGAGTTGAAGGCCCAACTCGTCTAGTAGAAACGAACTTGATCCGGGATTTAAATGACGGACTCGTCGAGTCGGCTTCCGGACTCGGCGAGTAGACTCTGACTGGAAAAAACCCTAATCTAAGGGTTTGCACCCTATTTAAACATCTCATTCAGCCGCCCTTCGTCCCTATTGCTTCTAGAAACCCCCCATAGCAAACCCTAACCGTTTGTGTGAAGATCTAAAGGCATTTGTGGTGATTCTTGGTGGTCTTGATCACAAGGAAGAAGGAAGGGCCTAGAGGAATCAAGAGAAGACCAAGGGGGTTCGAGTTTGTGCATCATTTACAGTTCCCAGAAGGTATAAAGTCGATACCTTGCTTGTTCATTTGTTAGATCCCTCTTTGGGGAGATTTAGGGCTTTTATAAGCAATTTCTGGTAACCAACCATGATTGCAAGCATGGTTTGGGGTTGAGGCTACGGATCTAGGTCCATGAAGGAGTTACAAGGCAGATAAGGGCTGCTTTTGCACCCATGGAAGCCCCCATGCAATTCAAGAGTCTCTTTTAGAGCATTTTAGGCTCAAAGTCCCATGCATGCACGTAAAGTTCGTAACTTTACGTGCTAGATCAAGTTTAGGGACCTAGATCTATCATTTGGACAAGAGTTGTACACCAGAAATCGAAGAAATAAGACTTGGACTGTATCGACTCGGCGAGTCGTTCTTGGGAGTCGGCGAGTCCGAGGTTAGACTCCCCTTTTTTGTTATGGGTCAAGGATACCCAGTAGAGTGTTGAAAAGGTTTTAGAGGGTCCGGAGGAGTAACCCAACGTTTTGGGATAAGCCATAATCCTGGAGTTCCTAGGACTCGGCGAGTACATGAACAGACTCAGCGAGTCCAAGGCAATCTCCCAACTCTTGAGGATGAACTCGACGATTTGTTCATATAACTCGGTGAGTCGGGGACAAGAGTTGTTTATAGGAAGGAGATAAACTCGACGAGTTGTTCATACAACTCGGCGAATCGGATGAAGGTTCATCCGGGGTTTTTATAGAAGGAGAACTCGTCGAGTCGTACCAAACTCGACGAGTAGAGGCGTGAAGAAGGACAGATGAAAGGATAGGGACTCGACGAGTTGGCGGCCCAACTCGGCGAGTCGGGTCAACTCGAAGTTGACTTTGACCTTGTCTTGGACTTGGTCAGGGGTAAAATCGTTATTTTACCCTAGGGATAGATATCAGACTCTGACTAAGTGTTTTGTGGGGATTATAGCCGGAGGATTTCCGGAGCAGCAGCAGACAGAGATTTCCCCGCGCAGATTTTCAGCAACTACTCGTTCAATGTGAGTTACCTTCCAGTAGCGGTGGGTCTATGGCCACAATGCCGACCCACCAATAGGAGTTGTATGTTGGATGATTGTCTTTGTGATATCATCCAGGTTGCTTCTACCTGATATGTTGTATGCTAGCATGATATGTTATATATGATAGTAGTAGAGTTCGGTTTTTAGGACCGAAGGGCAGGTCAGGCACCCCATATATGCCTGACAGTATGTGATGATATGTTTATATGCTGGCATGATATGATATATGTGATAACGGTAGTAGGAGGGGAATAGTCCCCAAGTTCGGTTGTTAGGACCGAAGGGTAGTTCGGACACCCCAGATATGTCTGATAGTATGTTTATGTTATGATATATGTGATAGTAGCAGTAGGGGGTGGAATAGTCCCCAAGTTCGGTTGTTAGGACCGACGGGTAGGTCAGCACCCCAGAATGGCTTGACATGGGTAGGTCAGCACCCGAGAATGGTTGTACCGGGTAGGTCGGCACCCCAGAATTGCCGTACCGGGTAGGTCGGGCACCCCATAATTGCTCGGCAGTATGTATGCTATATGATTGTATGGTATGTGGTACGATGGGGGAACTCACTAAGCTTTGTGCTTACAGTTTTAGTTTTGGTTTTAGGTACCTCTTCGTCTAAGGGGAAGGACCGGCGGTGTAGCAGCGCATCACACACAGACATGATTTCCGCATGGAGTTTTCTGGGATTGTACTCTTGTTTATTTTACTTTGACATCATGAGTTTCAGACACAATGTTATATTTCTGTTTGCAAATGATATGGCATGGGAAATGTTTTGGTAAACTGTGTTGAGAATTACTTAATTAAAAATGAAAAATTTGGGCTTGAAATTTGGGATGTTACAAGTTGGTATCAGAGCCCTGGTTTGAGAGATTCGGACACACCCTCCGGAGTGTCTGGACTCAAATCGAGGGATTAAAAGATTTTTTTTACAAAGAAAATGGTTTTCTAAAATCTGAGTCAAAGGGTTTTGAGAAAGAACAAGGTGTGTGATGAGTGCGACCAGCCGATCTCAAGTAAGTATTCCCCAAAGTACCCATACAAGTTTATGTTATGTTTATCAGCTTCAGTAGAAGAGAATGCTAGGATAGGACTAAGGAACTAGGAATGATGCCTTATGTGCCTGCTTTATGTGTTTCCGCTTATGAGAATTGCATGCTAGTATTGAGTAGCCATCAGTAGGATAGCCTGTTTAGGTTATGCCTGATTGTATTAGCTTAGCATTATATGCTAGTACAATTTCCTGCTATGAGGACTGGTTAGGATGGAGTCAGAGGTACCCTAGGGTGAGCCTAGGATGGGAATAGCAGAGATCAGTAGTAGTAGAAGGGACTTGGTGAAGTCGAGACAGTCCTTGAGGAAAGTACGGATAGATGTGGAAGGTAGTATGGGCCCGTACTACTGGAAGCAGAGGATCCGTACTCGAATCAAGGAAGGTTGAGACAGAACCGGGAAACTTGGAGAGTGTGTTAGACCTCTCAAGAGTATGAATGATCCTGACATTTATGCGTTTATTTTCAGTATGGTGACCACGCGACATGGAGCAGTAGGTTCCAGATCAGGATCAGGATCAGGCTCGGGTGCAGGATACGAGTCGGCTGATGACGGGCTGCACGAGTTCATCGCGTCTGAGATCACGATATGCATCCTTGAGTCGACCCCGGTCATTTTCGGGTCGATCAAGGAAGGGATTGTTGAGCTGATGGAGGACCGCCTCCGGTGTAACGCCCGTAGATCCAGGCTAGTCAATTTAGAGATAATAGGGGTCAAAAACGACTTTTTGACAAAAGATTATTTAGAATAAATAATCTTACCCAAGTTGTAGAATATGTCTCAAGGGTTCCGTACATATAAAGAATGCCGGAATCCGAGTTATAACGAAGAAGTTATGACCCATCAAAGTTTTACGGCAAAACCGGCACGGCACCGGGAAGCGTAAATAGTGAATTTACGATAGAGCGAGTTTTAGCCTTAGCAATCTAAATGAAAGTCGTAGAATACGTTAAACCGAGAGCGTCCATAAAAAGAACGCCCAAATCTGACTTCGTATGAGGAAGTTATGATTATTCGAAGTTTCGGCTTAGCAGTGTACAACCCGAAGTTCGAATATTAGATCGAGCGGTTTTTAGCTGACACAACCTAAACGAGAATCGAATATCTCGTTAATAGTAGCACAACGATAAAAAGACAGACGAAAACGGACGTCAGATGAAGAAGTTATGAATTTTTAACGGACCAATCCTGTCCCGGCCTGTTAAAAATATAACTTTTAAAATAAATTCAAAATTCCCCGACGGAGTCTAAACGAAAGTTGTAGAGTACGTTCCCGCCAATGTGTGGATATAAAAAATGTCGAAAACGGAGCTCGTACGTGAAAGTTACGAATTTTTAAAGTTTGTAGTCGAATTTGCGAAGCCTGGTGAGGAGCTGGTGACGTGGCAGCATCTGGGCCACCGCTTGTTGATCACGGCTCAGCCATCGGATTCGGACACCTGACTCGCAAAGCGCAACGCGTACAAGAAGAACGCATCGCGTCGAAGGAACGCCTCGCGTCCGAAGGGAACGCTGCGAGTACTCTTTCTACGGTCCGAGGAGGTCCACGTCGCCCCAGTAACTCCGCGACACGTGAGGTACGATCCGAAGCTACGCCCCGCGTAGCTGCTGAACGCCCAGCGTTCTGAGAGGGCTCGCAGACTATAAAAGGGGGCGAGGGTTTCCGGATTTTTCACACCAATTCCACTTCTCTCTTTACAATCTTTCTCTTTCTAAGGGTTTTAACCCTCCCCTAAGCCTAGGTGAACCCCTAGCACCCAAAGGAAGCCCCGAGGCTCCCGGAGTCCCGAGAAAAAGGGTCTTTCGGTTTCGGAAACGCTGCTCCGAGCAAAGCCCAGTTTTCTTTAAAATCCGCTGTAAGTGAGCTACGCCTACGCAATTTTTAATATAACTTTTAAATAATTATAGTAATGTTATTAGGTCCTTAAAATAATTATTTGGGCTATTATTATAAGTTATATTGAGTGTTATTTAACGCTTATATAATAATAATAATAGCTAGACTATTAATTAGTCGCGGTTAACGTTAAAACTAAACCCTAGTGGTATTTATACTAGGTTTTGGTCGAGGAAAAATTGTTTTGAGATAACGAAGCGCTGTTTAAGTACCGAGTCACCACCTAATCAGGTGAGTGCATAGTTACTTTCATCTTACACATAGATATGAAGTATTTTATATAAATTACGTGCTATGTGTGCATATTATCTGAATACATGCTACCTATGTTGGATGAATGATTTATACACGTTTTTCATGATTTTAACTGTATATGTATTTTATATCTACAAAAATGTTGGGGTAAAACATGGGTAGATGTAATAAGACGATGTGTGATAAAATGATGAGAGGCCTCAATGTTGTTGGTGATCCAGTCATCTAGCGGAGTATAGATGACGACCACGGACTCTTCTAGACAGTCCAGTGGAACGCTAGCAGGCTCGCAACCTGTAGGTGTTTGTGAACGATGTGTTCACCGGTGTACTCCATCCCCCTCATGGTTGCCTTTAGGACATTTATTGCTGAGGAACCCCCTTAGCAGTAGTGCCCATCCCGATGATGATCCTTAGGCTAGGTCCCTTATGATAGGTGTTTAGGGACGTAAAGTGAGGATAACGGGAACGGGTAATCGGGTTATTGTTGATCGATGAAATTAATAAACTTATTTATTGTAGGTTGAAAACCCTATGTGCTCACCAGGCTCCCAAGCCTGACCCACTCAGTTTCATGTATTACAGGTAGTGGCGCTCGAGCATAGATGTGATGTTTTGGATGAGGGATTATGGATATAGGCATGTAGATATGAAATAATGTAGTAAGGCTTATATTGTACTATTTATGCTTTTGATCTGTATCGAACATGATATCCCGAGACTTTTAATGAAATACATTTCTTTGGAAATGCTTTTGATAAATCTTTATCATATTTTGTTTTGGGACAAATTCCGCAACACTTTTATTTAAAATGTTACTCTGATTTTTAAACAAGCATAAACAAAATCGGTCTTTTCTGGCCGTGAAAATGGGGATGTCACAGTTGGTATCAGAGCATTAGTTTAAGCGAACTAGGAATTTGTAGGATTTCTAGACTTAAACTTAGAATGCTAAGCGATGATTGTGAGGTGTGAGCACTAGCTTATTTTAGGAATTATGCCTAAAATGCTTTTATGTGCTAAATGATTTATGATGCTAAATGTATGATCGGATCTATGGTCTGTTGCCGACCGGATCTGGAAACTTTACGTGTTCAGACTTCTAAATGTTTAATTACGGTATTAGAACTGGCATGTAACTTTTCGGAGTAATAAGGAGATTTACACGTCAATCGTAAATTAAGTCTTCTCTATCTAAATTCTCGTCGCTCCACACTGAACTTCTGATTTGGTGCATAGATCAACATGGTGAGCACTAGTAGCGGATTTGGAAGCGGTAACCCGCAGCCCGAGCCACCAGTGATTGAGCGTGTGCCAAAGGTAGCAACTGCACCCGAGACGATCACGATGGCAGGAGTACAAGAAATGGTGCAGATGATGTTAGATCGTCAGATGGAAGAGACAAGACGATTAGTTCAACAAAATAAGGACGAACTTACTGTGCCAGTACGCCAGGCACCTACTCTTGAGGCAGCCATCTGGGTAGAGGTTGGCAAGAAGAGGAAATTTGAGGGAACTGCAAGGTCCAACAGGAACAACATGTTCTCACAGTCTGGAGGAGGAAGAGGTGAAGCAAAATGGTGTAACAAGTATGGAAGGAAACCCAACGGGGGATGCCATAAGGAAGTGACCTGCTTCAAATGCGGGAATACTGGTCACTATGCCCCCAAGTGCTCAACCAAGGAGTAAGTTTTCCTTAAGTGTAGTGGAAAGGGACACTTCAAGCAGGATTGTCCGATAAGGGCTACAACGCCAAATGTACCGTTGAAGCACTATGAGAGATACGACGAGGAAGTGACTTGCTACAAATGTGGAAAGAAAGGGCATTACGCCAGCAAGTGCACATCTAAAAAGAGGGTGTGCTACAGATGTAACAAAGAAGGGCATTTATCTAGGGACTGCCCGAAGAAAAATGAAGCAGCAAGAGCGGATGCACCTCCGAAGCCAAGAAGCATCCTTAACGAAGCATCTAACAATAAAAGGAATCAGGAGTGAGGACAGATATCCGAGGAGCAAGTCACGAAGTAGTCATAGTGCTATGTGGTGTAACCTACTAGAGGCATAGTCTAAGGTGAACTTGAACGCCTATGTAATAGTTTCAAGAAATAATAAAACCTTCGTTTTGTTATCTGGTGTGTTAATCTGTTATGTGATTTTCTTGTATAATAACTTGGAAAAACTGCGAGACAATACTTGGGACGAGTATGAGTAGGTGTGAATGGTAGTAGAGGCCTATACTACCGGAAGCACAGGAGTCACACTTGGATCAGGGAAAGTCACAAGGTTACCAAGAAGCTAGTAGTTGATTTCGTTTTGTTCATGTATGTCATTACCATGGTTTCGGTAATGAATAAGAAGATGATTGTTATTTCGACCCTAGTGGTCATATCAAATCGAGCCCGACTAAGATGAGTATGTTACGAGGCTGAGAGAACCAAGTTCGATGTAGCATCTGACTTAAGCCAGAAGATTGAACTGAAAGATAAGCGAAGCGATCAATAGAAGTATTGCACTCGTTCTTAAAGGAGTTGGTAGCTAGAAATGCTACATGCTGAAATGTGATTTTATCACATTAGAACATGAAGGAAGGTATAGTCTGTTCTGGAATTTGACTCTAAGAGACCTGAGTCTAAGCATTGCAACATACGATGAGAGGTCATTAGAATGTGACCCATCGGTCTATTGTGGAAGTCAAATAAAAAAGTTTGAAGAAGGAGTCTCCAGTAAGAATCGAGATTGTGACCTGAAGGTCATAAGTTCGAGTCTAATGAGAGATAGGGAGCAGGTGCAAGATCGAGCACCGCCTGTAGTCAAGGAGATTAGAGTTAGATACTCGTTCGAAGAAACATCAAAGTTATGGTTACTACTTAGGATGAAGAGATAACGTATGGAGTCATCATATGAGCCCTGTTTCGTTGATGATTCTGGGACGTAATCATCCTAAGGGGGAGATAATTGTAACACACGTAGATCCGGGCTAGTCAATTTAGAGATAATAGGGGTCGAAAACGACTTTTCGACAAAAGATTATTTAGAATAAATAATCTTACCCAAGTTGTAGAATATGTCTCAAGGGTTCCGTACATATAAAGAACGCCGAAATCCGAGTTATAACGAAGAAGTTATGACTCGTCGAAGTTTTACGGCAAAACCGGCACGGCACCGGGAAGCGTAAATAGTGAATTTACGATAGAGCGATTTTTAGCCTTAGCGATCTAAACAGAAGTCGTAGAAAACGTTAAACCGAGAGCGTCGATAAAAAGAACGCCCAAATCTGACTTCGTATGAGGAAGTTATGATTTTTCGAAGTTTCGGCTTAGCAGTGTACAGCCCGAAGTTCGAATATTAGATCGAGCGGTTTTTAGCCGACACAACCTAAAAGAGAATCGAAGATCTCGTTAATAGTAGCACAATGATAAAAAGACAGACGAAAACGGACGTCGGATGAAGAAGTTATGAATTTTTAACGGACCAATCCTGTCCCGGCATGTTAAAAATATAACTTAAAAAAAAATAAAGTCAAAATTAGCCGACGGAGTCTAAATGAAAATTGTAGAGTACGTTCCTGACTACACGTGGATATAAAGAACGTCGAAAATGGAGCTCGTACGCGAAAGTTACGAATTTTTAAAGTTTGTAGTCAAATTTGTGAAGCCTGGTGAGGAGCTGGTGACGTGGCAGCATCTGGGCCGTCGCTTGCTGATCACGGCTCAGCCATCGGATTCGGACACCTGGCTCGCAAAGCGCAGCGCGTACAAGAAGAACGCAGTGCGTCCGAGGAACGCCTCGCGTCCGAAGGGAACGCTGCGCGTACTCTTTCTGCGGTCTCAGGAGGTCCACGTCGCCCCGGCAGCTCCGCGACACGTGAGGTACGATCCGAAGCTACGCCCCGCGTAGCTGGTGAACGCCCAACATTCTGAGAGGGCTCGCAGACTATAAAAGGGGGCGAGGGTTTCTGGATTTTTCACACCAATTACACTTCTCTCTCTACAATCTTTCTCTCTCTAATGGTTTTAACCCTCCCCTAAGCCTAGGTGAACCCCTAGCACCCAAAGGAAGCCCCGAGGCTCCCGGAGTCACGAGAAAAAGGGTCTTTCGGTTTCGGAAACGCTGCTCCGAGCAAAGCCCGGTTTTCTTTAAAATCCGCTGTAAGTGAGCTACGCCTACGCAATTTTTAATATAACTTTTAAATAATTATAGTAATGTTATTAATCCTTAAAATAATTATTTGGGCTATTATTATAAGTTATATTGAGTGTTATTTAACGCTTATATAATAATAATAATAGCTAGACTATTAATTAGTCGCGGTTAACGTTAAAACGAAACCCTAGTGGTATTTATACTAGGTTTTGGTCGAGGAAAATTTGTTTTGAGATAACGAAGTGCTGTTCAAGTACCGAGTCACCACCTAATCAGGTGAGTGCATAGTTACTTTCATCTTACACATAGATATGAAGTATTTTATATAAATTACGTGCTATGTGTGCATATTATCTGGATACTTGCGGCCTATGTTGGATGAATGATTTATACACGTTTTTCATGATTTAAACTGTATATGTATTTTATATCTACAAAAATGTTGGGGTAAAACATGGGTAGATATAATAAGACGATGTGTGATAAAATGATGAGAGGCCTCAATGTTGTTGGTGATCCAGTCATCTAGCGGAGTATAGATGACGACCACGGACTCTTCTAGACAGTCCAGTGGAACGCTAGCAGGCTCGCAACCTGTAGGTGTTTGTGAACGATGTGTTCACCGGTGTACTCCATCCCCCTCATGGTTGCCTTTAGTACATTTATTGCTGAGGAACCCCCTTAGCAGTAGTGTCCATCCCGATGATGATCCTTAGGCAAGGTCCCTTATGATAGGTGTTTAGGGACGTAAAGTGAGGATAACGGGAACGGGTAATCGGGTTATTGTTGATCGATGAAATTAATAAACTTATTTATTGTAGGTTGAAAACCCTATGTGCTCACCAGGCTCCCAAGCCTGACCCACTCAGTTTCATGTATTACAGGTAGTGGTGCTCGAGCATAGATGTGATGTTTTGGATACTTGCTGCCTATGTTGGATGAATGATTTATACACGTTTTTCATGATTTAAACTGTATATGTATTTTATATCTACAAAAATGTTGGGGTAAAACATGGGTAGATATAATAAGACGATGTGTGATAAAATGATGAGAGGCCTCAATGTTGTTGGTGATCCAGTCATCTAGCGGAGTATAGATGACGACCACGGACTCTTCTAGACAGTCCAGTGGAACGCTAGCAGGCTCGCAACCTGTAGGTGTTTGTGAACGATGTGTTCACCGGTGTACTCCATCCCCCTCATGGTTGTCTTTAGGACATTTATTGCTGAGGAACCCCCTTAGCAGTAGTGTCCATCCCGATGATGATCCTTAGGCAAGGTCCCTTATGATAGGTGTTTAGGGACATAAAGTGAGGATAACGGGAACGGGTAATCGGGTTATTGTTGATCGATGAAATTAATAAACTTATTTATTGTAGGTTGAAAACCCTATGTGCTCACCAGGCTCCCAAGCCTGACCCACTCAGTTTCATGTATTACAGGTAGTGGTGCTCGAGCATAGATGTGATGTTTTGGATGAGGGATTACGGATATAGGCCTGTAGATATGAAATAATGTAGTAAGGCTTATGTTGTACTATTTATGCTTTTGATCTGTATCGAACATGACATCCCGAGTCTTTTAATGAAATACATTTCTTTGGAAATGCTTTTGATAAATCTTTATCATATTTTGTTTTTGGACAAATTCCGCAACACTTTTATTTAAAATGTTACTCTGATTTTCAAACAAGCATAAACAAAATCGGTTTTTTCTGGCCGTGAAAATGGGGATGTCACACCCGGGCATTCAGGAGTGACATGGCGTCTAGCCAGACGGGTACGCGCACACTGTCCTTCAAGGACTTCCGAGGGAGCGGTACGTCGGATTATCACGGGGTGAAGGACCCCATTGCTGCCAGGAGATGGATCGCAGACATTAAGTCTGCGCAGTTGACGAGCTTCTGCCCGGAAGGGTCGAAGGTCCGCTTTGCTGCGGGATGTTTGAGGGATAGAGCTAGAGACTCGTGGGAGTCGGTTGGTGACTCGTTGGGAGCCCCAGCCATCGAGGCTATGACGTGGTCAGATTTCGTGACTAGATTCGGGGCTGAGTTTGTGCCGGCTGTAGAGCTTCAGCAGCTGGCCAGAGAGTTTTTGGATATGAGGCAGACTACGGAGACTGTGGCGGAGATCACCGCCAAGTTCCGGGAGAGAGCATTGTTGGTACCCCAGTATGCGGGGGATGAGGAGATGCGGAAGACCCGCTACCATGATATGTTGAGGGCTGATATTCGGGAGCATGTCAGCTACTCAGCCTGCCCGAGCCTAGAGTCTATAATTGCCAGGGCGCGGGAGAGGGAGCTCGATTTAGATCACGTCAGGAAGAGGAAAGTAGAGACAAAGCAGGTGACATGGGTTTCGGGGAAGAAACCCAAGGGATCCGACGTTAGGTCGAAGGGCCAGCCAGGCCAGAGCCGCTGCAGGAAATGCGGAAGGCCGCATGAGGGAGCTTGTAGAGCGGGATCGATCGGTTGCTATAAGTGCGGCAGGACGGGGCACTTTGGCAGGGATTGTACTTCCCCCGCCCCCACAGTGCAGATGTCAGACCTGATTTGCTTCCATTGCAATCAGAGGGGCCATAAGAAGGCCAATTGCCCTAGATTGACTGCAGCGTTAGCAGCAACACCAGCAGTGGCGCCGATTCCAGCGACAACGTGGGTTGCAGATGGCCGGAAGGCCAAGTCAGAGGCTCCAGTGGTGCGGAGCCAAGCATTTCAGTTGATAGCCGAGGAGGCACGCGCTGCACCCGATGTGATGACGGGTATGATCTTTTTCTTATGCTTTTGTTATGTCGCTGTGATTTTGATATGTTATGTATGTGCTCTACATAGGATCGTTCCATGTGACCGGTATCCCATTCCAGGTATTGTTTGATTCGGGCGCTACCCGATCGTTTGTCACTCTTGCGCTTAGCAATAAGTTTCCTGAGTCGTCGGGCATGTTAGATTGCCCTCTAGAGGTCGAGATTGCGGACGACCGGTCAGTGCGAGCATCAGAGGTCTACCAAGATTGCGTCCTACGGCTGTTTGAGGAGTGTTATCTGGTAGATCTTGTTCCCATACCTTTACAGGGGAACAAGGTTATTATCGGTATGGATTGGCTAAGCCCCAATAGGGCAGTAATTGATTGTGAACAGCAGTTGGTGCGGATCAGGACCCCGAGTGGGGGAGAGCTGGTGATTCAGGGTGAGAGGCCACAGCGAGGGCCAACTTTATATTCAGCAGCGGGAGCTAGGCGTTACCTTCAGCAAGGTTGCGCAGTATTTGTTGCATATGTTATGGATACCCGGGAGATGGGTAAGGCAGCGGTGGGCGATGTGCCGGTGGTACGAGAGTTTGCGGATGTATTCCCCGGGGAGTTGCCTGGGATACCTCCAGAGAGGCAGGTAGAGTTGAGGATCGACCTAGTCCCTGGTGCGGCTCCGATAGCCAAGGCACCGTATCGGTTGGCTCCTCCTGAGATACTGGAGTTGTCTACACAGCTACATGAGCTGTTAGATAAGGGATTCATTAGACCGACCAGTTCACCCTGGGGAGCCCCGATTCTGTTTGTGAAGAAGAAGGACGGGTCGCATCAGATGTGTATAGATTATAGCGAGCTGAGTAAGGTAACGATGAAGAACCGTTACCCACTCCCGAGGATTGATGACCTCTTTGACCAGCTATAGGGAGCATCTTGGTTCTCCAAGATTGATTTGCGTTCAGGGTATCATCCGATGAGGGTCAGAGAGGAGGATGTGCAGAAGACTGCGTTTCAGACGCGTTATGGTCACTATGAGTTCGTGGTGATGCCTTTCTGTGACAACCCTAAATTTTCTATCTTGTACAGTCAAACACTTCATTGGAAGTCAAACTCATTCCTACTAACTTTTAGCACAATTTGGAACCTGTTTTAATGTTCTGAGCCTTGTACACTTAAGGGATAAGTGTCGGGGTTTATCTGCTGGATCTATAGTACAAAGAACGAGCCTGTAACAGCTTGACCTGGAGTTCACGGCCACCACATGGGAATTTACGGCCGTAAACTCCATGTGGGCCGTAAACTCCACCTTTTATGGTCAAGTGAAGGCCATTTGTTCATTTGTTTCTTTCCCTGGGCTGATTTCCTCCCAAATCCTCTCAACTATCATCCCGATCTTCGTCCCCGATCCTCAAAACTAGTAAGTATTCATCCTTGATTAGTTGATACACCTCTTAATCTAGCTTCATACATTGATTTCATCCATGAAAATCATGTTTTCATAGATCTTCAAGTTTCACCAAGAACACCAAGAACACACACTAGTGTTCTTGGCCAAAAATGACCATTCAAGCTCTTAGATCGTAAGTACTCTTGTTCTAACTCGTTGTACACTAGGTTTAACATGTTTAGGCCTTAGAAACATTAAGAATCAATGGATAAATGAGAGTTTATGGCCAAGGATCTCCCAAGGCCGTAAACTCCCTATAAGGGTGCAATGATGCCCTTTTCTCCTTCCTAATGACTAGAACTTAGCCTAGAACCAACCACCACTGAACTAGGGAGCTTAAACATCAAAGAAACCATGTCCACATAGAGTTTACGACCATAAACTCATAAGGAAATGGTCCTTAGGCCGTAAACTCTATAAAGGGGTGATATTATGCCCCTAATGCTTCCTAAGGCTTAGACTTGAAGTAAGGATGCTTCTTTATGACTTATAAGACCTCAAAACACCCCATTGCACTTAGTACCATGAGTTTACAGCCGTAAACTCATGAAGGAATGGTCCTTTGGCCGTAAACTCATGTTAAGGTCAATTCTTGGACCTTAAACTCACCTAGCCTCTTGTTTAGCCTTGGAACACTTAACCACTTAAGATATCATACCTTTAAGCCTCAAATGGAGACCCATTAGAGAGTTTTGAGTAAACTCCCCTGGGCCGTAAACTCCATTAAGTATGGTCCATTGACCATAAACTCACTTACAATGGCTTGCAATCTTTTGTTGCAACCCAATGGCCTCCTAACACTTTGACTAAAGTGTTTTCCACGCCTTAGAATGCTTATACTTGTCTAATTAGTGTTATAATCACTAATTGTATATATACATATGTCTTTATATGTAATTAGGATCATTGTGTGTGTTTAAGTCTTCACTTAACACCAAGCACTTGTCCGACACTTCCATCCGATCCACTCGCTACAGGTGAGTTCATACCCCTTAATTAACCTTTTAAATGTTTTTAAATGCTTTTACGGGGGGGAATACAAGTTGAATCATGATAGTTATCATATCAATCACATGTGATTAATAACTATCATGATATGGATTTACTACACTTTTAGCTGTTTTACCAAGTATATTACTTCAAAATGATTTCTCGAATGTTTTTACACGTTAAACTCTTTATCAAACTTGTTTTCTAAATTCCACTTTTCCTTTCAAACCCTGTTATATCTATGTTTCAAATAAAGGTTTTCTTACACTTAAACTGTCTTGTCTAACTACTTTCAAATCGTTTTATAAACTGACATCAAGTCATCATTTCTTAGTTATTAAACTTTTCGAAGGTTTTACAAAACTTATTTTATACTTTTATATTGTCAAATGCATGCCTATATACGTATAGTTATATAAGTAATGTTTAAAGGACTTAGGAAGGCTAGCTCGCTTTAATTCCTTTTCCTTGTTTGGATGTAGCTTTAGGGTATCGGTTATCCGTCCGAAGGTCGTCTAAATATTAGTTATATATCATGTGTACATATATAGTCATAAAAGTTCTATCGGTCAACTCAGTACCTTTGGGTAGCAAAGGTATACTTTCGGTTATACACGTACATTACTAGTAACTATAATAGGTATAGTTACGAGATATTACTTGCCATTCCTAGTACAAGGAATCACAGAAGATTCAGTTCATTCATGAGTCTATACGAATATATTATAGGCTATATGAAGAGATACTATTACATGGATACTTTTACATAGGTACGATTATATAGATACTATATGATGAGATACTATTACATATTATATGAGTAGATACTATTATATACGCTTCGGGACTTAACATTCCACACCCAAGGCTGTTAGCTACAGTAGGGAAATGCACATCAACGGGTGTGTACGGTCGTACTCTTCAGCGAGTTTCCACGCCGTGAATATCCTAGTGCAAAAGGATACAATTTCAGTTATTATATTATTTTCCTTATTACCTTTACTGTGTGTCACATTCACATAATCGATGAGGTAGATTAGATTTGAATAATAATAGTTGTACTGTTCGGCGAGTTTCCACGCCGTGAATATCCTAGTGCAAAAGGATACAATTTCAGTTATTATATTATTTTCCTTATTACCTTTACTGTGTGTCACATTCACATAATCGATGAGGTAGATTAGATTTGAATAATAATAGTTGTACTGTTCGGCGAGTTTCCACGCCGTGAATATCCTAGTGCAAAAGGATACAATTTCAGTTATTATATTATTTTCTTTATTACCTTTACTTTGTGTCACATTCACATAATCGATGAGGTAGATTAGATATGAATAATAATAGTTGTACAAGGAAAAACCTTCACTTATGTAGAGGTTCAAACTTTCAAAACATTCGGGTCTTGGTAGAAGACTACCTTTTATACTAGTAGGAAATATGGGATTTTCTATGGTTTCACACTTATACTAAATGTTTCATTAAACATTCACCAGTCTTTCATAAGAGCTTTTCAAAGTAATGACACTAAAATACTTATGAATTCACCAGCTTTATTGCTGATACTCGCTTTCAAAATAACTTGTATTATCTGGTCACAAATAGACAGGTACGACGACCAGGTTTTGTGAAGACGGAGCAGTCAAGACTCGTCTTTTATTTTGAGTATTAATTATGTTGTTTTATACTATGAAAGAACACACTTATAAGTAAAATTATACTATTAATGCAATGGATGATGTTGTTGGTTGTTTACTACTTTTCATTGTTGTGATACATTACATGACGTCCTCCACCCCAGAACGTTTCCGCCGTTCTCGGTTTTGGGGTGTGACAGATTGGTATCAGAGCATTGTTTATAGTGAATTGAGTATATCAACCCATAAAAGATATACAGACTATAAATACAATGGGATTAAAATACTCTGACCAAGAGTTTATACTTTTAAATAATAAAATATTTAATTAAGTATACGTGCCTGCATTCATGCTAAAATCAGTGTCACAATGACAAAAACAAAAGTATTACGATTGTTGAGTATCACAAGTAAGCTCGGGGATGTATGGTCAGTCCTGGGAGTGGCATAGCCTGATCAACTATGCTGGTCCGAGGAGTGATTAGCACATGCCCAAGAATGGTTGTGATATGGCAACAATTCTAAAAACTTACCAACACTACCACAATAAAATACCATAGGGGTATTTGGTGTTACTATAATTACTTACCTGAGAACTAAAAAGATCTTTATCAATAGGTTAATAGTTGCTTAGTGGATACACTAAGGTTATAGGTACCAGGATGTCATAGACTTAGAATCTGTGAATCTTTGCTTTACTTCCTATCCTTGTTTGGTTGTGGATTTAAAGTTAGGGTCACCTATTAGAAGGTCTATTCTATTTTGAGCACATATAACTGGTATGCACTAAACAAGTATTTAAGTAACTGATAAATATCATCTAATAACTATCTAGTTAGTACGTCTAATAGTTAGTTCCTTACCCCAATTCTCACGTAGATAAACATGGCTGGACTCTATCCCCACGGCAACCCGTACCTTCCGAACGAAGGCAATGTTGGATGGTTTGGAGAAGAACCAGCGGTTGATCATCCAATCCCTTTGAATGATCACCATGTTGAAGACCTTTCGGATGATGATAACTCCGAACCTGAAGTGGAGAACCTACCCCCGATGGCTCTTGTTCCAAATCCTAACCCTCGTCCGGCTTTTCAGGGCCCTACGCCTCCGTGGGTGGAAAGCTTGGAAACATGGAGCCAAGGGCAGGATCAGCCCATGCCATTTAATAGAGACCGAAGCTTCTACAACTTAAGCGAAGGAAGCTCGGCAGACAGAGTTCTGCCAATCCTAGTCCGAAGAGTTGCCCGAAACGAGATTTAGGGCAGGACAGCTCTCCATCGCATCACAGAGGTTGATGCCAATGCAAGAATGCATACCATCCGCACCAATCGCCTTGAACACACTCATGAGTGATCTGAGGGAGACCATGAAACCCTGCTGCAAGCACTAGCTGAAACTCGAGCCGAGGTCATAGAGCTCCGAGTACGCCAGAGGGTGTACGAAAGACACCTGCTTGATATGGAACGTCAACTAGCTGAACTAAGGGTTCACCATAGGGGTGACCGTCGCCAGTACGAGATGCTTTACTTTCCTTCTTCGTTTTAAAGGACCGTGTTCTTGTCTATGTCCTATGTGGCATTTTTCTATGAAACGATCTTGTACTGTAGGTACTTATAGTTAGGCCTTTATACGGCCAAAAATTTCCTACTCCGGATATGATGTAAGACCTTCTACAAGGTCAATTTTCCCAAGCTTATTATATCTTAAACATCAATGATATTGACAGTCGGCTAAATTCTGTGTCACTCTTTGTTCAAATACTTTAATCATACTATCATTGGAGTCTATCTGAAACCCACTCTAGTCAAGATATTGGACTAGGGTAATTTAGCTTCGGGATCATTCCCAATTCTCTTTCAAAGGTTTGATCATGTTATTCACCAACCAATGGTACCCCGGTTTTGAACGACAAACGTCATGAGACCATTCTACGAACTTACTTCTACTCTGTACTAGGGCTGCATCATAGGGATGTAGGTCAAACCTTCGAGAACGTACTTCTATTCTTTACATGAACGATCGAAATACATCTAGGTTCAACCACAATCGCTCACGAATTAATTTTCTTCCCGTGTAACAGAATCATGTCGCCGAAGAAAAGTAATCAACCCATCAACCGAACACCGACTCTTCAGATTGATGTAGCTACCTTTCAAGTTGCAGTCTCAGCTGTCGTGACAGCTGTTCTGACTCACCTTAACGCTAACAACGCAAATGTTAGCGGAATGGTTATCAATAATGCCTTTATTTTTTTCGAGTAGTCCGATACTATCAGATAACTTGAGTCATTTCGACCCTCACAATACCAGTTTCGTGCGTAAATCTTTTTCTCCGAAATCGTCTTTCTAGCGAAACCGTCATTTCAGAACTCCGAAGTACTCATGCGTAGAGTACCTCATGTTTCTTATCCTTTCTGAAGAAACCTCAGCAAACCTCCCCAGAGTACCACTCGTACAGTACGTCAAGTTCAATCCAAAGACCCATACGGTTGATCTATCACTTAAGAATGTATACACAGGGGTGGTATATAATCAAGGTTCTACAGGTTTAGAATTGATGATTCCACTTTAACTTCTTTTCCTCGTTGGGATGTGAGCTTACAGAAGAATCATTTATTCGACTACCTTTTCAATCTTAATTATATACGACTTGTATACACGAGACTGTAATTGATGAACCATGTATGATTTCTAATATGAACTTCAGGAAGGAGACTGCCCAAGACTACGAGTAATCGCATCGTCATGCAAACAAACTTAGAACCCAGTAGGACCCCTGTAACCAGATAGCCCTACAGTCTAACACCCACCGAGCTGCAAGAACTGTCAAGTCAAACCTAACGAACTACTCATCAATGGAATTGAAAGACCAAGCTCCTCACCATGGAGAGCTCCGGTCTTGTTCTTCAAGAAGAAAGACGAATTGTTTCGTAGGTCCATCGACTTCAGATACCTCGACAAGATCTCTAGTAGAAATCATTACTATCTGCCTCGGATAGATGAATTGGCCGACCAACCGCAAGGAACGATGTACCCTTAAGAAATGGACCTGAGATCCGAATATCACCAGTTGCGAGTATTAGAGAAAGATATCCCGAGGACAATTTTCCAAACTCGATGCGGACCTCCGAGTCCGTAGTGATACCCCTCGGATAGGACCAATACGCCCGTAGTATGCATGAACTTAATGAATAGGGTACGCCATTCTTACTTGGATCAATTCGTCATTGTCCTTGTCAATGACTTACTTATCTACCCTCGTACTAAGAAGGAAATCATAAAGAGAATCTACAACAAACCATGGAAACAATACGACCAGAGAAGCTTTGCGCGAAGTTCTCTAAATACGAGTTTTGGAATTGAAGAGTCAAATTCCTAAGACACACTATTAGTAATGTGGGAATTCTTGAGGACCCTTTCAATTAATCAAAACCGTTGATAATTTGTCAGCACCGAAGACGCCGACGGGAATTCGCCAAATTCTAGGTCTCGCTGACCTACTGTTGTAGTTCATTTAGAACTCCTTGCAGATTACGGAACCTCTTACGACTTTGACCCAGAAGGGAGCGGCCCTTGACTGGGAAGAGAAACAAGAGGAAGAAACCTTTGGAATTCCAAGTGAGAGACCAAATTCTTTTAGAAGTCTCACTCTGGGAAGGGTTGATACGCTTCGGAAAGCGTGGAAAGCTAAAATCCAAGATAGTTAGGACCTCCGAGATTCTTGCCAGAATCGGCCATGTAACTCATAAATCCAACCTACCCCGCGAACTCAGTAACGTGCATTCTACCCTCCACGTCTCGAACTTGCAAAAGTATCTATCCGACGAGACTCTTGTAATCCCACTCGACGAGATCGAGTTCCACAAGAGCCTCACCTTCATGGAAGAACCGTAGTGACCATGGACCCAGAGGTCAGGCGAACGAATCAGAGCCGCTTCCCATTAGTGAAGGTTCTCTGGAATGCCAACCGAGGACCTGAATTCACTTGGCAGCGCGAGAATCAATCAATTAGAAAGTATCCCCAATTCTTGACTCGATTATTCTTACTTACTTCCTTACCTAAACTCTAATTTCGGGACGAAATTCCCTCTAACGGGGGGATGATGTGACAACCCGAAATTTTCTATCTTGTACAGTCAAACACTTTATTGGAAGTCAAACTCATTCCTGCTAACTTTTAGCACAATTTGGAACCTGTTTTAATGTTCTGAGCCTTGTACACTTAAGGGATAAGTGTCGGGGTTTATCTGCTGGATCTATAGTACAAAGAACAAGCCTGAAACACCTTGACCTGGAGTTCATGGCCACCACATGGGAGTTTACGGCTGTAAACTCCATGTGGGCCGTAAACTCCACCTTTTATGGTCAAGTGAAGGCCATTTGTTCATTTCTTTCTTTCCCTGGGCTGATTTCCTCCCAAATCCTCTCAACTATCATCTCGATCTTCGTCCCCGATCCTCAAAACTAGTAAGTATTCATCCTTGATTAGTTGATACACCTCTTAATCTAGCTTCATACATTGATTTCATCCATGAAAATCATGTTTTCATAGATCTTCAAGTTTCACCAAGAACACACACTAGTGTTCTTGGCCAAAAACGACCATTCAAGCTCCTAGATCGTAAGTACTCTTGTTCTAACTCGTTGTACACTAGGTTTAACATGTTTAGGCCTTAGAAACATTAAGAATCAATGGATGAATGAGAGTTTACGGCCAAGGATCTCCCAAGGCCGTAAACTCCCTATAAGGGTGCAATGATGCCCTTTTCTCCTTCCTAATGACTAGAACTTAGCCTAGAACCAACTACCATTGAACTAGGGACCTTAAACATCAAAGAAACCATGTCCACATAGATTTTATGGCCGTAAAATCATAAGGAAATGGTCCTTAGGCCGTAAACTCTATAAAGGGGTGATATTATGCCCCTAATGCTTCCTAAGGCTTAGACTTGAAGTAAGGATGCTTCTTTATGACTTATAAGACCTCAAACACCCCATGGCACTTAGTACCATGAGTTTACGGCCGTAAACTCATGAAGGAATGGTCCTTTGGCCGTAAACTCATGTTAAGGTCAATTCTTGGACCTTAAACTCACCTAGCCTATTGTTTAGCCTTGGAACACTTAACCACTTAAGATATCATACCTTTAAGCCTCAAATGGAGACCCATTAGAGAGTTTACGGCCAGGAGTAAACTCCCCTGGGCCGTAAAATCCATTAAGTATGGTCCATTGACCATAAACTCACTTACAATGCCTTGCAATCTTTTGTTGCAACCCAATGGCCTCCTAACACTTTGACTAAAGTGTTTTCCACGCCTTAGAATGCTTATACTTGTCTAATTAGTGTTATAATCACTAATTGTATATATACATATGTCTTTATATGTAATTAGGATCATTGTGTGTGTTTAAGTCTTCACTTAACACCAAGCACTTGTCCGACACTTCCATCCGATCCACTCGCTACAGGTGAGTTCATACCCCTTAATTAACCTTTTAAATGTTTTTAAATGCTTTTATGGGGGGGAATACAAGTTGAATCATGATAGTTATCATATCAATCACATGTGATTAATAACTATCATGATATTGATTTACTACACTTTTAGCTGTTTTACCAAGTATATTACTTCAAAATGATTTCTCGAATGTTTTTACACGTTAAACTCTTTATCGAACTTGTTTTCTAAATTACACTTTTCCTTTCAAACCCTGTTATATCTATGTTTCAAATAAAGGTTTTCTTACACTTAAACTGTCTTGTCTAACTACTTTCAAATCGTTTTATAAACTGACATCAAGTCATCATTTCTTAGTTATTAAACTTTTCAAAGGTTTTACAAAACTTCTTTTATACTTTTATATTGTTAAATGCATGCCTATATACGTATAGTTATATAAGTAATGTTTAAAGGACTTACGAAGGCTAGCTCGCTTTAATTCCTTTTCCTTGTTTGGATGTGGCTTTAGGGTATCGGTTATCCGTCCGAAGGTCGTCTAAATATTAGTTATATATCATGTGTACATATATAGTCATAAAAGTTCTATCGGTCAATTCAGTACCTTTGGGTAGCAAAGGTATACTTTCGGTTATACACATACATTACTAGTAACTATAATAGGTATAGTTACGAGATATTACTTGCCATTCCTAGTACAAGGAATCACACAAGATTCAGTTCATTCATGAGTCTATACGAATATATTATAGGCTATATGAAGAGATACTATTACATGGATACGTTTACATAGGTACGATTATATAGATACTATATGATGAGATACTATTACATATTATATGAGTAAATACTATTATATACGCTTCGGGACATAACATTCCACACCCAAGGCTGTTAGCTACAGTAGGGAAAATAAACATCAACGGGTGTCTACGGTCGTAGTGTTCGGCGAGTTTCCACGCCGTGAATATCCTAGTGCAAAAGGATACAATTTCAGTTATTATATTATTTTCCTTATTACCTTTACTGTGTGTCACATTCACATAATCGATGAGGTAGATTAGATTTGAATAATAATAGTTGTACTGTTCGGCGAGTTTCCATGCCGTGAATATCCTAGTGCAAAAGGATACAATTTATGTTATTATATTATTTTCCTTATTACCTTTACTGTGTGTCACATTCACATAATTGATGAGGTAGATTAGATTTGAATAATAATAGTTGTACTGTTCGGCGAGTTTCCACGCCGTGAATATCCTAGTGCAAAAGGATACAATTTCAGTTATTATATTATTTTCTTTATTACCTTTACTTTGTGTCACATTCACATAATCGATGAGGTAGATTAGATATGAATAATAATAGTTGTACAAGGAAAAACCTTCACCTATGTAGAGGTTCAAACTTTCAAAACATTCGGGTCTTGGTAGAAGACTGCCTTTTATACTAGTAGGAAATATGGGATTTTCTAGGGTTTCACACTTATACTAAATGTTTCATTAAACATTCACCAGTCTTTCATAACAGCTTTTCAAAGTAATGACACTAAAATACTTATGAATTCACCAGCTTTATTGCTGATACTCGCTTTCAAAATAACTTGTATTCTCAGGTCACAAATAGACAGGTACGACGACCAGGTTTTGTGAAGACGGAGCAGTCAAGACTCGTCTTTTATTTTGAGTATTCATTATGTTGTTTTATACTATGAAAGAACACACTTGTAAGTAAAATTATACTATTAATGCAATGGATGATGTTGTTGCTTGTTTACTACTTTACATTGTTGTGATACATTACATGACGTCCTTCACCCCAGAACGTTTCCGCCATTCTCAGTTTTGGGGTGTGACACTTTCGGGCTCACCAATGCTCCTGCCGCGTACATGGACCTCATGAACCGCGTGTGCAGACCGATGTTGGATCGGTCTGTGATAGTTTTCATCGATGACATCTTGGTTTATTCCAAGACTCGAGAGCTGCATGAGGAGCACTTGCGAGAGGTTTTGGATACTTTGAGGAGGGAGAGCTTGTATGCTAAGTTCTCCAAGTGTGAGTTTTGGTTGCGCGAGGTGCAATTTCTTGGCCACCTTGTCAACCAGAACGGGATATCAGTTGATCCGGCCAAGGTAGAGGCCGTGATGAGTTAGGAGGTCTCGAGGTCTCCATTTGAGATTCGGAGCTTCCTGGGATTGGCAGGCTACTCTCGGAGATTCATTCAGGACTTCTCCAAGATAGCTGTACCCCTGACCCGGCTGACGAGGAAGGCCGTGGTCTTTCGCTGGGGGCCTGAGCAGCAGGCTGCGTTTGAGACCTTGAGGCAGAGATTGTGCGAGGCGCCAATCTTAGCCCTGCCAGAGGGCATGGAGGATTTTGTGGTATATTGTGATGCGTCCATCTCAGGTTTGGGCGCGGTATTGATGCAGTTATAGCTTATGCTTCGAGGCAGCTGAAGCCTCACGAGGCGAATTACCCGACGCACGATTTGGAGCTGGGGGCTGTTGTTTTTGCCCTCAAGATTTGGTGTCATTACCTCTATGGTGTCCGTTGTACCATTTACACGGACCACAAGAGCCTGAGGTATATCATGGACGAGCCAAATCTCAATATGAGGCAGCGTCGGTGGCTTGATGTGGTGAAGGATTATGATTGCGAGATCCTCTACCACCCGGGGAAGGCCAATGTCGTGGCTGATGCGCTTAGCCGCAAGGCAGCGCCAATCAGGGACATTTGTCTCAGGATGACAGTTGTGACTCCGCTGTTGGAGCGGATTCGGGAGGCCCAGCAGGAGGCCATGAAGGAGGAACATAGGAAGAGTGAGCGAATTGTGGGTCAGGTTTCCTCCTTCGACTATGATAGCCGAGGGTTATTGACTCTTCACCGTAGGGTGTGGGTCCCTTATCATGGAGGCGTGCACCCGATACTGATGGAGGAGGCACACAAATCCAGATCTTCTATCCATCCCGGAGCGACGAAGATGTATAGAGATCTTCGTCTTGACTATTGGTGACCCTGCATGAAGCGGGATGTGGCATTGTATGTGGAGCGGTGCTTGACCTGCAGGAAGATCAAAGCCGAGCATCAGAGACCACACGACTTGATGCAGCTGTTATATATTCCCATGTGGAAATGGGAAGACATTACGATGGATTTTATCACGAAGCTTCCCAGGACCGCGCGAGGCGTAGATTCGATTTGGGTCATCGTCGATCAATTGACCAAGAGCGCCCATTTTATACCGATTCAGGAGAGTATTTCGGCCGAAAGGTTGGCCGATATCTACATCAGGGAGGTGGTGGCGAGGCACGGGGTGCCAGTTTCGGTGATTTCAGTCAGGGATGTACGGTTCACGTCCATGTTTTGGAAGAAGTTTCATGACGAGCTGGGTACTCGTTCTGCATTTTAGCACCGCCTTTCACCCGCAGACGGATGGTCAGAGCGAGCGGACCATCCAGACTCTAGAGGATATGCTACGGGCATGTGTTTTAGATTTCGGAGGTAGCTGGGATACCTATCTTCCGTTGGCGGAGTTCTCGTATAACAATAGCTATCATGCGAGCATCGACCGTCCTCCTTTCGAGATGTTATATGGGAGGAAGTGCAAGACCCCGATATGCTGGGGTAAGGTTGGCCAGAGAGTCATGGGGAGCACCGAAGTGGTGCTCAAGATGAAAGAGAGGATTCAGCAGGTTCGGAGCAGGCTTCAGTCTGCTCAGGGTCGGCAGAAAAGTTATGCCGACAAGCGCCGATCAGACCTGGAGTTTCAGGTCGGGGATATGGTTCTCCTGAAGGTGTCGCCATGGAAGGGCGTCATCCGATTCAGGAAGCGAGGCAAGTTGGGTCCCAGGTATATTGGACCGTTCAGGGTTTTAGCCCAGGTGGGCAAGGTGGCGTACAGGCTGGACCTGCCAACCGAACTCAGTCAGATCCACAGCACTTTCCACGTCTCCCAGCTGCGGAAGTGCCTGGTGGACGACTCCGCAGTGGTACCCTTAGAGGATATTCAGGTCCATGACAGCCTGAATTACATTGAGTGCCCTGTGGCGATCCTTGACCGGAAGTCGAAGGATCTGAGGAACAAGAGGGTCGAGCTGGTGAAGGTGCAATGGCAGCACCGCAAGGACTTGGGAGCCGGTGGATGAGATGATGGAGCATTACCCAAAACTTTTCCAGGAACAAGCAGAAGACTTCGAGAACGAAGTCTAAAATAAGTGGGGGAGATTTATAGCACCTGGTTCCTGGTATGTATTTTATTCAAGTATTTTGCGTTTTTGGCTTGAGACTTGGTGAGTTGAAGGCCCAACTCGTCGAGTAGAAACGGATTTGATCGGGGATTTAAATGACGGACTCGTCGAGTCAGCTTCCGGACTCGACGAGTAGACTCTGACTGGACAAAACCCTAATCTAAGGGTTTGCACCCTATTTAAACATCTCATTCAGCCACCCTTCGTCCCTATTGCTTCCAGAAACCCCCCATAGCAAACCCTAACTGTGTGTGTGAAGATCTAAAGGCATTTGTGGTGATTCTTAGTGGTCTTGATCACAAGGAAGAAGGAAGGGCCTAGAGGAATCAAGAGAAGACCAAGGGGGTTCGAGTTTGTGCATCATTTGCAGTTCCCATAATGTATAAAGTCGATACCTTGCTTGTTCATTTGTTAGATCCCTCTTTGGGGAGATTTAGGGCTTTTATAAGCCATTTTTGGTAACCAACCATGATTGCAAACATGATTGGGGGTTGAGGCTACGAATCTAAGTCCATGAAGGAGTTACAAGGCAGATAAGGGAAGCTTTTGCACCCATGGAAGCCCCCATGCAACTCAAGAGTCTCTTTTAGAGCATTTTAGGCTCAAAGTCCTATGCATGCACGTAAAGTTCGTAACTTTACGTGCTAGATCGAGTTTAGGGACCTAGATCTATCATTTGGACAAGAGTTGTACACCAGAAATCGAAGAAATAAGACTTGGACTGTATCGACTCGGTGAGTCGTTCTTGGGACTCGGAGAGTCTGAGGTTAGACTCCCCTTTTTTGTTATGGGTCAAGGAGACCTAGTGGAGTGCTGAAAAGGTTTTAGAGGGTCCGGAGGAGTAACCCAACGTTTTGGGATAAGCCTTAATCCTGGAGTGCATAGGACTCGGCGAGTACATGAACAGACTCGGCAAGTCCAAGGCAATCTCCCAACTCTTGAGGATGAACTCGACGAGTTGTTCATACAACTCGGCGAGTCGAGGACAGGACTTGTTTATAGGAAGGAGATGAACTCGACGAGTTGTTCATACAACTCGGCGAGTCGGATGAAGGTTCATCTGGGGTTGTGCTAGAAGGAGAACTCGTCGAGTCATTCCAAACTCGACGAGTAGAGGCGTGAAGAAGGACAGATGAAAGGATAGGGACTCAACGAGTTGGCGGCCCAACTCGGCGAGTCGGGTCAACTGGAAGTTGACTTTGACCTTGTCTTGGACTTGGTCAAGGGTAAAATGGGCATTTTACCCTAGGGATAGATATCAGACTCTGACTAAGTGTTTTTGTGGGGAATATAGCCGGAGGATTTCCGCAGCAGCAGCAGATAGAGATTTTCCCGTGCAGATTTCCAGCAGCTACTCGTTCAAGGTGAGTTACCTTCCAGTAGCGGTGGGTCTACGGCCACAATGTCGACCCACCAGTAGGAGTTGTATGTTGGATGATTGTCTTTATGATATCATCCATGTTGCTACTACCTGATATGTTTTATGCTAGCATGATATGTTATATGTGATAGTAGTAGAGTTCGGTTGTTAGGACCGAAGGGCAGGTCAGGCACCCCAGATATGTCTGACAGTATGTGATGATATGTTTATATTCTGGCATGATATGATATATGTGATAGTGGTAGTAGGAGGGGAATAGTCCCCAAGTTCGGTTGTTAGGACCGAAGGGTAGTTCGGTCACCCCATATATGTCTGATAGTATGTTTATGTTATGATATATGTGATAGTAGCAGTAGGGGGTGGAATAGTCCCCAAGTTCGGTTGTTAGGACCGACGGGTAGGTCAGCACCCCAGAATGGCTTGACATGGGTAGGTCAGCACCCCATAATGGCTTGACATGGGTAGGTCAGCACCCCAGAATGGCTGTACCCGGTAGGTCGGCACCCCATAATGGTTATACCGTGTAGGTCGGGCACCCCAGAATTGCCCGACAGTATGTATGCTATATGATTGTATGGTATGTGGTACGATGGGGGAACTCACTAAGCTTTGTGATTACAGTTTTAGATTTGGTTTCAGGTACCTCTTCGTCTAAGGGGAAGGAGCCGGCGGTGTAGCAGCGCATCACACACACACATGATTTCCGCATGGAGTTTTCTGGGATTGTACTCTGGTTTATTTTACTTTGAAATTATGATTTTCAGACACAATGTTATATTTCTGTTTGCAAATCATATGGCATGGGAAATGTTTTGGTAAACTGTGTTGAGAATTACTTAATTAAAAATGAAAAATTTGGGCTTGAAATTTGGGATGTTACACTAGAACACTTGACTAAATTTGGGGCGACAGTCCCTAAATATATCTCTCAATTTTCTTGCTCTCCAGAGCAACCATATCCGGGCAAAGAAGTGCCAAATCACAGAATCTACTAGTATAGGTTGATATATCAGAACCAACCATTGTAAGACCCCAGAGTTCCTCGTCAAGTTTCTGAACTTCTCCTCGCGGACAGTATTCCCGCATAAGCATAGCTTTGAAGTTCTCCCAGCTTATTGAATTAGCCACCACTAGAGTAAGTGACTTAACATGGCCATTCTACCATGTTAAAGCTCTTTCTGAAAAGGTACAAGCAGCGAACTTGAACTTGCTGCCTTCAGGACAGGAGCAGATTTCGAAAATTGCTTCTGTCTTTTCTATCCATTGCCTTAATGCCATAACTCCACCAGTTCCATTAAAGGTCATGGGTTTTGTTGGAACAAAGTTCTATTAGGATCGTTAGATTCTATGCAAGCAAACAATTATGAACGTAAATAAGAACACGAGTATGGCTTTTAATATGTCGTATGATTAATGCTTCAACACCTCAGAAGAGCTCGATTAAGAACTTCGACTGTAGAGGTGTTTAGGGTTACAAAACAATAAACGTTATAATCAACTAGCGTATTATGCATACATGCATGCATACTTATAGTATAACCCTACAAGATAATCACGGATGGACAGGCCCAATCCGGATACAAAACATAAAGCCCAAGACGCAGCACAATTAAACTCTACAATCTCCCCCTTTGCGTCTTTGGAACCGAAAGCTCACTTCGGTTGAGCTGCAGAAGTCTTCTTTACTGTTTTGAACACCTTCGGAATGATAGCCAAAAGATGATGACGGAACGTTATGTACCACCGAAGCATATCAGTGAAGTTCTTCTTATCAGCATCCGAGTTCTGCTTGCACCGATGAATAATGTTGATGATGTGCTCTAAGCAGTCGATTGAAAACAAGTGTTTATCCACAAGAGCAAATAAAAATCTGTGAGCTTCGCCTTTGGTAAACATCACAGTGAGATGTGTTGAATCTATTTGGCCCATCTTCATTTTGTTTACATCTCCTGGTTTCGGTGTTGGCTTAATGGTCGGTTTCTTGTTCATGACTTTCACTATCTCTTGATCCATAGCCGCAACCTCATGGATGTAAGAAGCCAATATCCTCTTCAAGTGTTCCAAAATCGGCTCATATTCTCTCGGATTTGTGAGCAGAATGTTGAACAATAAAATCCAATCATGAGGGTTAAGATTAGGAAGATCTGCTAAAGAAATAATCGACACCGAGTTTGCAGAACCTCGTGTGATTTTGAAATTAACATTCACAAATCTCCTAGCAGACGTTGGTTTGAGTACCTTGACAGTGATTATTTTCTGTGCGCTCCATGTCAGGTACTGAGGTTTTCCATACTTCAAATAGAAATCAATCAGCTCTCGGTCAACCTTGGGATGAGGAAAAGGAACCTCAGCAGTCGAGTCAAAACAGTGAAACGTGAATGCTTTTCTTGTGATTGGCATGTCGAACTGCGAGTCCTTAGAGTTATCATAGTCAAACGAAGCAACAGGTTCCAACCAATAAACACTTGGAAACTCTATAGCTTGATTGATAAGTGCCTCTTTAGTCCATAAGGGAAACAAGGCCTTCTTGCAGTTCAAGGCTTCTTCTTCTTCCTTGTTTCTCCTTTCCCTCTCATCTGCTTCCTTCGCAACCTTTAAATACTCATCCAACTCTCAGTCTCTCTTCTTTCTTTGGAGAGCCTCAGCAATGGTTTCACCAGATTCATTATCACTATCATCATCAATTCCCTTTCGCTTGGTTTGTGAACCAGAACCTGAAGCTACATTATCCTTCAGTTCGGTTGTAACTTTGACTTTCGGTTGGGTAGTTTCTGTTTTCACAATTACCTTCTGTTGAACACCTTCTCCCCCTTGTTTTGGAGGTGTGAATGGCTCCGAAACACCCTTCATTTCGTGTAACATGGCAAGGGCAGGAAGAAGTTTTGTAGTGAGATGATTTCTGATTGTCAAAGTAAGAATAGGATCATGAGCACCAAGAAGATTGGTCAACATGTCCTTAACATCTCCTGCACAGCTACGAAATATAGCCCTTTCGGTGTTCAACAAAGAAATCTCTTTTTCTGCTTGGGCTAGCTGCACTTTCTGTACTTCAATAGTGGAGGATTGTCGGGCCAGTTCTTCCTTCAAAGCAATTTCTGTTGCTAGATTAGCATGAAGAGATTCAAGGCGGGAAGTCACTGAGCTGATAAGTGATGAATTTTCGGTTTGAATAGATGAACGCACAGCTTCAAACTTGATTTTCTCTTCTTGAAGAGACTTAGAAAAGGAAGCCACAGAGGCTTGAACCTTGGCTGCATTCGTGTCAGCATGCCCTTTCAGCGACTCAAGAAAAATCTGAGTGGTATGAACAATGTCAGTAACATCACTGGTGGCCTTTTTGTAGGAGGAGGTAGACGCATCAATGGCTTTTGTGGATTTTTCAATTGACTCTGTGTATTGCTCTAGAGCATTATCCATAAAGGCTTTGAGCACCACTCCACTATAGGACTTGTTGTCTTCAAGCAACTTATCTAACTTCTCATGAATGCTCCGCAAGTGTTGGCTGGTAATAGGAGCATCATCATCCTCATCAGTAGGAAACCGATAGGGACTGAAGTATGTAGAGTCATACTCATCATTAGCACCACCGAGAGTGGCACCAGAGTCGGTTGAGTTAGTGGGTGAAAGAGGTTTAGTGATGACAGGAGGTTTGGTTTCAGTAGTTGCCCCCGTATCAGATACATTGACCATTACTGTCGGTTCAGGAATAGTGGTGGTGGTAGACTGGGAAATTATAGGAGGTGGTAAGGGAGTTGTAGAAATAGGAATAGAAGTAACTGGTGGTGGTGGTGGTAAAGAAGTTGTAGTTGGTGATTTGGTAGGTGGAGGAATAGGTGGAACGAAAACTGGAACTGTTGGTTTCGGTGATGAAGGTGGGGTAGGAATTTTGTCATGAATAGGTTCGGTTGGAGTTGGGGATCGGGGAGGAGTATTACCTCTCGGTGATTCATGAAGAGTTTCCTCTGCTTCATCCTCTTGATCATGTTCTGAGCTAGGAGGAGTGGGACTCTTGGATCTTTTCGCCATCTTTTTGACCTTCTTCGGTTTAGAAGAATCTCCTTTATCAGACTTTCGCTTCTTGGTATTGGTAGGCTTAGAATTATCCTCCTCTGTTGTCTCCTTCTTGGTAGAGGCCCGTTTCCCTCGGTTACTCGGCTTGTCAACAGCATCTAAGCCAGCCTGCTGTTCAGGAGATATAACTCTTGGTTCCTTGGGAGTAAGTTTGTGGTAATCAGCCATAACATGACTCTCGGCTGTGACACAACGATACATAGACTCAGGAATAGAGACATAGTGAGGGAACTTGGATGGATCAAAAATGATGATCTTCTTGGTGTGAAACGTAGCAATGGACGCGACTAGGGCATCTTTCATAACAGGAATGTCCAAAGTGTTAATCGCCCTTCGTGTAATAAGAGTCCAGAAGCGACCACACGAAATATCTGAGTGCCTCGTAGAAGTGTTGAGGCTCTGCACCACTTGAGACCATATAATCGTCCCATAATCTAGATTGATACCATTGTAAAGACCGTAGAGAAGGGTTAGAAAACCCTTGCTGGTGCCATCCGATCCACCACTCCTTTCTGCCAAACTCTTGATGAGAAGAGTAAGCAATCCATTCCACTGAGATGGTAAACATGACTTCTTAACCTTTGTAACTGTGGTGAGCACATCTGTATACCCCATCTCGTAAAGCATCGAGAATAATTGAGTAGTCGTGATAAAGTCTGGCGAGATGACAGAGGAATCCACGGCAAGATGCATCAACGAACAAAATCTCCCCTTTGAAATAGAAGCCTTTTTATTATGTATTTGAAAGTAGATGTGTTCTTTGTTCTTGTCATACATGGCAGTAGAGTAGACCTGCGATAAGAGCGACATTGGAACGCCTTCCACCTGCGTTAGGGCTAGAACCAGCGGTGAATACTTCAAACATTCAACTACGTGCAACATATATGAATCATACAAAAACGGATTGAGTTCGATGATCATATTCTGATTTGGCTTTATCGAAAGCAATGTGGACGAAGCATTCTGATCGTGAACTGATGAAGAAGTTGCCATTGTTGATCGAAGAAGAAGATGAACAGTTTGAACTTCCTTTGTAATTGAGAGAATTTGGTGCTGGTAAAAGACAAACAAACGTAGAAACCCTTTAAATACCATTGCCAGGAGAGAGAAAAATCATCATGATAATGACACGGTCACTAAAACGTCGCCTGAAAAAGCGCGATGTGACAGGTTGGTTACTCCCAGGTATACGTCAGCACGCGTGAGTAGCTCGACCGTTCAAATTGACGCGCCCAAAACCTTATCCTCAATCGTCGTTTGAAATTCAGTTGCGCTCCAAGATATAGAATTACCCCTGTTTAGTGAAAAGATAAACAATAGTCGAACCAACAGCAACCAGAATGTGGAAAATAAAATTTTCGTCTAATAGAGTGACAAAAGATAAAGAAATAAATCAAATGTGTATGTGATGTGAGTGATGTCTCATTATATGACAGAAAGTATGGGATTCCGGGCAAGAATCGCTTCCTTCAAAGTCAAGAGAGACTTGAAGTGCTTGTGTGGTTTCTCGAAAAATACGATCAAGTGTTTGTAGAGAAACATTGAAAGGCTTCTTTTGATTATTAGGCTGTGGGTAGCTTATCTTCAACCGAACTTCGACTCTTAACATAAGACCGAACGTTGGAAGAAGTACTTGTGAGACCGATGTGGTCTGTTGAACAAGTAGGTAGGATATATTTTATAATGACTAAAGAAGATGTAGAAATCTTAAAAACAAAAATAAACTGGATCTTTATGGGAAGAAAAGCCTTGGTGTAGGACGAATTCATAAAAGATCACTCAAAAATAAAAATAAGATTTCAATTGGTAATCAGTAAGATCTTGAATGTAAGAATGCACCGTCAATTCATTATAGGTGTTGAATTTTGGGTTTCACTCAGCACGTGGTATACGCATCTAAGATCATAAACACAGATTTTGTGCAACCATAAACCTCAGTGGTAAGGACCGAGAGTCTCAAGGGTTGCAGTGATGAACCGAAAGTAGATGGAGAATATAAAGAAGGTGGTTTAAAGAACCGAAGGTACCTTCTGCTATATAGGTGGGACAAAGCAGAAAAACTCTTAACCCATATGAAAAGAGTAAGGTAGCTCTAGATTGAGTTAATTTTAATAGCCTGATTGGGAAGAAACGAAAGGTAGAGATCGATTCATTAAGGCTTTGCTCTAAGTCGTAGAGACCTTGGTCAACATGCAGCAGCATGCTTCTAGGGACCCGAAACTAGTTCTTATGGAAATGATTATACCTGCCTTAGCTCCAAATTCAGTTGTATTGGTTCACTTATGATCTAATAAAAAGAAAGAGCAAACAAACACACAGAAAGAGAAAATATTTTTGGAGTTTTGAAGATTTCTGAAAAATAATAATAACAGAAAGAGAAAATATTTTTGGATTTTTGAAGTTTTCTGAAAAACAGAAAGAGAAAATATTTTTGGAATTTTGAAGTTTTCTAAAAAATAATAAAAACAGAAAGCAGCAAAAAGAATAGAGATTATAGAAAATACAGAATATACAACCGAAACCTTATCTTTATTGAGTGAAGCGAAATAGACCGAGCGTTCGGTTCATTTCGGTTCCTTAAAATTCCAGAGCCGAAATAGACCGAGCGTTCGGTTCATTTCGGTTCCCGAAAATTATGGAGCCGAAATAGACCGAGCGGTCGCTCCATTTCGCCTGTCTATTTTTTTTAGTGTAAGATTTGAGGATTCGGTACCAACTCTGCTTCCATCATTCCCCGACCTTGTAAAATTTTATTGAAACTTGCTTCAGGTAAGGCCTTAGTGAATATGTCAGCCAGTTGATCAGAGGATCGAACAAAATGCACTTCCACGTTCCCATCTTCTACATGATCCTTGATGAAATGATATCTAAGTGCAATGTGCTTAGTCTTTGAGTGTTGCACTGGATTGTGACAAATCCTTATTGCACTTTCTGAGTCACAATAGAGAGGAATCTTCTTCATATTTAGCCCGTAATCTCTCAGTTGACTTTGAATCCATATAACTTGAGAAGTGCAAGATGCTGCAGCTATATACTCAGCTTCGGCTGTTGAAAGTGACACGCAGGTTTGCTTTTTGGACTGCCAGCTAACAAGTTTTCCATCAAGAAATTGGCATCCACCTGTAGTGCTCTTTCGGTCTAGACCACATCCTCCAAGATCAGCATCAGAAAAAGCTTGAATGAATAATCCAGATCTTGCAGGATACCAGAGACCGAGAGATGAGGTTCGCTTCAGGTAACGAAATATATTCTTCACTTCCACCATGTTAGGTTCTCTTGGATTAGCTTGAAACCTAGCACAATAACAAACAGAAAACATAATGTCCGGTCTACTAGCTGTAAGATACATGAGGGACCCTATCATTTGTCGATAAAGTGTCATGTCAACAGCAGGTTTTTCCAGAGATGGAGTTAACTTTGTGCCAAATGCCATAGGAACCTTCACTTTAGAGTCTTCTGTCATGCCAAATTTTGTTAGTAAGGTCTTTGTATACGCCTCCTGGTTGATAAAGATACCTTCTGGTCCCTGTCTAATATTCAAACCAAGGAAAAAATTATAGGACCCATTGCGCTCATTTCAAATTTAGTCTCCATCAACTTCCTGAATTCAGCTGTTAAGCTAGGATTCGTAGAGCCGAAGATGATGTCATCGACATAGATTTGAACTATCATTAGATGTTCGCCTTCTTTCTTTCGAAAGAAGGTTGGGTCAACCGAACCTTGCTTAAATTTCGACATTTTCAGAAAGCGAGTTAAAGTTTCATACCAGGCCCTTGGTGCTTGCTTCAATCCATAGACTGCTTTATCCAGAACATAGCAATGATCAGGAAATTTCTCGTTCACAAACCCAGGCGGTTGCTCAACGTAAACTGTTTCTTCTAATTCTCCATTCAAGAAAGCGCATTTGACATCCATCTGGAAAACTTCGAAGTTTTTGTGAGCAGCATATGCAAGGAAGATTATTACTAATTCCAACCTAACTACTGGAGCAAAGGTTTCCTCATAATCTATCCCTTCCTCTTGACAATATCCTTTAACCACCAACCGAGCCTTGTTGCGAATGACATTACCCTCTTTATCCAATTTATTTCTGAAGACCCATTTTAAGCCAACCACTGAAGCATCCTTTGGTGTAGGAATCAGCCTCCAAACTCGGTTGCGTTCAAACTCATGGAGCTCATCTTGCATTGCTTGAACCCAATCAGAATGATCAAGTGCAACATTAATTTTTTTTGGCTCAACCTTGGAGATGAATGAATTAAACATACAGAATTCAACTTTAGAGAATAATGCAGTTTGTTTCGCTTTCAACTGTGGACGAGTGAGCACTTTTTCAGATGATTCTCCAATAATTTGAGCTTTGCGATGGTCCTTGGTCCATTTGACTAATGGAGGATAATTTGGGTCATATGCAGGATCCAATTTCGCATCCACCTCCTCTTCCAATTCTGATTGATCACCCTCGCCTTCGTCAGTTGTATTCTCTTTCTCCCCCTCGACTGGCGAAGTGAAACCTGTCGCAGTATCAGAATCTGCATCCTCTGTTGGAGATGGATTCTCCCCCTCGATTGAACTGCTATTGAGTGGGTTTGTGGCAGAGTTGTCCCCTACACCTGGACCTATAAGAATCGGGGATGAAATTGGATTCTCCCCCTCGAAAGATACTCGAGTTGTCTTTGGTGCTGATGAACTCTCCCCCTTGAATATTGAGCCGTTAATTGGAGAGTCAGTTGAGGATTGACCATCTGAAGTTTTAAGAGGTTCACTTTCCATTTCTTTGGCAGCTTCATCTATGATATTTTTGAGATTATCGATTTTGTTATCTGCTGCTTTCGCCTCTGAGTGTGCCGCTTTCTCTAGTTCATCGAATAACCGAATGTACTCTTCAAACAAGTTGGATATTGGAACCGAGACCTGTCCAGATTTCAGAAATATTTTAGCTAAGTCACCTTCACTCCTTTGCACTTTCTTCATGTAATTATCGTCAAAAGTGATGTAATAGGTTTCTTCAATACGTTTGGAGCGTTTGTTTAACACTCTGTAAGCTTTTGAAGACAGTGAATAATCAAGAAAAATTCCTTCATCTGCTTTGACGTCAAACTTGTTTTGGTTCTCCTTTGAATTAAAGATGAAGCATCTTGAACCGAACACATGGAAAAATTTGACGTTGGGCTTCCGATTGTTTATGATCTCGTATGGAGTGATCGAGAATCTCTTGTTGAGCAAAGATCGGTTCTGAGTGTAGCATACGGCTGCTACTGCATCATCCCAGAAGTATAACGGAGGAGAAGCGAAACTAAGCATGGTTCTGGCTGCTTCACACAAAGATCGGTTTCGTCTTTCAACAATCCCATTCAGTTGTGGTGTATAAGGAGCTGAAAAATTGTGAGTGATCCCCTTGTCGGCCAGAAAGTCTTCAAAATTGTTATTCTTGAATTCCAGACCGTTGTCACTTCTGATATTCCTCACCGTTTTCCTCAGGTGTACTTCTACTTGCTTGATAAATGTTTTCAACTTGGGAGTTGCATCTGATTTCTGTTTAAGAAAGAAAACCCAGGTGAAGCGCAAAAAATCGTCTACTATAACAAGGATGTACTTACTACCACCGATGCTCTCTATAGCCGAAGGTCCACATAGGTCAGTATGCAGAAGTTCAAGAGCTTCAACAATCTTCGTATTGATTCGTGTAAGGTGGCTTTTTCTGCTTTGTTTTCCCATCTTACACGCTGCACACAGATGTTCTTTGTCAAACTTGAGAAGAGGGAGGCCTCGAACGTGATCACCAAGCACCAACTTATTAATGTCTTTGAAGTTTAGGTGTGATAGTCGCCGATGCCACAACCAGCTTTCATATGTGTTTGCCTTTGACAACAAACATATTGCTGGTTTTCCTCGTATTGGGTTGAGATTTAAAGGGTACATCTCTCCCTTGCGTTCAGATTTCAACCGAACCTTCTTAGGTTGTTTCTCAATTATCTCAGATCCCTCATCATCAAATGAAACCTTCAAACCTGTGCCCACAACTAATTGTGACACACTAATGAGGTTATGTTGCAATCCTTCCACATACGCTACTTTTCGAATCGAGAAATCTCCATTTGTTATCATACCGTATCCCTTGATTGTTCCATAGGAGTTATTTCCATACTTTACACACCCACCATCTTTCAGGGACCGAAACTCTCTTAGCTCTTCCTTCCTTCCTGTCATGTGACGCGAGCAACCACTATCTATATACCATTCATCATCGAACTGCTCGTCACTGATTACCTGCAAATTCAAGCAGATTTAGGAACCCAAAATTTCTTGGGTCCTGGTGAGTCTTTCACAGAGAAAGGAATTACAGAAGAAATATCAACCAAATATGTTCTTTCTACTAGAGTGGTTTGATCTTTTCTTTTAATGGTATACACCTTGATTTTAGTTTTATCTTGTTTGATTTTTGGTGCATTACTTGGTGTGTTGTTAGATGGTTTTGGAATTTTCTTTTGACTCCTAGGGTTGGCTGATAATTTCTTATTATGGAACTTAGAATCTGATGCTAGCTTTCCCTTTCCTTTGATGTCCTTCACAGGATTTGTTTTGCATTGGGACTTGGAAGGACCGAAACTAGACTTAGGACCGAAACTGGACTTAGGACCGAAACCTGACTTTTGGTTCTGAGTGACGGTGTTGGGACCGAAAGCGTACTTTCGGTTGTTAACTGTAACGTTCGGACCGAATCTTATCTTTTGATTCTGTGAGCTTGTGTGGGGACCGAAACTTGACTTTCGGTTCTGAGAGCCCTCTTGGGGACCGAAACTGGACTTTTGGTTCTGATTTTTGGAATAATAGGAACTTGGGTTGAAGTTTTCTTTTCCATTCAGTTTTTCCTTTCCTTTATCCATTGATTCTTTCATATGAGGAACGTAGTTGGGATTTTAAGATTCCTAGTGACGTTTTCGTTCATTCAGATTCTTTGCGTATCTTTG
This sequence comes from Lactuca virosa, assembly GCF_052849685.1. Classification (NCBI taxonomy): domain Eukaryota; kingdom Viridiplantae; phylum Streptophyta; class Magnoliopsida; order Asterales; family Asteraceae; genus Lactuca; species Lactuca virosa. The sequence continues at coordinate 126,692,200 of NC_136426.1, read as the reverse complement.
ATTTCTCAAGCGTTTTTGTTCAGCTAACTCTTTCTGAGATTTGTGGATATTGAAGCTGGCCTTTAGCTTCTCCTTTTGACTTTCGGTTGTATTGGCTGGAACAGTTGTTTCTGTTATTGGTTCTTCAGGAATTTCTTTAGTTCCACTCGTGCTTGGTTAGTCAAAACTTGAGGGTTTGTTGATGGGTTCAGCAACATATCTTCCTTTAACCCTCCATGACGTTTGTTCAGATAAGCCTACGGTTTCGTCTGCGTTGTCAATAGGGGCAGACCAGAAATAATCGTCACATCCTTCAGCATTGTCTTTGTCAACCAAGATCTTTAATTGCCGTTTGTTTAACAGTGACTCCTGTAACTGCATATACCTGATTCGGCACAGTTTGAACCTTTTGGTAGACCATAGCTTTTTCTTTGAGTTTCCTTATCTTGTCTTTTGATAAGTGAGCGAACTCAACCGAATTTTCAGATATGAGGGGTTTCTCATTCTCGATTTCACTCTTCATGAATTCAGAGCAATCAATTTCGTCTTCTACAGAGATTTCACTCATCTCACTTTCCTCATCAAACTCAGACGTATTTTCTAAGTTCATTTTATTTTCTGATATTAATTTTGCGTTAGACGAGTCAAATGATTTAATAGAGTCAATGAAGGTTTCTATTTTGTCCAGTCCGATTTTGTAATGAATTGACGTTTCTTCTAAGGACACTTCTGATTCACATTCTGCTATGACCTCATCCTCCTTAAATTCAAGGAAGGGCAACATCATTTTATGAATCTTCTTTCCTATCACACAATTTAAATGCAATTGAGCAATATTAAAGTATAAACGCTTAGCAATTAAACAAAAAACATTCCTTTGTTTTAAAAACTTTAAATTGTCTCTTTGTAAATAAATACTTTCGTCCCTAGCTCTATTCAATTCTCCCTCCTTCAGCTCAATCCACATTCTCCTCTCCTCACTTTTTGAAGACACCCTGCTGAGTTGGTCAGTTAGGTTAGAATTCGCTAAGCGAGTTTGCATGAGACTACCACTTAAGTTAGAAAATTTAAATTTTAATTCATTTAATTCTTCTTCATAATATGTTATTGGAACTTTAAGTGATTCAAGGATGGATTGTACCTTTTTGATCAGCCGATCGCAGTCGTTGATCTTCTCACTCACAGGCTTGGCTGCAAAACACTTGTCCTCAGTCAAGTTCGGTTCCTCATTTGCACTTTCGGTTGATGCACCAGGTGTAACCATTAAACATTTACCAGCCGAACCTACTTCCTTTGCCACATACGCCCTTCCATGAGTGGGCTTTCTCACCTCTTCATCTTCAGAATCGGTTGACCATACTTCGACGCCACCGAACTCATCTTCACCTGCATTCTCCTGCAGAATCAGGGCATTCATAGAGCTGTTAGTTGCCTTCTTTTTCTTGATCTCTTCCAACTTGCGCATGTAGTACATCTCATCATCTTCACCATCTCTTTTCTCAGCCATTTTCCTTAGCATGCAGTCTTTGGCAAAGTGGTTCTTGCCATGACAGTAGTTGCAGTCGAACCTAGAGTCTCCTGCTAGTTTGGTCTCCTTCTTGTCTTCATCCTTTTGAGAAGAGACTTTCGCTTCGTCCTTCACCTTCTCTGAACTGTAACTTCCCTGCCAGTTTCGGTTCTTGGTGACGGGAAATTTTCTTCGTGCGAACTTCTTCGGATTGGTGACCATCAAAGGATATTCCTCGCTTGTTAGGTCACATTCAGATATATCAGACTCTTCTTCTTCTTTGGCAATGCTTTTCGCTTTTGAGACAAGGGCCAGCGATCCCACACCAGAGACTACTTTCGCTTCTTTGGTTACTACACTTTCATGGGACTTAAGTATTCCCACAAGTTTCGCTAGTGAGTAAGACTTAAACTGTTCATGTGCTTTCACAGTTGAAACCACAGCCATCCATTCCGGTCTCAGCCCGTTCATGAAAGTCACCTTCTGCTCAATTAGTTTTCTTTCTATCTCATGCTTGATCATCTTACTCAGGAGGTGATTGAACCGATCGAAAGTTTGTATGAGTTTCTCCTCTGGTTTCTGTTCGAAAACTCCAAATTCTAGCAACAACAAGGTTTGAATGGAGTGTTCCATATCTTCATCAGTTGAATAAAGTTCTTTCAACCTATCCCAGATTTCTTTGGCCGTTGTGCATGAACCAACCAACCGAAAGGTGTCAGATTGCAAGGCGAATCTGATCATTCTCATGGCCTTCACATTACATAGCAATTTGTCTTTCTCGTCCTGTGGCATCTTATCTACATCTGCCACCAGCTTGTTATATTCCTTTTGGGACTTAACCGTTGTGTTCGTTCCCGAGTGAACAAACGGCCCAAGCGTGATAGCTTCCCAGATGAGATAGCCATTGTCTTCAGATCCAACCACATAGTCTTCGAAGTGATGCGCCCATACTTCATAGTCTTGAGTGTAGAGAATGGGTATTCTGGTTGTTGATCCAATGCTGTTTGAGATGTTGATGGGATTTGTTTGCGAGTCTTCATGAGACTTGGTGAGCTGCTAGAATCAAACCTGTAAACTTGATATTAGGGTTTTATCTGAAAACAGAGTTACCATCGATATGAAAAAGACGACTTCTATTTATACGATAAAAGCGGAAACCCTAAGGAATTCTGAATACAGAAGGAATGTGTATTGATCACACAGTCTCCTGCTCTGATACCACTTGTTAGGATGAAACCCTAATTGAGATTTGATGAACAAGATGCGGAAAATAAGAACAAACACAAATATAAAGATTATATCGAATGATCACTCGATTTATTGAATTGTGAGGAATTAATTACACTTAAGAAATAAGAATCTAACTCTACAGAAACCTCACAACGTGGCGGCTACATTTTGCCTCACTCTACACCGTAATAATGAATAATACATGACTATTTATAGGGAAAAGACAAGTCTTGGGCTTTTAACCTACACTTCATCAACGGGGCCCATTGCCATCATCCATGGAGTGCTTTGAAACCCTACAATCTCCCCCTCAAAGTATGGAATGGATGACAATGTTTTTACTTCCAAAACAAGCATCTAGCAAATAAAAAGATCTGCAACGACGAATATATGAAACAATCCACGAATCTTGATTCTTCAATAGTCTTCAAACACGGGCTCTAGGATATATAAACCAAGCACTGAAGTAATGTCTTTAAACTTCATTTTCGAATGTAATCCCAAAAAAAATCTTCATGAAAACCAAACCCGCCATAAAAACCCATTTCAGAACAAAGAAACTGAATCAATTCTTCTCTTTGAAGAGCTCCCCCTCCAAGTCACAATGATCTTCAAATAAGCTAATAATATAAGCCACCAAAAATTATCATGTAACAACCCAAATTTTAAGATTCGTAACTCCACTTGATTGAGAAAAATACTAGAAGTCGAAGATATAAAAAGTCCTTAGAAGAGCTCGATAAAGAACTGCTACTGTAATGGACACTTTTCCGCAAAAGCCTTAGAAGAGCTCGATGAAGAACTTCTACTGTAAAAGCTACCTTCATATTCCTACCACAAGCTTCATAAAAAATCTTCAAATTTGAAAAATCACAATCCAATTTCGAATGACCATACCAAATTCTCCCTCGGTTTATAATAAAAAATGTGATTATAAAGCCTTCAAATGGTCATGGGAATGATCTTGAATGGATAAAAACTTATCGTGCTCCCCCGTGACAAAATGATATACACAACAAAGTATAAAATCCGAAAAAGTCGTGAAAGTTTGATGTTATCACGAAAAACGACTTTCCGAACCGCCAAGACTTGATGGAATCTTTATTTTTCTGTTCACGAAAAAATATGTGTGTTAAAAAATCCAAAACTGTTCACCGGCCCTTAAAATTGTAAATTTTTTCGAAAAATGGGCCGAAATTGTCACTTTCCAGAAACCCAGGGGCTGGAATTGTAATCATGCATCAATAAACCCCTTTATTTGTAACAAAATCTAGAATTGGTCCGAAACTGCCAAGGCATGAAACGCATAGGGACCAAAGGAGTGAATTCGCCGAAGTTTCAGGGACCGTAAATGTAACATGTTTATCTTCTTCCCCAATTCATCGGATAAAATAAGAACGTCAACAACGACTTGCAACACCAGTCCCAATTGCTTCAATTTGATTTCATATGCGAAATCAAGATCAGATGTGAATTCTGAATCAATTTGCGAGACCCGCTAATTGCTTGCGTGACCAAACAATAACTCAAATTGCATTAAGATGTGAAGTCAAGTCAAATTGTGAGATCAAAGGAAATCAACTGAGATGCCAAAAGTTCTGATTAAAAAACCAAAATAAGTTCCCATTAGTGCTTCTGATGTTGGTTTCTGATGTTAAAAGACTTCCGAAGGCAAGCACCAACTCCGATCTCGTTTTAACTATTCCGATTCCGACATACAAATTCTAAACTGAACACTTTATCAATTTAAGTTACGATTTCGATTAAGATGTCTTCAATTCCGAAACCATTTGCAAAGTTTGATTCTGTGTAAATTGCGATTAACTCCTTCTGTTCCGATCAATACCAAACACGATTCTAATTCCGATTTGAGCAAATAAACCGATTCACGTGATATCAATATTCAGAAAAAAGACATTCACTTTCAGTTTGGATTCAAATACTTCACAAACACCAAATTGATTTTCACAAATCGATTTCTAGATCAAATCCACTTTCAATTAAATTCATCACCATCTTCATCTGTTCTTAATCAGACTCTTCAAACTCAAAACATCGAATGACAATTCTAAACTCCAAGATCACAATCGAACACAATAACAACAAGAGGCGATTCATGTTCAATAGTATCCAGAAAAATCATCATTAATCAACAAACATAATCGATTTTGGAACATGATAGATTAGATCGACTCAATTCAAACATATAATCAAATAACAAAATCAAAATCGATTTTGAGAATGATACTTTTCAGAAATTTTGACTCAAGAACAAAAATTGATTAATAAATCAAATAAGCTTAATTTGAACAAAGGATTTCGAGATACAAGATGATTCGACTTGCGTGATACGATTTCAAAGAACCATATGTGACTAAACCAAGAATGGAACGAATGAACAGTGAGAAAAATTATAAGGATCGGCTGAATGCATAGTGATTAGATCAAGAATATGGATAAAAAACAATTGGGCGAGACGATTTGGTTTAGGGTAAGAAAGCAGATCTGATCCAAAATAAAATTAAGAATGAAAAGAGAGTTGGATCGAAATTATACCTAGATGAACAGTAGAAAACACCATAAATTTCATGAACAGTAGCTTGAACTTGAATCTTGATTTCAAGTCGCAAAAACACCAATAATCTTCAATAATTTGTGCAGAAAATCATCAAACCAATGTTACACATTGGATTCTTACGAGGAGGCATATTTTTCTATAAAAGTCAAAAGATACAACATGATAAAATATCAAGAGTGAATATGAATTTTGATATCTGTGACAACCTGAAATTTCTATTCTGTACAACCATTCACTTCAATAGGAGTCAAAACTGTTTCTGCTAATTTTCAAGCTTTTTGGAATAAGTTTGAGTATTTCAAGATTAGTAATTCAGGAGATAACAGGAGAGAGGATGCCCTAGGGTTTATTGTGCAACAATAATGTCCCAAAACTCCAAGAGTTTGGAGTTTTCGGCCCAAAATAGTGTTAGGGCCGAAAACCCTAAAGGGTATATAAATGACACTTAGTCATTTTTAGTCTTTTTTTCCCATTTTCAAGTCAAGAACATTCTCTCTCAAGTATCATCCGAAAATTTTGTCAAGATCTTCAAGATTGTAAGTGTTTCCTTCCTTGTTTAGTTGATCTCTTCCATTATCTAGTGATCTTACATGATTTCATCTGTGAAATCATTCCAATTTCTTAGATCTTCAAGTGTTCTTCATTTCACCAAGAACACAAAGAACACACACTAGTGTTTTGGGCCGAAAACACCCTTCTTTGCTTCCATATTGTAAGTATCTATCTCTTATACTTGTTATCTAGTAAGGATACTCGATTTAGGGCTTTGAAAACATCCTTTTCTCAAGAACAAAAGGTGTTTTCGGTCTAGTACATCTCCTTAGACCGAAAACCCTTATGAGGGGTGCAAAATTGACTTTAAGCCCTTCCTAATACTTAGTGTTGGGTCTAGAACACTTCTTTGATTGTTGAAAGCCCTTGGAAATCACCTTATGCATCAAAGACGATGGGTTTTCGGTTATAACCATATGGACCGAAAACCATATGGACCAAAAACCTCTTTGGACCGAAAACTCCAATGGGAGGCTATACAACCCTTAGATGCAACCCTTGGTACTTCTAGCACTTGAATCAAAGTGTTTTCCATGTCCTAGGGTGTCTTAACTTGGTGAATTAGTTGTTAAATGACTAATTGAATACATATATGCGTTATTATATGTTAAATAGGATCCGTGTGTGTGCTCAAGTCTTCACTTGACACTTAGCATCCTATACATTCCGTTCATCCAAACCACTCACTACAGGTGAGTTCATACCCCTTAATCAATCTTTTAAATAATTTTAAATGCTTTCATGGGGGGGGAATACAAGTAGAAAATAGGAAGTTATTGAATCAATCACATGCGATTTATAACTATGTTTTCAACCAACTGATTTCACATACTTCAAAATGTGATAAATACAATAGTTTTCAGCTGTTTTATACTTTGTTATCAAATGACTTACTTTTGAATCTTTTTATAAACTGACATCAAGTCATCATTATTTATTGTTCAAAACTCTTAAATGTTTTACAAAACCTCTTTCAACATATTGTTAAAAACCATATCTATACACTTATGTTTCATATACATATGTATTGATATGAGAGCTTTCATTATTTCTTCAGTTCCAACACTCTTGTGTAGCAAGGGTGTATAAACCTACTTGGACATTCAATTTACATTCCAGTAAACTATTATAGGTATAGTTTAGGGGATACAAACTACTATTCCTATTACAAGGAATTACACAAGAGTCAGTTCATTCATGAGTCTATACTAATACATTACATGCAATATGAAGAGATACTATTACATGGATATCATTACATGGATACTTTTACATGGATTCTGTTACATAGATACTATATGATGAGATACTATTACATATTATATGTGTAGATACTATTATATATGTACGGGACTAACCATTCTACACCCAGGTGTTAGCTACAGAGGGAAAATGCACATCGACGGATGTCTACGGTTAATACTATTCGGCAATTACTCTGCCGTGTTTATCCTAGTACCAAAGGATAATACTTAAATGATTATATAATTTCCCTTTTACTTTTATTTTGTGACACATTCACATAAATGATGAGGTAGACTATATATTTATAATAATAGTCGCACATGGGAAAAACTTTCATTTATACAGAAAGGCAACCTTCAAGCATTCGGGTCTTGGTAGAAGACTACTTTTTTTACTAGTAGGAAACATGGGATTTTCTAGGGTTTTCACACTTATACTAAATGTTTCATCAAATATTTAAAAGTCCTTCATAACAGCTTTTCAAATCAATGACACCATAATACTTATGAATTCACCAGCTTTATGCTGATCTACACTTTTAAAATAACTTGTATTCTCAGGTCACCAGTAGACAGGTACGATGGTTTTGAAAAGACGGAGCACAGACAAGACTCATCTTTTATTTTGATTACATATTTTGGTGTCTTATTACTATGAAAGAACACTCATGTATTAAAACTTTACTTTTAATGCAATGGATGATGTTGTTGCTTGTTTACTACTTTGCACTGTTATGATACTTTACATGACGTCCTCCACCCCTGAACGTTTCTGCCGTTCTTGGTTTTGGGGTGTGACAGATTGGTATAAGAGCTTTGTTTATAGCGAATTGAGTATATCAACCGATAAAAGATATACTAACTATAAGTACAATGGGATTAAAATACTCTGACCAAGAGTTTATACTTTTAAATAATAAAATATTTAATTAAGTATACATGTCTGCATTCATACTAAAATCAGTGTCACAACGACAAAAACAAAAGTATTACGATTGTTGGATATCACAGGTAAGCTCGGGGATGTATGGTCAGTCCTGGGAGTGGCATAGCCTGATCAAGTATGTTGGTCCGAGGAATGATTAGCATATGCCCAAGAATGGTTGTGATATGGAAACAAGTCTAAAAACTTACCAACATAACCACCATGAAATACCATAGGGGTATTTGGTGTTACTATAATTACTTATTTGAGAACTAAAAGGTCTTTATCAGTAGGTCAACAGTTGCTGAGTGGATACACTAAGATTATATGTATCTAGGACATCATAGACTTAGAATCTGTGAATCTTTGCTTTACTTCTTGTCCTTGTTTGGTTGTAGGCTTAGAGTTAGGGTCACTTATTCGAAGGTCTATCCTGTCCTGAGTACATATAACTGGTATGCACTAAACAAGTATTGAAGTAACTGATAAAGATCATCTTATAATTATCTTACTTAGTACGTCTATTAATTCCTTCTTATATCCCTTTTCTCGCGTAGATATCATGGCTGGATTCCATCCCCACGGCGACCTGTACTACCCTAACCACGGAAATGCTGGATGGCTCAGAGAAGGGCCAGAGAATGATCACCCAATTCCTTTGGATGATCACGAAGCTGAAGGCTTTTCTGATAGTTCTGACTCAGAACCAGAAGTCAACAATCTACCCCCAGCTGCTGAAAACCCAAACCCGAACCCTCGTCCAACATTTCAAGGACCTACACCTCTGTGGGCCATAAACTTGAATAGATGGAGTCAGGAACAGAGTAAACCCATCCCCTACAATGGGGACAGAAGCTTCTACAACCTCACTGAGGGAGGTTCAGCTGACAGGGTCCTACCCATCATGGTTCGTAGGATTTCCCGGAACACTGAACAGGGTCGAGCCGCAATCGACCGAGTCATGGAGGCTGACGCCAACTCTGGCGTTAACACAATCCGCATTCGCCAACTAGAGTCTGCTCATGAAAGGACTCTGGTCCACAATGCAGCTCTGCAGAGAGAACTTGCTGGAACCCAAGTTGAAGTCAGGGAACTTCGAGCCCAGCAAGTAAGATGTGACAGGCGTGTGAGGGACATAGAACACCTTCTGTCGGAATCAAGAACTCACTCTAGTAGTTCTCGTCACCGATAGAATCTCATCGACTTCTCTTTTGGATATAACCTAGTTATGTAAAACTCTGGTCTAATTTCCTACCTTTGTAAATCTTAGACCTGTTAGGTCTTGATTAGGTCGTAGTCCTGTCAAAATTTTCCATCTTGGTTGATGTAAGGCCTCCTACTAGGCCATTTTTCCCGAACTTGTTACATCTGTAATTCCAGTAATATTGACAGGTACCTAATCTCATGGAAATTATTATCCAAATGCTATCATCTGTTAGTTCTAGATCTACATTTAATCGTGCTGTTGGACTATGAAGAGTTGGTCCATGAGTCATTTTCATCAACTTTCCTATTTAATGCTTATCAATATCTTCATCTTTCTAAACATATAGTTAAAAGATGCCTCCTCGCAGAAATCCGAGGCGTAACAATAATAACGAAACGCAGATACCACCACCACCTCCACCACCTCCTCAGTTCGACGTTGCTATGTTCCAAGCAGCTGTCACGGCGGCCGTAGCGGCTGCCATGTCACACATCAATACTCCTGTCCCTAGTGGATCGGGAACAGGTGCACCTCCTTCCAACCATGGTGAGAGCCATGGGCACCCCCGGGAATGCACCTACAAGGATTTTACGAATGCCAAACCCAGAAATTTCAATGGAACTGGAGGGGTTATGATCTTAAGGCAGTGGATAGCAAAGACAGAAGCAGTCTTTAAAATCTGCGCATGCCCAGAGAACAATAAGGTCAAGCTTGCTACTTGTACCTTTTCTGACAGGGCTTTAACTTGGTGGAATGGCCACGTTAAGTCACTGACTCTAATAGTGGCAAATTCGATAAGTTGGGAAAACTTGAAAGCCATGCTGATGAGAGAGTACTGTCCACGAGGGGAAATTCAAAAACTCGAACAGGAACTCTGGGGTCTTGAAATGGTTGGTTCTGACATATCAACTTATACTAATAGATTCTGTGATCTATCAATTCTTTTCCCTGACATGGTTGCTCTTGAGAGCAAGAAAATAGAGAGATATATTTGGGGACTGACGCCCCAGATCCAGTCAAGTGTGTTAGCATCTAGGCCTGTTACTTTTGACAGCGCCAAAGAGCTGGCACAATCTCTTATAGATCACGGAAACCACCAGAACCCAACGATTTCTGCACCTGAGCAACAAAAGGGAAACAACAACAACAACAAGAAAAAGGGGTGGAACAAGAGGAAAAGCGGGACTTCGCAAGAATCCTCAAAGAGACAACAACTAGTTACAATCAATGCTGCCACAGTAACTCCTGTTGTCCCTGCTAATCCCTTACCAGCAAACCCTTATGCCGGTAATCTTCCGAGGTGCAACAAATGCACCTTCCATCACAACGGACCTTGTCGGGAAATGCAGTGCTCTAACTGCAACAGAAGGGGGCATACTGCCCGTTTCTGCAAGACTCCAGCAAGGCCGACCGCTCATGTTCCTAACGCCGGTGTGGGCCAAGCTTGCTACGGTTGTGGCGAAGTGGGCCACTACAAGAGGAACTGCCCTAAGGCAGGGATAGTTGGCGGAGTAGGAAGAGTTCTGGCCATAGGCCACGAGGAAGCCGTAGCTGATCCTATAATAGTTACTGGTATGTTTCTCCTCGATAACTCATATGCTTACATACTTTTCGACAGTGGAGCGGAGAAAAGCTTCGTAAACCAGAAACTTGCACACCTGCTTAAACAAAAACCACGTGCACTAGATAAATCATTCACTGTAGAAATGGCAAACGGGAAAGCGGAAAGTACAAACTGCACATACGTAGGTTGTACTCTAACTTTAGATGGCCATACTTTCGAGATAGACCTCATGCCGGTCCTAATTGAAAGTTTCGACGTCATCATCGGCATGGATTGGTTGAGTCTTCATCGCGCCGACATCTTGTGCTTTGAAAAAGCAGTTCGTCTTAACCTTCCTAACAGCGGAACTCTAATTATCTACGGCGACAAACCTAGTACGAGTTTTCGCATCATTTTGTGCATCCAGGCTCAGAAATGCTTACGAAAAGAATGTCATGCATTTCTCACTCACATCGTTGTTACGAGTCAAGAAGTGAAAGACATTCAGAACATTCCCGAAGTACGCGACTTTCCCGACATCTTTCCAGAAGAACTCCCAGGATTACCACCATAACGCCAAGTCGAGTTCAGAATCGACTTAGTGCCAGGGGCTACTCCAGTAGCCAAATCTCCATATCGTCTGGCACCAGCGGAGATGCAGGAACTTTCCTGTCAGCTTAACGAACTTCTCCAGAAGGGATTCATTAGGCCAAGCTTCTCACCATGGGGAGCATCGGTCTTGTTCGTCAAGAAGAGAGACGGATCGTTTCGTATGTGTATCGACTACAGGGAACTCAACAAGCTTACCATTAAAAATCGTTATCCCTTACCCCGTATTGACGATTTATTTGATCAACTTCAAGGAGCCAACTACTTCTCGAAGATAGATCTACGATCTGGATACCACCAACTACGAGTGTTAGAGGAGGATGTTCCCAAGACAGCCTTCCGAACTCGTTATGGGCACTACGAATTCGTAGTGATGCCGCTTGGATTAACAAACGCGCCCGATGTATTCATGGATTTAATGAATAGGGTGTGTCGTCCCAACTTGGATCAGTTCATCATTGTCTTCATTGATGACATACTCATCTACTCTCGAAGTAAGGAGGAACATAGTCAACACCTGCGAAGAGTCTTAGAAACATTACGATCGGAGAAGCTCTATGCGAAGTTCTCTAAGTGCGAATTTTGGATTCGAAGAGTCGAATTCTTGGGCCACGTAGTTAGTGAAGAGGGAATTTACGTGGACCCTTCCAAAATCAAGGCCATTGAGAACTGGTCAGCACCGAAGACACCTACAGAAATTCGTGAATTTCTAGGTCTCGCTGGCTACTATCGCAGGTTCATTCAGAACATCTTCCACATAGCAAAACCTCTTACAACACTGACCCAGAAGGGCGTGGCCTTTGACTGGGAAGAGAAGCAAGAGAGAGCGTTCCAAACGCTCAACCGAGCTGTGTGCACCGCACCAATACTATCCCTCCCCGAAGGGATAGAAGACTTCATTGTCTATTGCGATGCTTCAAATCAAGGGCTCGGCTGTGTCCTGATACAACGAGGTAAGATCATCGCCTATGCCTCGAGACAGCTGAAGACACACGAGGTCAACAACACCACACATGATCTTGAGCTGGGAGCAGTCGTGTTTGCTCTGAAGATCTGGAGACACTACCTGTACAGTACAAAAGCACGATCTTTACAGATCACAAAAGCCTACAACATATATTCGACCAGAAGGAGCTCAACATGAGACAACGACGGTGGGTCGAGCTACTCAGTGATTACGAATGCAAAATTCGTTATCATCCGGGTAAAGCCAACATAGTAGCTGATGCCCTAAGTCGGGAGGAATACTCTAGTCGTAGAGTCAAATCTTTGACTCTAACTATCCATTCACACTTGTCCACGCAAATAAAGGAGGCTCAGCTCGATGCTTTGAAACCTGAAAATGTGGCGAGTGAAACCCTAGGAGGGATGGATAAGAATTTGGAAGTCAAGGGTGGCGGAGCCTTATACCTCATGGATCGGATCTGGACACCAAAACGCGGTGGATTCAGAGACTTGGTCATGACCGAGGCACACAACACTCGTTATTTCGTCCACCTAGGTTCAGATAAGATGTATCTTGATCTGAAAAAGCTATACTGGTGGCCTAACATGAAAGCAGAAATTGCTACCTTCATAAGTAAATGCCTTACTTACGCAAAGGTTAAGGTCAAATACCAGAAACCCTCAGGTCTACTGCAACAGCCTGAAATTCCTGAATTGAAGTGGGAGCGGATCACTATGGACTTCTTAACCAAGTTGCCTAAGACAACGGGTGGACTTGATACCATTTGGGTCATCGTCGACAGATTGACCAAGTCCGCACACTTCCTGCCAATCAAAGAAACCGACAAGATGGAGAAGCTCACAAGAACATACATTAGGGAGATCGTACGTCTGCATGGTGTTCCTATATCTATTATCTCTGATATAGATAGAAGATTCACTTTGAGATTCTGGCAGTCCCTACAAAGCTCCCTAGGAACGAGGCTGGACATAAGTACAGTCTACCATCCACAAACAGACGGGCAAAGTGAGAGGACTATCCAAACCTTGGAAGATATGTTGTGAGCCTGTATGATCGACTTTGGGAAAGCATGGGATACTCATTTACCCCTTGTAGAATTTTCCTACAACAACAGTTATCACACGAGCATAAAGGCTGCTTCCTTCGAGGCCCTCTATGGCCGAAAGTGCATATCCCCTCTGTGTTGGGCTGAGGTGGGTGATACCCAGTTAGCTAAAGGACGAGTTCCCGACAGCATTGTCACAGGTCCGGAGATCATTCGGGAAACGACAGAGAAGATCGTTCAGATTCGTGAACGATTGAAAGCCTCTAGAGACCGATAGAAAAGCTAAGCTGATAAACGAAGGAAACCGTTGGAATTCCAGGTGGGAGACCGTGTTCTATTGAAGGTCTCACCCTAGAAGGTCTTGATACGCTTCGGAAAGCGTGGAAAGCTAAATCCAAGGTACATAGGGCCTTTCGAGATTCTCGCAAGAATCGGCCATGTAGCTTACAAACTTAACTTACCACGCGAACTCAGTAACGTACATTCTACTTTCCACGTCTCGAACTTGAAAAAGTATCTGTCCGGCGAGACTCTTGTAATCCCACTCGACGAGATCGAGATCAACGAGAGCCTCAACTTCGTGGAAGAACCAGTAGAGATCATGGACCGAGAGGTCAAGCAAACGAAACAAAGCCGTATCCCGATAGTGAAGGTTCGCTGGAACGCCAGGCGAGGACCAAAATTCACTTGGGAGCACGAGGATCAGTTTAAACTGAAATATCCTCATCTTTTTACTTAGTTATTTGTAACTACTTATTTGATTAAACTCTAATTTCGGGACGAAATTCCTTCTAACGGGGGGATGATGTGACAACCCGAAATTTCTATTCTGTACAACCATTCACTTCAATAGGAGTCAAAACTGTTTCTGCTAATTTTCAAGCTTTTTAGAATAAGTTTGAGTATTTCAAGATTAGTACTTCAGGAGATAACAGGAGAGAGGATGCCCTAGGGTTTATTATGCAACAATAATCTCCCAAAACTCCAAGAGTTTGGAGTTTTCGACCCAAAATAGTGTTAGGGCCGAAAACCCTAAAGGGTATATAAATGACACTTAGTCATTTTTAGTCTTTTTTTCCCATTTTCAAGTCAAGAACATTCTCTCTCAAGTATAATCCGAAAATTTTGTCAAGATCTTCAAGATTGTAAGTGTTTCCTTCCTTGTTTAGTTGATATCTTCCATTACCTAGTGATCTTACATGATTTCATCCGTGAAATCATTCCAATTTCTTAGATCTTCAAGTGTTCTTCATTTCACCAAGAACACAAAGAACACACACTAGTGTTTTGGGCCGAAAACACCCTTCTTTGCTTCAAATTGTAAGTATTTATCTCTTATACTTGTTATCTAGTAAGGATACTTGATTTAGGGCTTTGAAAACAACATTTTCTCAAGAACAAAAGGTGTTTTCGGTCTAGTACATCTCTTTAGACCGAAAACCCTTATGAGGGGTGCAAAATTGACTTTAAGCCCTTCCTAATACTTAGTGTTGGGTCTAGAACACTTCTTTGATTGTTGAAAGCCCTTGGAAATCACCTTATGCATCAAAGAGGATGGGTTTTCGGTTATAACCATATGGACCGAAAACCATATGGAGCGAAAACCTCTTTGGACCGAAAACTCCAATGGGAGGCTATACAACCCTTAGATGCAACCCTTGGTACTTCTAGCACTTGAATCAAAGTGTTTTCCATGTCCTAGGGTGTCTTAACTTGGTGAATTAGTTGTTAAATGACTAATTGAATACATATATGTGTTATTATATGTTAAATAGGATCCGTGTGTATGCTCAAGTCTTCACTTGACACTTAGCATCCTATACATTCCGTTCATCCAAACCACTCACTACAGGTGAGTTCATACCCCTTAATCAATCTTTTAAATAATTTTAAATGCTTTCATGGGGGGGGGGGAATACAAGTAGAAAACAGGAAGTTATTGAATCAATCACATGCGATTTATAACTATGTTTTCAACCAACTGGTTTCACATACTTCAAAATGTGATAAATACAATAGTTTTCAGCTGTTTTATACTTTGTTATCAAATGACTTACTTTTGAATCTTTTTATAAACTGACATCAAGTCATCATTATTTATTGTTCAAAACTCTTAAATGTTTTACAAAACCTCTTTCAACATATTGTTAAAAACCATATCTATACACTTATGTTTCATATACATATGTATTGATATGAGAGCTTTCATTATTTCTTCAGTTCCAACACTCTTGTGTAGCAAGGGTGTATAAACCTACTTGGACATTCAATTTAAATTCCAGTAAACTATTATAGGTATAGTTTAGGGGATACAAACTACTATTCCTATTACAAGGAATTACACAAGAGTCAGTTCATTCATGAGTCTATACTAATACATTACATGCAATATGAAGAGATACTATTACATGGATACTTTTACATGGATTCTGTTACATAGATACTATATGATGAGATACTATTACATATTATATGTGTAGATACTATTATATATGTACGGGACTAACCATTCTACACCCAGGTGTTAGCTACAGAGGGAAAATGCACATCGACGGATGTCTACGGTTAATACTATTCGGCAATTACTCTGCCGTGTTTATCCTAGTACCAAAGGATAATAATTAAATGATTATATAATTTACCTTTTACTTTTATTTTGTGACACATTCACATAAACGATGAGGTAGACTATATATTTATAATAATAGTCGCACATGGGAAAAACTTTCATTTATACAGAAAGGCAACCTTCAAGCATCCGGGTCTTGGTAGAAGACTACTTTTTATACTAGTAGGAAATATGGGATTTTCTAGGGTTTTCACACTTATACTAAATGTTTCACCAAATATTTACAAGTCCTTCATAACAGCTTTTCAAATCAATGACACCATAATACTTATGAATTCACCAGCTTTATGCTGATCTACACTTTCAAAATAACTTGTATTCTCAGGTCACCAGTAGATAGGTACGATGACCAGGTTTTGAGAAGACGGAGCACAGACAAGGCTCGTCTTTTATTTTGATTACATATTTTGGTGTCTTATTACTATGAAAGAACACTCATGTATTAAAACTTTACTTTTAATGCAATGGATGATGTTGTTGCTTGTTTACTACTTTGCACTATTATGATACTTTACATGACGTCCTCCACCCCTGAACGTTTCCGCTGTTCTCGGTTTTGGGGTGTGACAATATCTCTGAACTAATACATATAGTTCAACACGAATCTTGTGATGAATTGGAAATAGAAGTCTACGACAAGTACTATTTGTAACAGAATTGATATGAAATTGAATGGTTATTTTTCAAAGACTATGAAAATTCATGTCGATTGATTTGGCATATTGATCACATAGAGTCTGGAGAACTTGGCCTTAAACAGGTCCATAACACACCAAATTCTGGGAAAGCATAGACATCATACATACCTTCCGAAATAATTAAAATTTCTGTGGTCTTACTGAATAATATGAAAAATAACGCTATAACTTTTCCGTAGACTTAACTATAACCAAAAGAGTGAATAGAAAATGAGTAGATCATCTTTTACTGGTGACGGGTATTTCTTGAACGAAACCTCAATTCAGCTAGTGTTATCTAAGTAAGAATAGAAATGAGGGATATAGAATATAAACTATTGACTACAAAAGAGACCTATAGTTATCAAGTAATGTATTATGTATGACTTGTTCTAGGTATTTCTATAACTATAAAGTGTATACTAACTATATATAACTTGGGTATAACCGACCTTCGATTAAATGACTCGGCTCTAAATCCACAACCAAACAAGGAACAGGAAATGAAGCTAAATCACGTATTCTAAGTCTATATAACTTTAATTATATATAATTGTAATATAACCTTTATATTTATAGTTCTACCCTTAATTTTTCTATTGTTTTCACATGTTTGTTACTAGTATATAGTGCCTAAAATACTCCTATAGTATTTTAATCTTTATGTTCTGTTCTAGTGTTCTTCTGAATATGTAGGTAAGTTTTAGACATGTCACAACATCACTATCACTCCCAAACACATGTGGGTCATATCTCAAATCAATATAGTTGATCAGGCTATATTAATCCCATATATGATTACATAACTGTCCAGGTTTGACTGTAATGTTCAGCATCCAAATACTTTTAAGTTCTTCTTATTGTGATACTGTACTTGTATGTATGAGTGTTAGTATACTTCTTGTAAAAATAATTAAAATTTTAAAAGTATACTTGTAGTCAGAGCTCTTAGCCCCAAATGTATTTATAGTTTGTATATCTTTTATGGATTGATATATTGAGTTCACTATAAACAATGCTCTGATACCAATCTGTCACACCCCCAAACCAGACGGCGGAAACGTCCGGGGGTGGAGGACTTCATTTGTAGTATCACAACACATGTATAATAGTAATCAAAGTACAAACAACCATTGTATTTAAAAAGAAATAAATATTTACATGAGTTTCACTAATGTATACAGTAACTAAAAAGTTTGTACAAAAGAAGAAGACAAGACATAAACAACTCCATCTTCTCAAAAGCTCGGGGTGTACCTGTCTGATGGTTCCCTGAGAATACAAATAATTTGAAAAGAGAGTATCAACATAAAGTTGAGTGAGTGCATAAGTATTTATGTTTTGAAAGAATGTTTTCTGTTTTCTTGAATATGTAAACTGTTTCCAGAAAATCCTATATTTTCTGTTGTATGTGAAAAGTAGTTTTAGTTACATTAAACTGTTCAATTTGTAAATCAATTTTCTGTATTTGTAATCCTTTTATAAACGAGTATCTGAGAGTATATCTGAATTCATCAACTGTTATTGTAAACTGTAATGTAATACTATAAACTGTATCTTGTAAACTAGTACTTTGGAATAGTACATAAGTTTAGTTTATTATACACTAACTTATTGTTAATATCTTTTAATGAGTTATTATAACCATACTGACTAGATGGCCTGACCCAGCACTATGAGTGCACTGAAAACATGTTGATAACAATTTGTCACTCACGGGCATGTATGCCTGACTGTAGCTAGCAGTCCGAGTGCGGGGTTGTCAATCCCAATATAGATCTATACACACATTGTTTCGATCCCCGGCTGAAGATCATGGTTATAATGTCATGACTTTACTATATTGTTTAAAATGAATTAAACAACCTATACTACTTGACTCATAAAAGCATATAAACGTTACATGTATATTAGTTATGAAAACCCAATTATTCTGAAGTAAATGATTGATAGTATGCTTTAGAATTAGTATTCTTAACATGTATCTGAAAGAATGTATATCCTTGAATAGTTTTGAATCAATCTTTGTTCTTGTAAATTAATGTAATATAGTATACTTGAATCGTGAATTAATGTTCTTTGAATCATAAATTATACCTATTATAATTCATATGTACTTTCTGATTTGATAAGGAGTATCCATGAATGTAACCCTTTGCTCAACATGTTACAAAGGGTAATTGAAACTAAATGAAAAAACTTTTATACTTGTATACATATATAAATATATAAGTAAAATTTAAATGATACTCGGACAAACAACTTATACTTGTAATCCCACATCCAAACAAGGAAAGGAATTAAAGTGAGTTATTAGTCCTAAATCTTTTAAATTCTATTTATATAAATATATGCATACTAGTATGATTTTTGGGGAAAAATATAAGTTTATAAAACATTTAAAAGAAGTTTGATATTTTGAAATTTGTTTTGGTGACTTGATTTCATTTTGAAACAATCCTTGAAAACCATTGATTTAATGATAACTGAAATTCATTTTAATAAGATATTTGAAATCACTTGTTTATAACACAAGAAATTTGTGTTAGACTTGTATCCCCCCCCCCCCTTAAAAAAGTAAAAACTATGAAAATGCGGGGGTATGAACTCACCTGCAGTGAGTTACTCAAACGTAAGATTGGCGAAGGATGCTAAGTGCCAAGTGAAGACTTGAGCACAACGGATCCTAATAAGAATATATTGGTGCATATATCTATATAATTAGTCTTTATATAACTAATAATGAGAGGAAAAACACCCTAGGGCCTAGAAAATACTTAGACTTAAGTGTTAGAAGTATCAAAAGTCGTCTGAAATGGGTGTACGGCCGTACAGGAGCGTGTGCGGCCACCTGGTGTGCTGCCCATTGGGTGTGCGGCCAGGTGTGTGTGGCCAAGTGTGTGTGCGGCCGCACACTCCCTATGAAGTGTGTCAAAAACTTGTTTCCAAGCCTTAGGAATGTTCTAGGGAAGGTGTTTTGACCATTGCTTAGCCGGATGGGGAGTTTGTTGCTATTTTAGGCCTTTAAAAAGGTATGTGCGGTTACACTTGGTGTGTGTTGCCGTACACATGGTGTGTGCGGCCGTACACACTTGAAGATCATATGAAATGGTGTTTTTCATGTATAACTTCAAGGGTCCTTAGCTTATATCAATCTATTTCAAGTGTATACCCGATTTAGAGGCTTAAAAGTGTATTTAAAGTCCAAAAAGGTAGTGTATGTTCTTAGTGTTCTTGGTGTTTTTGAAGATCTAACACCAATTAGGTGTTCTCATGGATCAAATCAAAGGGAATGGCTAGTTAAGGTATTGTATTAACGATTCAAGGAAGCAATACTTAATTGATTTGAAGATTTGAAGAGAAAATATGGATGATACTTGAGAGAAAACAAGTTCTAGTCTAGAAGAGTGAAAAGGATTGAATGAAGGCCATGTCTACCCTTTATGGTCGTGAGTGTGCTGCCAGAAGAGGGGTGTGCGGCCGCACACCCAAGTGTACGGCCGTACACTCCTTATGTTGGAGTGTTAGGCCTTATTTTGTGTCGGGTGAACTCGCGGAACCCAAATCTAAACTCTAACTTGAAGATACTAGGTTTAGAACACTCAGTTTGACTCAAAATAATGCTAAAAGGTAACAGAAACGAGTCCAACTTTAATTGATTCGAATAACAGTACAAGACAAAAATTTCGGGTTGTCACACAAACATTGGTCAAAGTCAAAGTCAACGGTCAAGGTCAACAATCCATGTTGACCCAACTGGTCGATTGTAGCCCACTGACTCGTTGAGTTCTTCCAGAACTCGAGAAATCGTGAAAACCCTAGTTGACACGCCAAGTGTAACGTCGTGAAAATTCAAACCAATTTTTCATTCTTAATTCATAAAAACATATATCATATTGTTCAACACCAATTATTCACTTAACAAAGTTTTCAAAATCTTCACATAAAATCCAGGATCCACAGTAGCTCCTCCCAAAACATAGTGTGTGTGTACAATCATGCCGGTGCCTTCTCGCGGTCCTCTGAAGTACCTAAAACACATATCACATAAACGATAAGCATGCATGCTTAGTGAGTTCCCCAAAATACCACGTACATACAACTAGCCACTCGACGCTATAGCTCTACGAGACCTTCCGGTCAATGTGTCTCAGGGCCTTCCGGTCCCACAATCTGAGTAGACCTTCCGGTCCTACTCCGTCGACCTTCCGGTCCATACCATATTGACCTTCCGGTCCATACCTTGTTGACCTTCCGGTCCATACCATACTGACCTTCCGGTCCATATGATGCTACTCATAACACATACATAACATATACTTATCACATAGAAACATATATCACATACTCATCATAGCACATAAGACCTTCCGGTCACACATAATTACCACTCTAGGTAGGGTATCGTGAGAAGACTCACCTCGTATGATGTCTAGTAAACACTCGTGCTCGATATCCCCGATCTAGCATCCGCCTATGAAAATGATAATATCTCTAATCAATACTTTCCTTTTATCCTCATCACTTCAGAATGGGTAGAAGGCCATTCTACCCCTCCATAGCCTCTCTTGAATCAGTTTGACCAAACCCTAAGGTCAACTGAAGTCAGCTCTAGTCAACGGTATAACTTTGATAAGACTCACCGAGTGCACTCAGGTGACTCGGCGAGTCCATGCGTGTCCTCAGACTCCTCCTAAGGCCCCACTCGACTCGTCGAGTTAACCTCTCACTCGATGTGTTTCCACTGATCACGAATCGTGGGGCAACACGATCCGACTCGTCGAGTCCTCTCATGGACTCGGCGAGTTTCCTCCATGGCAACACTCATTTGACCTTCTGAGGTCAGATCTGTTTCCCTAACTTATAGATCTGGCCTTCTAGCACCCAAAAGTCACGTAAAGGTCCGATCTTGATGTCCATGCATGGCATATTTCGCTCAATATGCCATTTAGACTCCATTAAAGCTTCCTAACCTCCAAACCCCATGGTTGCACAACAATGGCTTTCTACTTTCTGACTTTCTGGACCTTACAAGGTCCAGATCTATGCTACCAGCTCACAAGAGGGGTTTGATGCAATCAAAACCCCACCAAGAAGATAATACAAGCCCTAATCCTCAAAAGGAAGATCTACACAACTAGGGAAGAAAAGGGGTCCGAATTGATACCTCCAACTGATGCTGCTAGGTTGTAAATCGCGGATCTACAACCTCCTCTGGCCCCTTTAGCTTGAAACCTCCTTCTTCCTTGCAAACCATCAACCAAGAAGCTCAAAATAGCTCTCTCTCTTCCCCAAAACACTAAGGACTCGTTTAGGGTTCTCTCTTCTGAAAGGTAGCCACAATAGGAGGCCTTAAAAGCTTTTAAATAGGCCCAGGCCTGAGAGAATTAGGGTTTCTGTCAATAGCGCTGACTCGGCGAGTCATCTCTCCGACTCGTCGATTCCATTCATTAGCCACGTCGCCAAGTCGCGACCCTACTCGACGAGTTGAGGCACCGACTCGTCGAGTCCCTCCAAAGTCCTTGAATTAAATACTCAAAACAATATACCTGGTAAACCGGATGTTACAATTCTCCCCACTTGAATTAGATTTCGCCCTCGAAATCGCTCCTCAACAACATATAGATCTAATCCAATAACCGAACAGCCCCATCGAAAGGATCTCATACCACACAGCTATCTTTCTCTCTGGGCACCTGAATCCAAACATGAACTCCTCCCTGGAAAAGGACAGACCCACTGCCACTACACTACCCCTCCTGACTCTCAAGAATCTGGAAACTCTAGTAGCCTGACACACAGCCAGACCGCTCTCTCCAGATGTCACCACGTTATTCGCTCCTCGAATAATAAACCCCCGATAGCTCACTGCACATCTGATTCTCTGGTGGGGACCGATAAAACAAGTCCATGCCCAAAACTAGATACCGATCACTCGTCCCAGACATGATAAACAACCCAGATCATATACCAAGGAACGAAAGGATCACATCATACCACGGACTCATCCATTGTACTGCAATCACAACCCTTCTGAACACGAACCCTCAACATCTTGACCTCATGCACAAAAAATGATCATGCTTGTTCAGAAGCGTCCTCCGACATCTGACAAACATAACCCCGACTCCCTTCTCAATATCCCTTTCAAGACTGAGCACCAGGTCATCTCCCGACCCAGCAATTGAACCTCCAAAGGTTACCCATTGCATGTACCAAAACGTCTCACTGACCTCCTTATCAATACAACTATCTCGGCCCAGCGTGACACACAAGTCGCGAAGTTCGCTTTACCTCAAGCGAATACGGAATTCGAGTCACTCTCGATCTCTGCCGTCTACTACTCATTAGTTCCATGCGTTTCGCGGTTTTCTCATACCAATGAATTAACCCACTCCGGTCTAAAACACCAGATGGAACAATACCCCTTTCAAAAAGAAATCCATCTCTAAATCTGAAATCTCAATCCATTTACTCGATACACCACTAGAATCAAACTCAACTCGAGAGTTTGGACCGACGCGAATTTGGGACCACCCGTCCCAATAAAGCACCCAACTCATGACCCATGACTCGCAACCCACTCGTACATCACTTCTCCGAACCCTTCCCATTACAGTCTCCACAACCTAACTCAGGATATAATGATTCCCGACCATTATGGAGACCTCCGTCTCCTTCCTGATCTGGCCACCATGCTCTCGGATACTCAATGAAATAAGGCTACTCAAGCCTACTCAAGGCAGTAAGGCTACTCAAGCCTAAGAACTCTCTCTTGATTCATGCTCTGACTAACGAATAACACGGTTCCTCGTAGAACCACGACACCCTCTCACCGACTAGTGAGTACTACGGCTCCCCGCAGTATCACGACACCCTCTCTGACTAGTGAGTACTACAGCTCCCCGCAGTATCACAACACCTTCTCTGACTAGTGAGTACTACGGCTCCCCGTAGCATCACAACACCCTCTCTGACTAGTGAGTACTACGGCTCCCCGTAGCATCACAATACCCTCTCTGACTAGTGAGTACTACGGCTCCCCGTAGCATTACAACACCCTCTCTAACTAGTGAGTACTACGGCTCCCCGTAGCATCACAACACCCTCTCTGACTGGTGAGTACTACGGCTTCCCGTAGCATCACAACACCACAAAATCCTCTATTCCCTCCGGAAGGGCTAACACCGGTGCTTCGCATAATCTCTGGCGAAGAGTCTCAAACGAGGTCTGCTACTCAGGACCCCAAATAAAAGCAACGCCCTTCCGGGTCAATCTGGTGAGGGGAACGACAATCTTGGAGAAATCTCTGATAAATCTCCGATAGTAGCCGGCCAACCCCAGAAACTCCTGATCTCGGTGGGGGATCTCGGCACCTTCCAACTCATGACAGCCTCAACCTTGGCCGGATCGACCAATATCCCAGTCTGATTAACGATATGTCCCAAGAACTAGACCTCTCGTAACCAGAAATCACACTTGGAGAATTTGGCATAAAGCCTCTCCGATCTCAATACTCCAAGGATCTCCCTCAGGTGCTCCTCATGCTGTTCTCTGGACCTCGAATACAATAGAATGTCATCGATGGACACAATCACCGATCGATCCAACATCGGCCTGCATACTCGCTTCATGAGGTCCATGAACGCCGCTGGTGTATTGGTGAGCCCAAAAGGCATCACCACGAACTCGTAATGCCCATAACGAGTCCAAAACGCCGTCTTCTGAATATCCTCATCACGCACCCTCATCTGGTGATATCCAGACCTCAAATCTATCTTGGAACACCAAGACACACCCGACAACTGATCGAACAGATCATCGATCCTCGGTAATAGATAACGTTCTTGACCTTTAACTTGTTCAACTCCAGGTAATCAATGCACATCCGATGTGAAACATCCTTTTTCTTGACAAAAAGGATCGGCGCTCCCCATGACGAGCTACTCGGTCGGATAAATCCCTTCCCCAACAGCTCCTGAAGTTGCGAGGATAACTCCTGCATCTCTGGTGGCGCAAGGAGATAGGGTGCCTTGGCGATAGGCACTGCCCCCGGTACCAAATGAATGCGGAACTCCACCTGCCTCCCGGGAGGCACCCCCCGGCAACTCCTCGGGGAAAACATTCGGGAACTCCCACACTATCGGAACAACATCGACAGAACTCGGCCTCTCTGCGGCCACTCATGCATCCATCACATATGCTACAAACCCTTTATAACCCTGCTGTAAACTCTGTCTCGCTCTGGCAGCCGAGCAAAATGCTGACCCACATCGGGTACCCTCTTCATATACTGTCAGTACTCCTCTACTAGGGTCTCGTATCGTCACCATCTGACGCTCGTAGTCTATAACATCTCCAAATCGGCTCAACCAATCCATGCCCACAATGACACAAACGTCCCCCATCGCAATCGGGAACAGATCTATCGGGAACTCAACACCGAAGATCTCGAGTACACATCCTCAAATCACCTCAGTAGCATACACCGCTCGCTCGTCGGCTATAGAAACTCGTAGAGGTCGACTCATCGCCTCTCGTCGGATACTGATGTGCTGGCTAAACGCTAATGACACGAAAGATCGACTCGCACCCGAGTCAAATAACACCAAAGCAGATACAGAATTCACAAGAAAAGTACCAGCCACAACATTAGGTGTTGTGCGGACCTACTCCGCTGTCATCTGGAAGGCTCTCCCTCGTGCCTTCGGTGCCTCGGCCTTCGCTGTCCGACCCTCAGTAGCTCGTGTAGCAGCAGGGGCAGATCCCTGTAACAGTTGCAGAGACTCGGCCCTACGGTGGCCAGTCTGGTTGCAATGAGAGCAAACCATGAGTCCCTTGGGGCAATCCTTGGATATATGCCCCTCCTTGCCACATTTTTAGCAAGCACCTGCTCGACAAACTCCATCATGTCTCTTACCGCACTTCCAACAAGTGCGGCCCTTCTGGCCTCCAGATCTCGTATCGGCGGGCTTTGCCCGCTTGGCTGCCGGCTGAGACTGCACCGACCGCCTGTCCCTCCTCTGAGACTCGGCCTCCTCCCTGGCCTGAGTCTCTAGCTCAATCTCCCTCTTCCGAGCATTTGCCTGGAGCTCGGCAATTGTTCGGTACGTCGAGTTCGCCACGAACTCCCGAATGTCTCTCCTCAGTACGCTCAAATATCGACTCATGTGTCCCTGCTCGTTAGACACGTGCTCAGGGCAAAACAACGCCCTCTCATGAAACATTCGTGTGATCACCGTCACAGACTCCGTCCCCGGCTTTAGGGACAAGAACTCCTGCGCTAACTGTTCCCTCTCCACCGGGGGAACATACTCACCTCGGAACATGGTGGTGAACCTCTCCCAGGTCACCGCTGTAATCTCTGCAGGAGTGAAGTCTGTCGTCACAAACTTCCACCAGTCCTTCGCTCCCAAGCGAAGCTGGTTCAGCGCGAACCGTACTCTCAGATGCTCCAGACAAGAACAAGTGTAGAAGCATCCCTCAATGTCAGAGATCCATCTCATCGCGGCTATTGGATCCTAAGTCTCATCAAACTCTGGTGGCTTCGTGTTGCTGAACTCTCGGTACAGCAACGAGTCACCCCCCTGTGGCCTAGCAGCTGCGACAGCCGCGGTGGCTGCAGCAGCAGCAGCCTCCGTAACAGCATCGTATTGCTCATCGAACGTCTCAACCAACGTGTTCTTAATAGAGCCAAACATCTTCGGTATGGCCTCTCGTATAGCTGCGGCCACCTCATCATGAATCATCCTGCGAATCTCGTCATCGCTGACTCCGCTGCTCTCTGGTGTGTGACGTGTACCCTCCATGATGTCTCACAACATAAACAAAATCAGAGACTCGTTCGAGTATACTTGTACTCGATCACCCAATCCTACTTGTTCCTGGGAATCCTAAGGATTCTTACTTGGACTGCTCACTGATCTGGTGTTTCCAGTAGTACGGGCCCTATACTACCTTCCACACCACATCAGTATTCACCCCAAATCCTCCTCCTTGGATTCCAGATCACAAGTACTCTACATCTTATCACACACAGGCCACTTTCTAGTAGACCTCTCATAAGCTCCTCTCTGCTACCTACTCACTCTCGTAGTAACTCATAGTAGCAGTAACTCGTAAGCTAAGGCATCACAAATCAGGCCCACTCTAGTCCTAGATATGAATACCTAGCCTACTCTTTAGCATACATAACATATCACATAATATCTTATAACATATAACTTAAGGGTATTTTGGGAAATCACCGTTCGGGCACTGGCTGATTGTACACACTGCTCTTCTCCGCATTCTTGAAAATCTTTTACTTATCTTAGAAAATTGTTTCTTTTGAAAACTTTTCTCAAATCCTCAGTTTGAGTTCAGATATGCCCGAAGGTGTATCTGAATCCCTCACACCAAGGCTCTGATACCAACTTGTAATGTCGTGAAAATTCAAACCAATTTTTCATTCTTAATTCATAAAAACATATATCATATTGTTCAACACCAATTATTCACTTAACAAAGTTTTCAAAATCTTCACATAAAATCCAGGATCCACAGTAGCTCCTCCCAAAACATAGTGTGTGTGTACAATCATGCCGGTGCCTTCCCGCGGTCCTCTGAAGTACCTGAAACACATATCATATAAACGGTAAGCATGCATGCTTAGTGAGTTCCCCAAAATACCATGTACATACAACTAGCCACTCGAGGTTGTAGCTCCACGAGACCTTCCGGTCAATGTGTCTCTGGGACTTCCGGTCCCACAATCTGAGTAGACCTTCCGGTCCTACTCCGTCGACCTTCTGGTCCATACCATATTGACCTTCCGGTCCATACCCTGTTGACCTTTCGGTCCATACCATACTGACCTTCCGGTACATACCATACTGACCTTCCGGTCCATATCATGCTATTCATAACACATACATAACATATACTTATCACATAGAACATATATCACATACTCGTCATAGCACATAAGACCTTCCGGTCACACATAATTACCACTCTAGGTAGGGTATGGTGAGAAGACTCACCTCGTATGATGTCTAGTAGACTCTCGTGCTCGATATCTCCGATCTAGCCTCTGCCTATCAAAATGATAATATCTCTAATCAATACTTTCCTTTTATCCTCATCACTTCAGAATGGGTAGAAGGCCATTCTACCCCTCCATAGCCTCTCTTGAATCAGTTTGACCAAACCCTAAGGTCAACTGAAGTCAACTCCAGTCAACGGTCCAACTTTGACCAGACTCGCCGAGTGCACTCAGGTGACTCGGCGAGTCCATGCGTGTCCTCAGACTCCTCCTAAGGCCCCACTCGACTCGTCGAGTTAACCTCTCACTTGACGGGTTTCCACTGATCACGAATCGTGGGGCAACACGATCCGACTCGTCGAGTCCTCTCATGGACTCGGCGAGATTCCTCCATGGAAACACTCATTTGACCTTCTGAGGTCAGATCTCTTTCTCTAACTTATAGATCTGGCCTTATAGCACCCAAAAGTCACGTAAAGGTCCGATCTTGATGTCCATGCATGGCATATTTCGCTCAATATGCCATTTAGACTCCATTAAAGCTTCCTAACCTCCAAACCCCATGGTTGCACAACAATGGCTTTCTACTTTCTGACTTTCTGGACCTTACAAGGTCCAGATCTACGCTACCAGCTCACAAGAGGGGTTTGATGCAATCAAAACCCCACCAAGAAGATAATACAAGCCCTAATCCTCAAAAAGAAGATCTACACAACTAGGGAAGAAAAGGGGTCCGAATTGATACCTCCAACTGATGCTCCTAGGTTGTAAATCGCGGATCTACAACCTCCTCTGGCCCCTTTAGCTTGAAACCTCCTTCTTCCTTGCAAACCATCAACCAAGAAGCTCAAAATAGCTCTCTCTCTTCCCCAAAACACTAAGGACTCGTTTAGGGTTCTCTCTTCTGAAAGGTAGCCACAATAGGAGGCCTTAAAAGCCTTTAAATAGGCCCAGGCCTGAGAGAATTAGGGTTTCTGTCAATAGCGCTGACTCGGCGAGTCATCTCTCTGACTCGTCGAGTCCATTCATTAGCCACGTCGCCAAGTCGCGACCCTACTCGACGAGTTGAGGCACCGACTCGTCGAGTCCCTCCAAAGTCCTTGAATTAAATACTCAAAACAATATACCTGGTAAACCGGATGTTACAATTCTCCCCCACTTGAATTAGATTTCGCCCTCGAAATCGCTCCTCAACAACATATAGATCTAATCCAATAACCGAACAGCCCCATCGAAAGGATGTCATACCACACAACTATCTTTCTCTCTGGGCACCTGAATCCAAACATGAACTCCTCCCTGGAAAAGGACAGACCCACTGCCACTACACTACCCCTCCTGACTCTCAAGAATCTGGAAACTCTAGTAGCCTGACACACAGCCAGACCGCTCTCTCCAGATGTCACCATGTTATTCGCTCCTCGAATAATAAACCCCCGATAGCTCACTGCACATCTGATTCTCTGGTGGGGACCGATAAAACAAGTCCATGCCCAAAACTGGATACTGATCACTCGTCCCAGACATGATAAACAACCCAGATCATATACCAAGGAACGAAAGGATCACATCATACCAAGGACTCATCCATTGTACTGCAATCACAACCCTTCTGAACACGAACCCTCAACATCTTGACCTCATGCACGAAAAATGATCATGCTTGTTCAGAAGCGTCCTCCGACATCTGACAAACATAACCCCGACTCCCTTCTCAATATCCCTTTCAAGACTGAGCACCAGGTCATCTCCCGACCCAGCAATTGAACCTCCAAAGGTTACCCATTGCATGTACCAAAACGTCTCACTGACCTCCTTATCAATACAACTATCTCGGCCCAGCGCGACACACAAGTCGCGAAGTTCGCTTTACCTCAAGCGAATACGGAATTCGACTCACTCTCGATCTCTGCCGTCTACTACTCATTAGTTCCATGCGTTTCGCGGTTTTCTCATACCAATGAATTAACCCACTCCGGTCTAAAACACCAGATGGAACAATACCCCTTTCAAAAAGAAATCCATCTCTAAATCTGAAATCTCAATCCATTTACTCGATACACCACTAGAATCAAACTCAACTCGAGAGTTTGGACCGATGCGAATTTGGGACCACCCGTCCCAATAAAGCACCCAACTCATGACCCATGACTCGCAACCCACTCGTACATCACTTCTCCGAACCCTTCCCATTACAGTCTCCACAACCTAACTCAGGATATAATGATTCCCGACCATTATGGAGACCTCCGTCTCCTTCCTGATCTGGCCACCATGCTCTCGGATACTCAATGAAATAAGGCTACTCAAGCCTACTCAAGGCAGTAAGGCTACTCAAGCCTAAGAACTCTCTCTTGATTCATGCTCTGACTAACGAATAACACAGTTCCTCGTAGAACCACGACACCCTCTCACCGACTAGTGAGTACTACGGCTCCCCGCAGTATCACGACACCCTCTCTGACTAGTGAGTACTACAGCTCCCCGCAGTATCACAACACCTTCTCTGACTAGTGAGTACTACGGCTCCCCGTAGCATCACAACACCCTCTCTGACTAGTGAGTACTACGGCTCCCCGTAGCATCACAATACCCTCTCTGACTAGTGAGTAATACGGCTCCCCGTAGCATTACAACACCCTCTCTAACTAGTGAGTACTACGGCTCCCCGTAGCATCACAACACCCTCTCTGACTAGTGAGTACTACGGCTTCCCGTAGCATCACAACACCACAAAATCCTCTATTCCCTCCGGAAGGGCTAACACCGGTGCTTCGCATAATCTCTGGCGAAGAGTCTCAAACAAGGTCTGCTACTCAGGACCCCAAATAAAAGCAACGCCCTTCCGGGTCAATCTGGTGAGGGGAACGACAATCTTGGAGAAATCTCTGATAAATCTCCGATAGTAGCCGGCCAACCCCAGAAACTCCTGATCTCGGTGGGGGATCTCGGCACCTTCCAACTGATGACAGCCTCAACCTTGGCCGGATCGACCAATATCCCAGTCTGATTAACGATATGTCCCAAGAACTAGACCTCTCGTAACCAGAAATCACACTTGGAGAATTTGGCATAAAGCCTCTCCGATCTCAATACTCCAAGGATCTCCCTCAGGTGCTCCTCGTGCTGTTCTCTGGACCTCGAATACAATAGAATGTCATCGATGGACACAATCACCGATCGATCCAACATCGGCCTGCATACTCGGTTCATGAGGTCCATGAACGCCGCTGGTGTATTGGTGAGCCCAAAAGGCATCACCACGAACTCGTAATGCCCATAACGAGTCCAAAACGCCGTCTTCTGAATATCCTCATCACGCACCCTCATCTGGTGATATCCAGACCTCAAATCTATCTTGGAACACCAAGACACACCCGGCAACTGATCGAACAGATCATCGATCCTCGGTAATAGATAACGTTCTTGACCTTTAACTTGTTCAACTCCCGGTAATCAATGCACATCCGATGTGAAACATCCTTTTTCTTGACAAAAAGGATCGGCGCTCCCCATGACGAGCTACTCGGTCGGATAAATCCCTTCCCCAACAGCTCCTGAAGTTGCGAGGATAACTCCTGCATCTCTGGTGGCGCAAGGAGATAGGGTGCCTTGGCGATAGGCACTGCCCCCGGTACCAAATGAATGCAGAACTCCACCTGCCTCCCGGGAGGCACACCCGGCAACTCCTCGGGGAAAACATTCGGGAACTCGCGCACTATCGGAAGATCATCGACAGAACTCGGCCTCCCTGCGGCCACTCATGCATCCATCACATATGCTACAAACCCTTTATAACCCTGCTGTAAACTCTGTCTCGCTCTGGCAGCCGAGCAAAATGCTGACCCACATCGGGTACCCTCTTCATATACTGTCAGTACTCCCCTACTAGGGTCTCGTATCGTCACCATCTGACGCTCGTAGTCTATAACAGCTCCAAATCGGCTCAACCAATCCATGCCCACAATGACACAAACGTCCCCCATCGCAATCGGGAACAGATCTATCGGGAACTCAACACCGAAGATCTCGAGTACACATCCTCGAATCACCTCAGTAGCATACACCGCTCGCTCGTCGGCTATAGAAACTCGTAGAGGTCGGCTCATCGCCTCTCGTCGGATACTGATGTGCTGGCTAAACGCTAATGACACGAAAGATCGACTCGCACCCGAGTCAAATAACACCAAAGCAGATACAGAATTCACAAGAAAAGTACCAGCCACAACATTAGGTGTTGTGCGAACCTCCTCCGCTGTCATCTGGAAGGCTCTCCCTCGTGCCTTCGGTGCCTCGGCCTTCGCTGTCCGACCCTCAGTAGCTCGTGTAGCAGCAGGGGCAGATCCCTGTAACAGTTGCGGAGACTCGGCCCTACGGTGGCCAGTCTGGTTACAATGAAAGCAAACCATGAATCCCTTGGGGCAATCCTTGGATATATGCCCCTCCTTGCCACATTTTAGCAAGCACCTGCTCGACAAACTCCATCATGTCCCTTACCGCACTTCCCACAAGTGCGGCCCTTCTGGCCTCCAGATCTCGTATCGGCGGGCTTTGCCCGCTTGGCTGCCGGCTGAGACTGCACCGACCGCCTGTCCCTCCTCTGAGACTCGGCCTCCTCCCTGGCCTGAGTCTCTAGCTCAATCTCCCTCTTCCGAGCATTTGCCTGGAGCTCGGCAATTGTTCGGTACGTCGAGTTCGCCACGAACTCCCGAATGTCTCTCCTCAGTACGCTCAAATATCGACTCATGTGTGCCTGCTCGTTAGACACGTGCTCAGGGCAAAACAACGCCCTCTCATGAAGCATCCGTGTGATCACCGTGACAGACTCCGTCCCCGACTTTAGGGACAAGAACTCCTGCGCTAACCGTTCCCTCTCCACCGGGGGAACATACTCACCTCGGAACATGGTGGTGAACCTCTCCCAGGTCACCGCTGTAATCTCTGCAGGAGTGAAGTCTGTCGTCACAAACTTCCACCAGTCCTTCGCTCCCAAGCGAAGCTGGTTCAGCGCGAACCGTACTCTCAGATGCTCCAGACAAGAACAAGTGTAGAAGCATCCCTCAATGTCAGAGATCCATCTCATCGCGGCTATTGGATCCTGAGTCTCATCAAACTCTGGTGGCTTCGTGTTGCTGAACTCTCGGTACAGCAACGAGTCACCCCCCTGTGGCCTAGCAGCTGCGACAGCCGCGGTGGCTGCAGCAGCAGCAGCCTCCGTAACAGCATCGTATTGCTCATCGAACGTCTCAATCAACGTGTTCTTAATAGAGCCAAACATCTTCGGTATGGCCTCTCGTATAGCTGCGACCACCTCATCATGAATCATCCTGCGAATCTCGTCATCGCTGACTCCGCTGCTCTCTGGTGTGTGACGTGTACCCTCCATGATGTCTCACAATATAAACAAAATCAGAGACTCGTTCGAGTATACTTGTACTCGATCACCCAATCCTACTTGTTCCTGGGAATCCTAAGGATTATTACTTGGATTGCTCACTGATCTGGTGTTTCCAGTAGTACGGGCCCTATACTACCTTCCACACCACATCAGTATTCACCCCAAATCCTCCTCCTTGGATTCCAGATCACAAGTACTCTACATCTTATCACACACAGGCCACTTTCTAGTAGACCTCTCATAAGCTCCTCTCTGCTACCTACTCACTCTCGTAGTAACTCATAGTAGCAGTAACTCGTAGGCTAAGGCATCACAAATCAGGCCCACTCTAGTCCTAGATATGAATACCTAGCCTACTCTTTAGCATGCATAACATATCACATAATATCTTATGACATATAACTTAAGGGTATTTTGGGAAATCACCGTTCGGGCACTGGCTGATTGTACACACTGCTCTTCTCCGCATTCTTGAAAATCTTTTACTTATCTTAGAAAATTGTTTCTTTTGAAAACTTTTCCCAAATCCTCAGTTTGAGTTCAGATATGCCCGAAGGTGTATCTGAATCCCTCAAACCAAGGCTCTGATACCAACTTGTAATGTCGTGAAAATTCAAACCAATTTTTCATTCTTAATTCATAAAAACATATATCATATTGTTCAACACCAATTATTCACTTAACAAAGTTTTCAAAATCTTCACATAAAATCCAGGATCCACAGTAGCTGCTCCCAAAACATAGTGTGTGTGTACAATCATGCCGGTGCCTTCCCGCGGTCCTCTGAAGTACCTGAAACACATATCATATAAACGGTAAGCACGCATGCTTAGTGAGTTCCCCAAAATACCATGTACATACAACTAGCCACTCGAGGTTGTAGCTCTACGAGACCTTCCGGTCAATGTGTCTCTGGGACTTCCAGTCCCACAATCTGAGTAGACCTTCCGGTCCTACTCCGTCGACCTTCTGGTCCATACCATATTGACCTTCCGGTCCATACCCTGTTGACCTTTCGGTCCATACCATACTGACCTTCCGGTCCATACCATACTGACCTTCCGGTCCATATCATCCTACTCATAACACATACATAACATATACTTATCACATAGAACATATATCACATACTCGTCATAGCACATAAGACCTTCCGGTCACACATAATTACCACTCTAGGTAGGGTATGGTGAGAAGACTCACCTCGTATGATGTCTAGTAAACTCTCGTGCTCGATATCTCCGATCTAGCCTCTGCCTATCAAAATGATAATATCTCTAATCAATACTTTCCTTTTATCCTCATCACTTCAGAATGGGTAGAAGGCCATTCTACCCCTCCATAGCCTCTCTTGAATCAGTTTGACCAAACCCTAAGGTCAACTGAAGTCAACTCCAGTCAACGGTCCAACTTTGACCAGACTCGCCGAGTGCACTCAGGTGACTCGACGAGTCCATGCGTGTCCTCAGACTCCTCCTAAGGCCCCACTCGACTCGTCGAGTTAACCTCTCACTTGACGGGTTTCCACTGATCACGAATCGTGGGGCAACACGATCCGACTCGTCGAGTCCTCTCATGGACTCGGCGAGTTTCCTCCATGGAAACACTCATTTGACCTTCTGAGGTCAGATCCGTTTCTCTAACTTATAGATCTGGCCTTATAGCACCCAAAAGTCACGTAAAGGTCCGATCTTGATGTCCATGCATGGCATATTTCGCTCAATATGCCATTTAGACTCCATTAAAGCTTCCTAACCTCCAAACCCCATGGTTGCACAACAATGGCTTTCTACTTTCTGACTTTCTGGACCTTACAAGGTCCAGATCTATGCTACCAGCTCACAAGAGGGGTTTGATGCAATCAAAACCCCACCAAGAAGATAATACAAGCCCTAATCCTCAAAAAGAAGATCTACACAACTAGGGAAGAAAAGGGGTCCGAATTGATACCTCCAACTGATGCTCCTAGGTTGTAAATCGCGGATCTACAACCTCCTCTGGCCCCTTTAGCTTGAAACCTCCTTCTTCCTTGCAAACCATCAACCAAGAAGCTCAAAATAGCTCTCTCTCTTCCCCAAAACACTAAGGACTCGTTTAGGGTTCTCTCTTCTGAAAGGTAGCCACAATAGGAGGCCTTAAAAGCCTTTAAATAGGCCCAGGCCTGAGAGAATTAGGGTTTCTGTCAATAGCGCTGACTCGGCGAGTCATCTCTCCGACTCGTCGAGTCAATTCATTAGCCACGTCGCCAAGTCGCGACCCTACTCGACGAGTTGAGGCACCGACTCGTCGAGTCCCTCCAAAGTCCTTGAATTAAATACTCAAAACAATATACCTGGTAAACCGGATGTTACAATTCTCCCCCACTTGAATTAGATTTCGCCCTCGAAATCGCTCCTCAACAACATATAGATCTAATCCAATAACCGAACAGCCCCATCGAAAGGATCTCATACCACACAACTATCTTTCTCTCTGGGCACCTGAATCCAAACATGAACTCCTCCCTGGAAAAGGACAGACCCACTGCCACTACAGTACCCCTCCTGACTCTCAAGAATCTGGAAACTCTAGTAGCCTGACACACAGCCAGACCGCTCTCTCCAGATGTCACCATGTTATTCGCTCCTCGAATAATAAACCCCCGATAGCTCACTGCACATCTGATTCTCTGGTGGGGACCGATAAAACAAGTCCATGCCCAAAACTGGATACCGATCACTCGTCCCAGACATGATAAACAACCCAGATCATATACCAAGGAACGAAAGGATCACATCATACCAAGGAATCATCCATTGTACTGCAATCACAACCCTTCTGAACACGAACCCTCAACATCTTGACCTCATGCACGAAAAATGATCATGCTTGTTCAGAAGCGTCCTCCGACATCTGACAAACATAACCCCGACTCCCTTCTCAATATCCCTTTCAAGACTGAGCACCAGGTCATCTCCCGACCCAGCAATTGAACCTCCAAAGGTTACCCATTGCATGTACCAAAACGTCACACTGCCCTCCTTATCAATACAACTATCTCGGCTCAGCGCGACACAGAAGTCGCGAAGTTCGCTTTACCTCAAGCGAATACGGAATTCGACTCACTCTCGATCTCTGCCATCTACTACTCATTAGTTCCATGCGTTTCGCGGTTTTCTCATACCAATGAATTAACCCACTCCGGTCTAAAACACCAGATGGAACAATACCCCTTTCAAAAAGAAATCCATCTCTAAATCTGAAATCTCAATCCATTTACTCGATACACCACTAGAATCAAACTCAACTCGAGAGTTTGGACCGATGCGAATTTGGGACCACCCGTCCCAATAAAGCACCCAACTCATGACCCATGACTCGCAACCCACTCGTACATCACTTCTCCGAACCCTTCCCATTACAGTCTCCACAACCTAACTCAGGATATAATGATTCCCGACCATTATGGAGACCTCCGTCTCCTTCCTGATCTGGCCACCATGCTCTCGGATACTCAATGAAATAAGGCTACTCAAGCCTACTCAAGGCAGTAAGGCTACTCAAGCCTAAGAACTCTCTCTTGATTCATGCTCTGACTAACGAATAACACGGTTCCTCGTAGAACCACGACACCCTCTCACCGACTAGTGAGTACTACGGCTCCCCGCAGTATCACGACACCCTCTCTGACTAGTGAGTACTACAGCTCCCCGCAGTATCACAACACCTTCTCTGACTAGTGAGTACTACGGCTCCCCGTAGCATCACAACACCCTCTCTGACTAGTGAGTACTACGGCTCCCCGTAGCATCACAATACCCTCTCTGACTAGTGAGTACTACGGCTCCCCGTAGCATTACAACACCCTCTCTAACTAGTGAGTACTACGGCTCCCCGTAGCATCACAACACCCTCTCTGACTAGTGAGTACTACGGCTTCCCGTAGCATCACAACACCACAAAATCCTCTATTCCCTCCGGAAGGGCAAACACCGGTGCTTCGCATAATCTCTGGCGAAGAGTCTCAAACGAGGTCTGCTACTCAGGACCCCAAATAAAAGCAACGCCCTTCCGGGTCAATCTGGTGAGGGGAACGACAATCTTGGAGAAATCTCTGATAAATCTCCGATAGTAGCCGGCCAACCCCAGAAACTCCTGATCTCGGTGGGGGATCTCGGCACCTTCCAACTCATGGCAGCCTCAACCTTGGCCGGATCGACCAATATCCCAGTCTGATTAACGATATGTCCCAAGAACTAGACCTCTCGTAACCAGAAATCACACTTGGAGAATTTGGCATAAAGCCTCTCCGATCTCAATACTCCAAGGATCTCCCTCAGGTGCTCCTCGTGCTGTTCTCTGGACCTCGAATACAATAGAATGTCATCGATGGAAACAATCACCGATCGATCCAACATCGGCCTGCATACTCGGTTCATGAGGTCCATGAACGCCGCTGGTGTATTGGTGAGCCCAAAAGGCATCACCACGAACTCGTAATGCCCATAACGAGTCCAAAACGCCGTCTTCTGAATATCCTCATCACGCACCCTCATCTGGTGATATCCAGACCTCAAATCTATCTTGGAACACCAAGACACACCCGGCAACTGATCGAACAGATCATCGATCCTCGGTAATAGATAACGTTCTTGACCTTTAACTTGTTCAACTCCCGGTAATCAATGCACATCCGATGTGAAACATCCTTTTTCTTGACAAAAAGGATCGGCGCTCCCCATGACGAGCTACTCGGTCGGATAAATCCCTTCCCCAGCAGCTCCTGAAGTTGCGAGGATAACTCCTGCATCTCTGGTGGCGCAAGGAGATAGGGTGCCTTGGCGATAGGCACTGCCCCCGGTACCAAATGAATACGGAACTCCACCTGCCTCCCGGGAGGCACACCCGGCAACTCCTCGGGGAAAACATTCGGGAACTCGCGCACTATCAGAAGATCATCGACAGAATCGGCCTCCCTGCGGCCACTCATGCATCCATCACATATGCTACAAACCCTTTATAACCCTGCTGTAAACTCTGTCTCGCTCTGGCAGCCGAGCAAAATGTTGACCCACATCGGGTACCCTCTTCATATACTGTCAGTACTCCCCTACTAGGGTCTCGTATCGTCACCATCTGACGCTCGTAGTCTATAACAGCTCCAAATCGGCTCAACCAATCCATGCCCACAATGACACAAACGTCCCCCATCGCAATCGGGAACAGATCTATCGGGAACTTAACACCGAAGATCTCGAGTACACATCCTCGAATCACCTCAGTAGCATACACCGCTCGCTCGTCGGCTATAGAAACTCGTAGAGGTCGACTCATCGCCTCTCGTCGGATACTGATGTGCTGGCTAAACGCTAATGACACGAAAGATCGACTCGCACCCGAGTCAAATAACACCAAAGCAGATACAGAATTCACAAGAAAAGTACCAGCCACAACATTAGGTGTTGTGCGGACCTCCTCCGCTGTCATCTGGAAGGCTCTCCCTCGTGCCTTCGGTGCCTCGGCCTTCGCTGTCCGACCCTCAGTAGCTCGTGTAGCAGCAGGGGCAGATCCCTGTAACAGTTGCGGAGACTCGGCCCTACGGTGGCCAGTCTGGTTGCAATGAAAGCAAACCATGAATCCCTTGGGGCAATCCTTGGATATATGCCCCTCCTTGCCACATTTTTAGCAAGCACCTGCTCGACAAACTCCATCATGTCCCTTACCGCACTTCCCACAAGTGCGGCCCTTCTGGCCTCCAGATCTCGTATCGGCGGGCTTTGCCCGCTTGGCTGCCGGCTGAGACTGCACCGACCGCCTGTCCCTCCTCTGAGACTCGGCCTCCTCCCTGGCCTGAGTCTCTAGCTCAATCTCCCTCTTCCGAGCATTTGCCTGGAGCTCGGCAATTGTTCGGTACGTCGAGTTCGCCACGAACTCCCGAATGTCTCTCCTCAGTACGCTCAAATATCGACTCATGTGTGCCTGCTCGTTAGACACGTGCTCAGGGCAAAACAACGCCCTCTCATGAAACATCCGTGTGATCACCGTGACAGACTCCGTCCCCGGCTTTAGGGACAAGAACTCCTGCGCTAACCGTTCCCTCTCCACCGGGGGAACATACTAACCTCGGAACATGGTGGTGAACCTCTCCCAGGTCACCGCTGTAATCTCTGCAGGAGTGAAGTCTGTCGTCACAAACTTCCACCAGTCCTTCGCTCCCAAGCGAAGCTGGTTCAGCGCGAACCGTACTCTCAGATGCTCCAGACAAGAACAAGTGTAGAAGCATCCCTCAATGTCAGAGATCCATCTCATCGCGGCTATTGGATCCTGAGTCTCATCAAACTCTGGTGGCTTCGTGTTGCTGAACTCTCGGTACAGCAACGAGTCACCCCCCTGTGGCCTAGCAGCTGCGACAGCCGCGGTGGCTGCAGCAACAGCAGCCTCCGTAACAGCATCGTATTGCTCATCGAACGTCTCAATCAACGTGTTCTTAATAGAGCCAAACATCTTCGGTATGGCCTCTCGTATAGCTGCGGCCACCTCATCATGAATCATCCTGCGAATCTCGTCATCGCTGACTCCGCTGCTCTCTGGTGTGTGACGTGTACCCTCCATGATGTCTCACAACATAAACAAAATCAGAGACTCGTTCGAGTATATGTACTCGATCACCCAATCCTACTTGTTCCTGGGAATCCTAAGGATTCTTACTTGGACTGCTCACTGATCTGGTGTTTCCAGTAGTACGGGCCCTATACTACCTTCCACACCACATCAGTATTCACCCCAAATCCTCCTCCTTGGATTCCAGATCACAAGTACTCTTCATCTTATCACACACAGGCCACTTTCTAGTAGACCTCTCATAAGCTCCTCTCTGCTACCTACTCACTCTCTTAGTAACTCATAGTAGCAGTAACTCGTAGGCTAAGGCATAACAAATCAGGCCCACTCTAGTCCTAGATATGAATACCTAGCCTACTCTTTAGCATGCATAACATATCACATAATATCTTATAACATATAACTTAAGGGTATTTTGGGAAATCATCGTTCGGGCACTGGCTGATTGTACACACTACTCTTCTCCGCATTCTTGAAAATCTTTTACTTATCTTAGAAAATTGTTTCTTTTGAAAACTTTTCTCAAATCCTCAGTTTGAGTTCAGATATGCCCGAAGGTGTATCTGAATCCCTCAAACCAAGGCTCTGATACCAACTTGTAATGTCGTGAAAATTCAAACCAATTTTTCATTCTTAATTCATAAAAACATATATCATATTGTTCAACACCAATTATTCACTTAACAAA
Source organism: Lactuca virosa (assembly GCF_052849685.1). Classification (NCBI taxonomy): domain Eukaryota; kingdom Viridiplantae; phylum Streptophyta; class Magnoliopsida; order Asterales; family Asteraceae; genus Lactuca; species Lactuca virosa. The sequence continues at coordinate 126,651,796 of NC_136426.1, read as the reverse complement.
GTTTTCAAAATCTTCACATAAAATCCAGGATCCACAGTAGCTCCTCCCAAAACATAGTGTGTGTGTACAATCATGCCGGTGCCTTCCCGCGGTCCTCTGAAGTACCTGAAACACATATCATATAAACGGTAAGCACGCATGCTTAGTGAGTTCCCCAAAATACCATGTACATACAACTAGCCACTCGAGGTTGTAGCTCTACGAGACCTTCCGGTCAATGTGTCTCTGGGACTTCCGGTCCCACAATCTGAGTAGACCTTCCGGTCCTACTCCGTCGACCTTCTGGTCCATACCATATTGACCTTCCGGTCCATACCCTATTGACCTTTCGGTCCATACCATACTGACCTTCCGGTCCATACCATACTGACCTTCCGGTCCATATCATCCTACTCATAACACATACATAACATATACTTATCACATAGAACATATATCACATACTCGTCATAGCACATAAGACCTTCCGGTCACACATAATTACCACTCTAGGTAGGGTATGGTGAGAAGACTCACCTCGTATGATGTCTAGTAAACTCTCGTGCTCGATATCTCCGATCTAGCCTCTGCCTATCAAAATGATAATATCTCTAATCAATACTTTCCTTTTATCCTCATCACTTCAGAATGGGTAGAAGGCCATTCTACCCCTCCATAGCCTCTCTTGAATCAGTTTGACCAAACCCTAAGGTCAACTGAAGTCAACTCCAGTCAACGGTCCAACTTTGACCAGACTCGCCGAGTGCACTCAGGTGACTCGGCGAGTCCATGCGTGTCCTCAGACTCCTCCTAAGGCCCCACTCGACTCGTCGAGTTAACCTCTCACTTGACGGGTTTCCACTGATCACGAATCGTGGGGCAACACGATCCGACTCGTCGAGTCCTCTCATGGACTCGGCGAGTTTCCTCCATGGAAACACTCATTTGACCTTCTGAGGTCAGATCTGTTTCTCTAACTTATAGATCTGGCCTTATAGCACCCAAAAGTCACGTAAAGGTCCGATCTTGATGTCCATGCATGGCATATTTCGCTCAATATGCCATTTAGACTCCATTAAAGCTTCCTAACCTCCAAACCCCATGGTTGCACAACAATGGCTCTCTACTTTCTGACTTTCTGGACCTTACAAGGTCCAGATCTATGCTACCAGCTCACAAGAGGGGTTTGATGTAATCAAAACCCCACCAAAAATATAATACAAGCCCTAATCCAAAAGAGGAAGATCTACACAATTAGGGAAGAAAAGGGGTCCGAATTGATACCTCCAACTGATGCTCCTAGGTTGTAAATCGTGGTTCTACAACCTCCTCTGGCCCCTTTAGCTTAAAACCTCCTTCTTCCTTGCAAACCATCCACCAAGAAGCTCAAAATTGCTTTCTCTCTTGCCCAAAACACTAAGGACTCGTTTAGGGTTCTCTCTTCTGAAAGGTAGCCGCAATAGGAGGCCTTAAGAGCCTTTAAATAGGCACAGGCCCGAGAGAATTAGGGTTTCTGTCAACAGTGCTGACTCGGCGAGTCATCTATCTGACTCGTCGAGTCCATTCATTAGCCACGTCGCCAAGGCGCGACCCTACTCGACGAGTTGAGGCACCCACTCGTCGAGTCCCTCCAAAGTCCTTGAATTAAATACTCAAAACAATATACCTGGTAAACCGTATGTTACACCAAGTTTCCAGGAAACACGTCGAGTCCATGCGGGGTCCAAATGTCGTGAAAAACCCTAACTAACTCGTCGAGCCATCTCCCTGACTCGCCGATTCCATGCAGAACCAATATAGACAAATCTTCATCCGACTCGTCGAGTTGGCCAAGCAATTCATCGAGTCCCTTTAGTCCATTTCTCATTCAGACGTTTTTAGGCTACCCCAAAGCTCCAATTTGCAGATCTAGCTTCCTAAGCTGAAGTTATCACATAAAGTTGCAAACTTTACGTGAATGCAAGGTCTTAAGAGGTTTAAACACCAAAAACCAAGTCTAGAGTGAGGTTTAGGGCATGGAGAATGGCCAACACAAAATAAAGTTGACAGCTTTATGAATCTAAGATCTAGAGGAGTCCAGATCTGAGACCATGTCCTTGTGACAAGCTCAAACCCAAGAGTGGATCCATTAACCCCAAAAATGACCATAAATGTCCATAGAAGAAGATCTAAGCATGAAAGAATCAAGGTATTAGCTTTATACCTTAGATTGGTTGCCATAACGCAGCAGATGATAGATGCACTCCCATCTTATCACAGCCTCCACTTTGGCCGGATCGACCAGAAAACCGTTCTGGTAGACAAGGTGCCCCAGAAACTGTACCTCGCGTAACCAGAACTCGCACTTGGAGAACTTTGCGTACAAGCTCTCCCTTCGATATACCCGGGGCCTAGCTTGCTCCGTTTTCTGAAGCGGATGAAACCTTTCCAAGGTGACACCTTCAGAAGGACCATATCCCGACAGATCCGGGCGGGCATACTAGTCAGGTCGAAGGCCTGGCGAGTGGTCCGGATAGGCTGAAGGCCCTAAGAGGCGGTCCAGACGTGCTGATGGCTCGGAGAGCGGTCCAGATAGACTGATCACCCTGCAAGGCTGTCCAGTCAGGCTGATGGCTCATTATGCATGTTGTTTGCTTATATGATATGATTATATATGTATGGCATTGGTATTTTGGGGGAACTCACTAAGCTTCGGGCTTACAGTTGTTGATTATGTTTCAGGTGCTTCCGATGATCGCGGGAAGGCGAAGGCGTGATCGTGAACCTCCTTATGTTTTTATGATTTGATTGTGGGATACTCTGACACTAAACCATTTTGAAAACAAAGTTGTAATAATTATTAGTTTTTGAATGATTTAAAAAGTTTTAAATTGGCATATTTTTATGAGTGTTACAGAAGTGTAAGACCCCGATATGTTGGGTGAGGTTAGACAGAGGGTCATGGGAAGTACCGAAGTGGTACTCAGGATGACGGAGATGATACAGTAGGTCAGAAGTAGACTCCAGACGGCTCAAAGTCGGCAGAAGAGCTACGCCGACATAACGCAGCAGATGATAGATGCACTCCCATCTTATCACGGCCTCCACTTTGGCCGGATCGACCAGAAAACCGTTCTGGTAGACAAGGTGCCCCAGAAACTGCACCTCGTGCAACCAGAACTCGCACTTGGAGAACTTTGCGTACAAGCTCTCCCTCCGATATACCTGGGGCCTAGCTTGCTCCGTTTTCTGAAGCGGATGAAACCATTCCAAGGTGACACCTTCAGAAGGACCATATCCCCGACCTAAAACTCCAAGTCCAATGGGCGTCTGTCGACGTAGCTCTTCTGCCGACTCTGAGCCGTCTGGAGTCTACTTCTGACCTACTGTATCATCTCCGTCGTCCCGAGTACCACTTCGGTACTTCCCATGACCCTCTGTCCAACCTCACCCAACATATCGGGGTCCTATACTTCTGTAACACTCATAAAAATCATGCCAATTTAAAACTTTTTAAATCATTCAAAAACTAATAATTATTACAACTTTGTTTTCAAAATGGTTTAGTGTCATAGTATCCCAGAATCAAATCATAAAAACATAAGGAGGTGCACGATCACGCCTACGCCTTCCCGCGATCATCGGAAGCACCTGAAACATAATCAACAACTGTAAGCCCGAAGCTAAGTGAGTTCCCTCAAAATACCAATGCCATACATACATAATCATATCATATAACCAAACAACATGCATAATGAGCCATCAGCCTGACTGGACCGCCTCACACGGCGATCAGTCTATCTGGACCGCTCTCCAAGCCATCAGCACGTCTGGACCGCCTCTTAGGGCCTTCAGCCTATCCGGACCACTCACCAGGCCTTCGGCCTGACTAGTATGCCCGCCCGGATCTGCAGTCTATCCGGTCCGGCCTGGGTATGTTGGCTTTCAGCACAAAGCTGGACCGCGTCAACCAAGCCCCCAAATGAAACAATCATGTGCACATAAATATCATACGCTAGCATGTATAACAGTCAAACCGATCTAACAGATCACTAATCATAGCAATCTCCTATATACCAACATACCGACCAAACTGATCACTAACATAGCATTATCCTATATGCCAGGATATCGACCTACCATGTCACTAAGCATATCACCATCCTAACTACCACGATGCAAACCAATAAGCATATCACGCAACAAACCCGGATACAAATCCGAAAAAGGCCGGCATTGGTGCCTTCGACCCTTTTAGTATAGTGAGGACAACTCACCTCACAAGTAGCTCGAGATGATAAAGTCAACTCCTCCAAATACAGCTCCAACTCAAACACCTACATCCACCAATGATCCATTTCCATAAATTCCCAAATTACTAAATACCCCCAGAAGTCAAACTGGTCAACCCTTGGTCAAAGTCAAAGTCAAAGTCAACGGTCAAGGTCAACTGTCCATGGTGACGCAACTCGTCGAGTGTAGCCCACTGACTCGTCGAGTTCTTCCATAACTCGAGAAATCGTGAAAACCCTACTTGACTCGCCAAGTTTCTAGGCAACTCGTCGAGACCATGTGGGGTCCAAATGTCGGGAAAAACCCTAACTAACTCGTCGAGTCATCTCCCTGACTCGTCGAGTCCGTGCAGAACCAATACAGACAAATCTTCATCCGAATCGTCGAGTTGGACAAGCAACTCGTCGAGTCCTTTCAGTCAATTTCTCATTCAGATGTTTTTAAGCTACCCCGAAAGCTGCAAATTGCAGATCTAGCTTCCTAAGGTGATGTTATCACGTAAAGTTGCAAACTTTACGTGTATGCAAGGTCTTAAGAGGCTTAAACACCAAAAACCAAGTCTAGAGTGAGGTTTAGGGCATGGAGAATGGCCAATACAAAATAAAGTTGATAGCTTTATGAATCTGGGACCTAGAGGAGTCTAGATCTGAGACCATGTCCTTGTGACAAGCTCAAACCCAAGAGTGGCTCCATTAACCCCAAAAATGACCACAACTATCCATAGAGGAAGATCTAAGCATGAAAGAGTCTAGGTATTAGCTTTATACCTTACATTGGTTGCCAAAATGAAGTAGATGACAGATCCACTTCCTCCTTGTCGGTCCAAGCTCTTCACTCTTCAATTTTCCCTTCCAAAGTCAACAAATACCACCTTTCAAGCTCTCAACACACACAATGGGGTTTAGGACTAGATCTAGGGTTTCCTCTAGCTGTAATGACGATTAAGGAGGCTAGAAACGGCCCATAACTTCTTTAAAAAGGGTGCAAACCCTAAAATTTTAGGGTTTCCATATAGCCTCTACTCGTCGAGTCGGGGTCCTCCGAATCTTCGAGTAGGAGTCATAAATCACGCAGGCTTACTAGGTTCGACACGACGAGTTGGGGCATCCAATTCGTCGATTTCCTTCATTAGAATGAATATAAAGCCTTTTAAAATTGTACCTGTGAGTCGGGATGTTACAATTCTCCCCCACTTGAACTAGACTTCGTTCTCGAAGTCGGCTGCGGCAAGCAACTCCGGATAAAGCTCCCGCATCTCTGCCTCTGGCTCCCAAGTCCACTCGGATCCTCTCCGGTGCTCCCATTGTACCTTTATCAAAGGTACTTCCTTGTTCCGTAGAACCTTCACTTTCCTCTCCAGAACGGCCACTGGCCTATCTACGTAATCCAGGCGCTCTTCGACACGAATATCATCTAACGACACTACTGCCTCTTCATCCATTACGCACTTTCGCAATTGCGAAACGTGAAAAGTGTTGTGAATCTGAATGAGCTCCTCCGGGAGGTCCAGTCTATATGCTACCTTGCCAACCCTGGAAATAACCCTAAAAGGTCCAATGTATCGGGGACCCAACTTCCCCCTGTTCCTGAAGCGAATCACACCCTTCCAGGGTGAGATCTTCAGTAATACCATGTCTGTGACAAACCGATATTTGGAGTCAGCGTAATGTTCGAAAAGTCAAATATTATAAACTATTTTGAATCAATAAAAATTAGCGTCAAAAACGAAGTGTTCTAAAGTCTCAATTGTAGTACAAAAAATGATAGATATTGTATCAAGGTTTTCAAAAATATAGAGAACACTCAAATCCGAGTTATAACGAAGAAGTTATGACCAATCAAAGATTCGTAACAAAACCGGTAAAAAGCTGTTAAGCGTGAAAAGTGAAATTTCAATAAAATACTTTTTAGCCTTAAGTATCTAAACAAAATTCGTAGATTATGTTAAACCGTGAGCGTACATAAAAAGAACGTCCAAATCTGACTTCGTATGAGGAAGTTATGATTTTTCTAAATTTTAGATCAGCGGTAGACAGCTAAAAATTCGAATTTAAGATCGAGTGATTTTTAGCCGACGTAACCTAAACAGAAATTGAAGATCTCGACAATAGTAGTACAACGGTAAAAAGACAGACGAAATCGGAGATCGGATGAAGAAGTTATGGATTTTTAACGGAATTATCCTGTCCTAGCCTATTAAACAAAATATAATTAAAAATAAATTCAAAATTAGCCGACGAAGTCTAAATGAAAGTTGTATAGTATATTCTCACCTATGCGTGGATATAAAGAACGTAAAAAACGGAGCTCGTATGCAAAAGTTACGCATTTTTGAAGTTTTTGGCACACACTTCGAGGCTTATCCGAAGAGTACGCCCAGCGTACTTCGGAGTACGCCCAGCGTACCGAATGAAGGGTCTCGGACCGACCACGTCGCCCCTACACCCTCTAAAACAGTCCCATCCGAAGACCGGAGACCGGAGACGTCATCGCTGAAGTACGCCCCGCGTACGAGGGACGCCCCGCGTACGACGGTGTACGCCCAGCATACGAAGGCAGTTTCAGCTCCTATAAATAGCATGCGAAGGTTACGGATTTTGATTGCTCATTTACCATATTCTCTCTCAAACCTCATATTTCTACCCTCCCGAAACAATCCCGACTTCCCGGTTTCATATCTAAGTCCCGGCAAAGGTCCGAAGCTCCGAGATATCCGAAAAATCCGCCTCTTTCCAGTCGAGGTGCCGCCCGAGAAAATCTTGTTTTCTTCAAATCACGCACTTTCCCGGTGAGTTCATACCCCTACATTTTTACGTTTTCTTTAGTTTTCAGGGGGGAATACAAGTTCAAAATACCAAAACTATCTAATACATGTTTAAGAGTTTTCCTACACCTTGTAACATGCTGAGCAAGGTGTGTATACGGTTTACACTTATCATTTCAAATGTTAATTTATGGAAATACAATGACTTGCATAAAAATGTTTCATCCAAACACACACACAACACTTTTAGATAAACTATAACAGGTATAGTTTGAGCACTTCGTTCGACAAAGAAACAGTAACTCAATCGACTTACAAAACAAATATTTCCTTGCACACAACGTGATCTTGTATTAATTAAACTCGCAAGACATTCTCCTTCAGGGTACTCCTAAGTACCACAGAAAAGTCCTGTAGTTATAATCAGAATCTCCGGGAGGGAGAACGTGATAGTTGTGTATAGATCTATACTGGGTCCGACAAACCCGCACCTAAGTTGCTTGCAACAGCTAGACCGGCAGGTCTGGGGTGACAAGTGTCATAACTTTCCGACGCCTGAAGAACGTCGTATTCAAGGCCATCTAGTCTTTAGTATGATTATAACATCTCGCATGGAATATTAACACAGCATACAATTCACGGAAATTCTAAGGTTTTATGCAAAGGAGTTTTATTTAAATATAAAACACACACATAAGTATGACGACTTACTTACACATACTAGGCCTTGTTTCAATTCAGTTTACAACAAATCTTTTAGAAAATATTGGATTTTCTGGAAACAAACTTGTAACAAACGTTAAGGAAACAACATTCATTTTTATAAAATACTTATGAACTCACCAGCTTTATGTTGATACTCTCTTTTCAAAATAACTTGTATTCTCAGGTAATCAGTAATACAGGTAACCGCAAGATTTCTGAAGTCAAGACGCTAAGGCGTAGATTCTTTTGCTACATTTTATCATCATATGTAATTTAATTGGAAACATGTATTTTTGGAACATGTATTTTGGAAACAATGTAATCTTTTAAATTATATCTATGATGGTTGTGTTTTACTTTCTTCACTATGGTTATGATACTGAACATGACGTCATCCGCCCCCGAACGTTTCCGCCGTTCTGGTTTGGGGGTGTGACAGATTGGTATCAGAGCTTTGTTTATAGTGAACTAAGTATATAGAACCACGTAAGATATACAAGCTATAAATACAACGGGACAAAAATTCTCTGACGTAGCTTTTCAAAAATACTTTAAAAATAAGGATTAATATTTTTATAAAAGTATTCGCACAATCGCACATTCAGTATCATAATGGCAATAACATAAAAGTATCAAGACAAGTTGGACACCATGGTCCAGCTTCGGGGTATGTAGTCAGATCATGGATGAATATAGCCTGATCAACTATATTCAGCCAAGATAGGACCAATGTATGCCGAAGAAGGATCATGGTGAGCAACAAGTCTACAACTTACCAAAAATTCCAAGAATCAAACTTAAAAATACTATAGGAGTATTTTAACACAAAAAGCCGTAATCACAACTTCGACAACTAACTTCTTGTTCCGAAAGTTTCTTGCGACATTCCTCCTTATCCCCATTCCTTCTACAGGTACGATGGCAGGATTCCATTTACCAGGTGATCCCTAATTTCCCAACCAAGGGAATGCTGGTTGGATTGTGGAAAACCCAGAGCAAGAACCCGAAGAAGAGCCTATGGAGGACGAGGAACCCATGGAAGAAGAAGAATCCGTAGACGGTAAAGAGGAAGAAGAATCAGATGGAACCGACTCCGAACCCGAAGTTTACAATCCACACCTTGCCCCTAATCCTCCGTGACACTTCCAGGGCCCGACGTCCCGATGGGCCGAAACAATACATCGATGGAGCCGAGAACAAGGTCAACGACCTCCCTATGGCATGCAACGAGGCTTCTACGATCTCAGCAGAGGAGGTTCAGCCGACCGAGCTCTCCCTGTCATAGTTCACCGTGTCACACGCCACGAAGAGCAAACAAGAGTTAACACCCAACATCTCATGGAAGTTGGTGCTACCAGCCAAGTCAACTCCGTTTGCATTCGTCGGTTAGACGACGACCACGATCGGACTCGAGACCGCACCGAGCTTCTTTGACGGGAAATAACTGCAACCCGAACCGAAGTGCAAGAACTCCGACAGCACCGAGCCACCCTAGAGGGACGTCTTGCTGAAGCGGAGCGCCAAGCGGCGGAATCCAGAGCCGAGATGAAGAACTTCGTATCTACACTTCATGATCCTCAGAACTTCAACCACTACAAGTAGTGCTTGCACTGTTCGCCCCAGTTTAATTTAGTTTTGCGGATAAATATTACTTTCTAGTATTTTAGGTTCAATCTCGCGATTTAAGTGTTTACACTTCCGGGATCAGTTAGGCGGCCAAAATTTTCCGTACATTGATGTAGCATAGGCCCCTAGTAGGGTCAAATTTTCCCAAGTATTGTATACTAAGTTATATCAATGATATTGGCATGCTATTTACTTTATTAACACTACTCCAATTTCATAACATGAGCTATTTTCAGATAAAAATTTATTGGTGACCCACCTATGATCGCCCGAGGTATAAATCAAAGTTGTATGTAATTAGGGCCATGTCGACCTAGAAATGGTGGTTCCGCCTTGGATCCTGTTCCTTGTTTGGTTGTGGGCCCAGGGCAGACCCAGCTGATTCGAAAGTTTATTTAATCTTAATTACATGTAAATATTATACATCAAGTGATTGTTGGTTGGATCCGGTATGGATACTATCACAGACATTGCATAAAAATCAATACTACCGAAATTCATAAAGGCTATATTTCATTGTTTATAGACTTCTAGTATGAATGAATTCTTACAACATTCTTACAAGTCGGAATCATGATGCATACAAAGAACTAATAATGTTTAGTTTAACACTCGACTTGTATCAAAGACTTATTGTCTTTCCATTCTTGATTATGGCAGAAAATGCCACCTCGTAGAAATCCTAGGCGCGGCGACGCAGCTGAGACTGCACCACCCCCACCACCACCTCCTCAATTTGACCCAGCCATATTCCAGGATGCGGTGGCGGCCGCAGTGGCAGCCGTGATAGCCCAAATCAACCCCAGTAATTCAGGATGCGGTGCAGGCAGTGGTGCCTCGAATTCTAATAACGGGGACAGCCAGGGACGCTCGAGAGAGTGTACCTACAAAGACTTTACTAACGACAATCCCAAAACCTTCAACGGAAGTGGAGGTGTCATAGCATTGCTACAATGGTTCGAGAAAACCGAGACCATTTTCGAAATATGCGGTTGCCCAGAAGCAAGCAAGGTCAAATTTGCTTCATGCACATTCTCCGAAAGAGCCCTCACCTGGTAGAAGGGTCACGTCAAGGCACTAACACTCCCGGTGGCTAATCCGATAACATGGGAAGATCTGAAAACCATGTTAATGACGGAGTACTGCCCCAGGGGTGAGATACAGAAACTGGAAGAAGAATTTTGGGGTCTTAAAATGACAGGCTCTGACATCCTGTCGTACACCTCAAGGTTCAGCGATCTAGCCATGCTGTGTCCCGGGATGGTTCCTACTGAAAGCAAGAAGGTGGAAAGATACGTATAGGGATTATCTCAACAACTCCAAGCACACATATTGGCCTCAAAGCCAACCACCTTCGACAGTGCCAAGGAACTGGCACAACAACTCATCGACCACAACGCCAGTCATGGCACTGTAACGACCACCTCCGAGCAAGAAAAAAGGGGAAACAACAAGAGGAAGTTCTGGGATAAGAAGAAGGGCCAACCTGCCCAAGACTCAGCCAAGAAGCAACAAGTGGTTGCTGTGCACGCTGCCACGACCCCTACCAACCCTACTCCGATAAGGCAATACGCCAGAAACTTACCCAATTGCAACAAATGCAACTACCACCACAACGGTGCATGCCGTGAAATGCATTGCACCAACTATAACAAGAAGAGGCACACCACCCGATTCTGTAGAACTCCAGCCCAACCAAACGCACAAGCTGCCAACGCCAGAGCAAGCCGAACCTGCTATGGATGTGGAGAAGCAGGACACCTCAAACGTAACTGCCCGAAGGCAAGAAACCCCAACCCCGGCGAAGTGGGAAGAGTTCTGGCGATAGGTCATAAGGAAGCCATCGCAGATCCAACTATGGTTACCAGTACGTTCCTCCTCAACAATACCTATGTATGCATTCCTTTCGATAGTGGTGCGGAGAAAAGCTTCGTAAGCCACCAATTTAAACGCTTGCTTAATCAAACACCACAAACACTAAAAGACACATTCACCGTAGAAATGGCTAACGGAAAAACAGAGAACATTAACGAAATTTACATCAGGTGTACCCTCACTTCAAACAATCATTCCTTCCAAATAGACCTCATGCCGGTCACCATAAAAAGTTTTGATGTCATCATTGGCATGGATTGGTTATGCCCTCACCATGCTGAAATCCTATGTCACGAAAAGGCCGTTCACTTTAATCTTCCAATTGGCAAAACTCTCGTTGTCTATGGCGACAAACCTAGCTCAAACTTTCAGATCATCTCCTGTCTCAAGGCTCGAAAGTATCTCCGCAAGGAGTGCCACGTCTTCCTATCCCACGTCGTAGATAAGGGTCAAGGAATGAAAGACATCAAGGACATTCCGGAGGTCTGCAATTTCCCCGATGTATTCCTGGAAGACCTTCCAGGAGTGCTCCCTCCTCGACAAGTCGAATTCTGAATCGACTTAATTCCCGGAGCTACCCCCGTAGCCAAATCGCCATACCGTCTAGCCCCAGCCGAAATGCAGGAACTATCCAGTCAACTGAACGAACTACTGAGCAAAGGCTTCATTAGACCAAGCTTCTTGCCTTGGGGAGCACCGGTTTTGTTCGTCAAGAAGAAGGACGGATCGTTCCGCATGTGCATTGACTATCGCGAATTAAAAAAACTCACCATCAAAAACTGATATCCTTTGCCTCGAATCGATGACCTCTTTGACCAACTACAAGGAGCGAGTTTCTTCTCGAAGATTGTCCTTAGATCTGCGTACCATCAACTACGAGTTCAAGAGGAGGATATTCCCAAGACAGCTTTTAGAACGCGCTATTGTCACTACGAATTTGTAGTGATGCCTTTCGACTTAACCAATGCACCCGCAACGTTTATGGATATGATGAACCGAGTGTGTCGACCTTACTTAGACAAGTTCGTGATTGTTTGCGTAGATGATATACTAGTCTACTCCCGAAGTAAGGAAGAACACAGCCAACATTTACGTCAAGTCCTAGAAACAATGAGGGCGGAGAGATTGTACGCAAAGTTCTCAAAGTGTGAGTTCTAGATTCGAGAGGTGAATTTCCTCGGACATGTAGTCAGCAAGGAAGGAATCCATGTGGACCCTTCAAAGATCAAGGCGATTGAAATTTGGGCAGCACCAAGAACACCCACGGAGATCCGACAATTTTTAGGGCTCGCCGGTTACTATCGGAGGTTCATTCAAAACTTCTCCAAAATCACAAAACCACTCACCAACCTGACCCAAAAAGGAGTGACATTCGTCTGGGGAGATAAGCAAGAGGCTGTATTCCAAACACTAAAACGAACTCTATGCAGTGCTCCGATCTTGTCCCTACTAGATGGAACCGAAGACTTTGTGGTTTACTGTGATGCTTCAAACCAAGGTCTAGGGTGTGTGTTAATGCAACGAGGAAAGGTCATTGCCTACGTCTCAAGACAACTGAAGACACATGAGGTAAACTACACGACGCACGACCTTGAATTAGGAGTAGTAGTTTTCGCCCTATAAATCTGGAGGCATTACCTTTACGACACTAAGTGCACCATCTTCACCGATCATAAAAGCCTCCAGCATATCCTCAATCAGAAGGAACTCAACATGAGACAAAGGCAATGGTTGGAATTACTAAACGATTACGAATGTGAGATTCGTTATCACCCCGGAAAATCCAACGTGGTTGCAGACGCTTTAAGCAGAAAGGAGTACTCGGGCCGCCGAGTAAAGGCATTAACCATGACCATCCACTCACACCTTTCCGCACAAATCAAGGAAGCTCAGGAAAAAGCCTTGAAGCCAGAGAATGTGACAGGAGAAGCATTAAGAGGAATGGACAAAAATCTTGAAGTCAGGGATGTTGTCTCATGAACCGGATCTGGACAACAAAATTTGGTGGATTCAGGGATGTTGTCATGAATGAAGCTCATAAAACTCGCTACTTCGTGCATCCCGGCTCAGACAAGATGTACTTAGACCTCAAGAAGTTATATTAGTGGCCGAACATGAAAGCCGAAATAGCTGCCTTTGTGGGCAAGTGCCTGACTTGCGCCAAGGTTAAGGTAGAATATCAAAAGCCCTCGGGACTACTACAACAGCCAGAGATACCCGAGTGGAAGTGGGAGCGGATTACGATGGATTTCATTACCAAGTTACCTAATACCACGGGTGGACTTGACACCATTTGGGTAATCATCGACAGATTGACCAAATCCGCACACTTCCTACCAATAAAGGAAACAGACAAAACGGAGAAGCTGACAGAGATAGTAGGTTCACGTCACGATTCTGGCAGTCACTACAGAAAGCTATGGGAACTAGGCTGGACATGAGTACAACTTACCACCCACAGATTGACGGTCAGAGTGAAAGAACCATTCAGACGTTAGAGGACATGCTAAGAGCTTGGGTGATAGACTTTGGAAAAGCTTGGGATACTCATCTGCCTCTTATTTAGTTTTCCTACAATAATAGCTATCATACTAGCATCAAAGTTGCTCCGTTCGAAGCCCTCTATGGCCGTAAGTGCAGGTCACCCCTGTGCTGGGCTGAGGTGGGAGATACGCAACTAGCAAAAGGGTAAGTCCCTAACAGCGCACTCACTGGCTCGGAGATCATTAGGGAAACATCCGAAAAGATCGTCCAGATTCGAGAACGAATGAAGGCTTCGCAAGACTGACAAAAAACCTACGCGGATAAGAGACGGAAACCTTTGGAGTTTCAAGTTGGGGATCGTGTACTTCTGAAGGTATCACCTTGGAAGGGACTCATACGTTTCGGAAAACATGGAAAACTAAATCCAAGGTACATCGGACCATTCGAAATCCTCGCCAGGATTGGCCCGGTGGCATACAAACTACGATTACCACAGGAACTCAATCACGTTCATCCTACCTTTCATGTGTCAAACCTGAAGAAATGTTTGTCTGATGAGACCCTTGTCGTTCCCTTGGAAGAAATTGAGATCAACGAGAACCTCCACTTCGTAGAGGAACCTGTTGAAATCATGGACCGAGAAGTGAGGTTGACGAAACAAAGCCGCATCCCCATCGTAAAGGTCAGGTGGAATGCCAAGCGAGGACCCGAATACACCTGGGAACGCGAGGATCAGATTAAACATAAGTACCCGCATCTTTTTTCTAGTCCATAAGCTCTGTCTTAGATTAAAATTTCGGGACGAAATTCCCTCTAACGGGGGATGATGTGACAACCCGATATTTTGAGTCAGCGTAATGTTCGAAAAGTCAAATATTATAAACTATTTTGAATCAATAAAAATTAGCGTAAAAAACGAAGTCTTCTAAAGTCTCAATTGGAGCACAAAAATTGATATATATTGTATCAAGGTTTTCAAAAATATAGAGAACACTCAAATCCGAGTTATAACGAAGAAGTTATGACCAATCAAAGATTCGTAACAAAACCGGTAAAATGCTTTTAAGCGTGAAAAGTGAAATTTCAATAAAATACTTTTTAGCCTTAAGTATCTAAACGAAAGTCGTAGATTATGTTAAACCGTGAGCGTATATAAAAAGAACGTCCAAATCTGACTTCGTATGAGGAAGTTATGATTTTTCTAAATTTCAGATCAGCGGTAGACAGCTAAAAATTCGAATTTAAGATCGAGTGATTTTTAGCCGACGCAACCTAAACGGAAATTGAAGATCTCGATAATAGTAGTACAACGGTAAAAAGACAGACGAAATCGGAGATCGGATGAAGAAGTTATGGATTTTTAACGGAGTTATCCTGTCTCGGCCTATTAAATAAAATATAATTAAAAATAAATTCAAAAATAGTCGATGAAGTCTAAATGAAAGTTGTAGAGTATATTCTCACCTACGCGTGGATATAAAGAATGTCAAAAACGGAGCTCGTATGCGAAAGTTACGAATTTTTTAAGTTTTTGGCACACACTTCGAGGCTTATCTGAAGAGTACGCCCAGCGTACCGAATGAAGGGTCTCAGACCGGCCACGTCTCCCCTACACCCTCTACGGCAGTCCCATCCGAAGACCAGAGACCGGAGACTTCATCGCTGACGTACGCCGCGCGTACGAGGTACGCCCCACGTACTTCGGTGTACGCCCAGCGTACGAAGGCAGTTCCAGCTCCTATAAATAGCATGCGAAGGTTACGGATTTTGATTGCTCATTTACCATATTCTCTCTCAAACCTCATATTTCTACCCTCCCTAAATGATCCCGACTTCCCGGTTTCATATCTAAGTCCCGGCAAAGGTCCGAATCTCCAAGATTTCCGAAAAAGTCCGCCAGTTTCCGGTCGAGGTGCCGCCCGAGAAAATATTGTTTTCTTCAAATCACGCACTTTCCCGGTGAGTTCATACCCCTACATTTTTACGTTTTCTTTAGTTTTCAGGGGGGGAATACAAGTTCAAAATACCAAAACTATCTAATACATGTTTAAGAGTTTTCCTACACCTTGTAACATGCTGAGCAAGGTGTGTATACGGTTTACACTTATCATTTCAAATGTCAATTTATGGAAATACAATGACTTGCATAAAAAGGTTTCATCCAAACACACACACACAACACTTTTAGATAAACTATAACATGTATAGTTTGAGCACTTCGTTCGACAAAGAAACAGTAACTCAATCGACTTACAAAACAAATATTCCCTTGACCACTACGTGATCTTGTATTAATTAAACTCGCGAGACATTCTCCTTCGGGGTACTCCTAAGTACCACAGAAAAGTCATGTAGTTATAATCAGAATCTCCGGGACGGAGAACGTGATAGTTGTGTATAGATCTATACTGGGTCTGACAAACCCGCACCTAAGTTGCTTGCAACAGCTAGACCGGCAGGTCTGGGGTGACAAGTGTCATAACTTTCCGACGCCTGAAGAACGTCGTATTCAAGGCCATCTAGTCTTTAGTATGATTATAACATCTCGCATGGAATATTAACACATCATACAATTCACAGAAATTCTAAGGTTTTATACAAAGGAGTTTTATTTAAATATAAAACACACACATAAGTATGACGACTTACTTACACATACTAGGCCTTGTTTCAATTCAGTTCACAACAAATCTTTTAGAAAATATTGGATTTTCTGGAAACAAACTTGTAACAAACGTTAAGGAAACAACATTCATTTTTATAAAATACTTATGAACTCACCAGCTTTATGCTGATACTCTCTTTTCAAAACAACTTGTATTCTCAGGTAATCAGTAATACAGGTAACCGCAAGATTTCTGAAGTCAAGACGCTAAGGCGTAGATTCTTTTGCTACATTTTATCATCATATGTAATTTAATTGGAAACATGTATTTTTGGAGCATGTATTTTGGAAACAATGTAATCTTTTAAATTATATCTATGATGGTTGTGTTTTACTTTCTTCACTATGGTTATGATACTGAACATGACGTCATCCGCCCCTGAACGTTTCTGTCGTTCAGGTTTGGGGGTGTGACAATGTCTCCCACCTGGAACTCCAGCTCAGATCGGCGTTTGTCGGCGTAACTCTTCTGCCGACTCTAAGCGGTCTGCAGCCACTGTTTGATCTGTTGAATCCTCTCGGTAGTCTGCAGAACTACCTCTGTCCGTCCCATCACCCTATGACCGATCTCACCCCAACAGACTGGGGTGCGACATCTCCGTCCATACAACAACTCATATGGTGGATCACCAATACTGGAATGAAAGTTGTTGTTGTAGGAGAACTCTACAAGGGGTAGGTAGGAGTCCCAGCTCCCACCGAAGTCGATAACACAGGCTCTCAGCATATCCACAAGAGTCTGTATGGTCCGCTCACTCTGGCCGTCTGTCTGCGGATCCTAGGCTGTACTGAAATGCAGTCGCGTGTCGAGTTCTTCGTGGAACTTCTGCCAGAAACGGGAGGTGAACCGAACATCACGGTCTGAAATGATAGAGACCGAAACCCCATGGCGAGCGACAATATCGCGTATATACACATCGGCCAGCTTCTCAGCCGATGAGCTCTCCCGAACGGGCAGAAAATAGGCACTCATGGTCAATCGATCCACGATGATCCATATAGCGTCGAACATCTTTTCCGTTCTCGACAATTTGGTGATGAAGCCCATCGTGATCTGCTCGTATTTCCGCATGGGAATCTCTACTGTCTGCAGCTTGTCATGTGGCCTCTAGTGCTCGACCTTGACCATCCTGCAGGTCAAGCACCTCTCCACGTACCAAGCGATTTCTCGCTTCATGCACGGCCACCAGTAACTCAGTCGCAAATCCCAGTACATCTTGGTGGCCCCCAGGTGAATAGAGAAGCGAGACTTATGAGCCTCCTCCAGAACAATCTTTCTGACCCCACTAGACATCGGAACCCATACCCGACCGTAACGGGTCAACAATCCCTGGCCATCATGCAAAAACTGAGTGTTCTCACCCCTAATCCTCTCAAACTTCCAATTCTCCTATCGCATACCCTCAGCCTGGGTTACCCTGATCAAACTCACCAGTGGAGAATCCACTGATATCCTCATACACGTCACTGGAGTAGAAGATCCAGCTGACTTGCGGCTTAGAGCATCCGCAACCACGTTCGCTTTACCAGGATGGTGAAAGATCTCGCAGTCATAATCCTAGACCACGTTAAGCCACATGCGTCGTCTCATATTCAGGTTCGGTTGATTCATGATGCGCTTCAGACTCTTGTGGTCCGTGTATATGGTACATCGGACCCCATAGAGGCAATGTCTCCAAATCTTGAGAGCGAATACCACCGCTCCCAACTCCAGATCATGAGAAGGGTATCTCGTCTCGTGCGGCTTCAATTGTCGCGACACGTAGGCTATCATTCACCCTCTCTGCATGAGGACCGTTCCCAGTCCCGTGATGGATGCATCACAGAACACTAAAAAATCCTCAACTCCCTCCGGGACAGTCAAGACTGGAGCCTCACATAGTGTAACACCCCAAAAATTCAAGCCAATTTAAAACTTTTTAAAACATTTAAAACCATTAAGTCATTACAATTTGTTTTCAAAATAGTTTAGACATCAGAGTATCCCCAAAATCAATCATGAAAATATAAGGAGGTGCAAAATCACACCTTCGCCTTCCCGCGATCATCAGAAATACCTGAAATAAAATCAACAACTGTAAGCCCGAAGCTTAGTGAGTTTCCCCAAAATACCAACGCCATACAAACATAACCATATCATATAACCAATACAGAACAACATGCATAATGAGTCATCAGCCTGACTGGACCGCCTCACAGGCCTTCAGTCTATCTGGACCGCTCTCCGAGCCTTCGACACGTCTGGACCGCCACGCAGGGCCTACAGCCTATCCGGACCGCTCGTCGGGTATGTTGGCCTACAGCACAGAGCAGGACCGCCTCAACCCAACCCCTAATCAAACAAACATGTGCACATAAATATCATACGCTAGCTTATTTCATATAACAGTCAAACCGATCTAACAGATCACCAATCATAGCAACATCCCAATAACCGGGATACAGACCTAACCAGTCACTAACATAGCGTCATCCTATAACCAGGACAATCATGTGCACATAGACATCATATAACACTAGCATGTATATACATATAACAGTCAAACCGATCTAACAGATCACAAAGCATAACAACAATCCTATAACCAGGATATCGACCTAACAGGTCACTAACATAGCATCATCCTGTATACCAGGATACCGACCCAACCGGGTCACTAAAGCATAGCATATCACCATCCTAACTACCAGGATGTAAATCAGTAAGCAAAACATGCAATAATCCGAATACAATCTATAAAGGGCCGGCCTTGGTGCCTTAGACCCTGTTGATATAGTGAGGAGAACTCACCTGGCATTGCTGAAGTCCCGCAGATAAAACTCCAGCTGCTGGTTGACAGATTCCAGAACTGTTAACATCAAACAATACCCAATTAATAATTGGGTTCCAAGCCCCAGGTCCAAATCACACTCCAAATACCCAAAAGTCAAGTAATGGGCCAAAGCCCAACATATGGCCCAATTTTCCAAATTGGGCCCAAACCCTCATATGGGCCTTACCCTAAGCCCATCAAAATATTCTAGTCCATATGATTATTCTTGGATGGCCCAATAATAATCCAATCATCAAGCCCCAATAGAAAGGCCCAACAATAAACCCAAGTGAACTTAGGGTTTTCACATGAAATGACGATTAGGGTTAAGTGTTTCTCACTTAACCCATTAAAGACTTAATCCATTAAGGACTTAATCCATTAAGTCCATCATTCTTCTAAATAAGTCATATGGTGTGATTGGGCTCAATCACACAATTCCATTCCAATGGCCCAAAAGTGGGTCCCAATAAACTCAAGCCCATAAATCCAATATTAAGGTTTTTTTTTTGGAAAGGGAACTTCCCTAACGAGGGTTTCCGGGCCAGCTTTCGCGCACCGACTAATCCCCCGCTGCAAACATGAGTCTTTGCCTCATGCCCTGGAGTCACTGTAGGCGAACCTCCATGGCCAAAAGGGCTGAGTGGTGAATATTAAGGTTTTCTAAACCCTAATTAGGGTTTCCAACCCCATCTTAGTCCAATAGGCCCAACTGATATGTCTTTTGATCAATTAAGGTTCATTAGACTCATTAAGATTTCACTAGGCCCATTAGTCATCTGTTTGGGCTTTTAGGTCCATTAAGCTTCATTGGGCCCATTAGGGTTTATTAAGCCCATTAAGCCTCATTTGGCCCATAAGGGTTTCTTAGTCCCTCGTCCAAGCATCCAAACGAGTCAAAACACCATCAAAGCACACCGCCACCCGACACGGCGGCCGGTGGTGGTTTTTAGTTTTCCTTTCATTATTCCAATACCGATTACATATTACAACCCAATATCAAACACACACGACACACACTACATCACACTCACAGTGAATAAATCACACACACACGCACACACCTAGCCACCTTATGGCGGCAGGTGGTTGAACATGGCGGCAGTTATCGAGAGTTCCAGCCAAACGATCGCGTACATCCTATCTGTTCACAAAACGACCCCAGCCACCCACCTGGTGGCGTGAGGCGGCAGCGGAGACCCAAGAGGCGGACAGCAGCGACAGCTAACGGTGGCAAGGGCTGCCCCTCTTTACTCCCGACGTCCCAACGTCGGTCTTCTCCTTCCGGGGTGGCGGCGGTTACTTGCTATCTAGAACAACAGCGATAAGGGGTCGTCATTTGCAACCCACGTCGGCGACATCTTCCTTACAATGGAACCAGCAGTGGCGGAAATTTGAGAAATGCGACGGCGGCGCTCGAACTCGGCTGGCAGCGACTAGAAGGTCACGAATCGGTGACGCCCACGAGGCTACCTTCTTCTCCAATCTTCAATGACGCAGCGCACGATTCTGGTTTCCATCAGTGTCGATTATTGCCGACGACAGGGGGGGTAGTTGACGGTGCTAGGTGGTCAGGGATGGCAGCGGCGCCGGAGATGGGTGAGGTGAGAGTGGCGGCTGGAGGGTGAAGAGGGAGTGAAGAAGGTGACGGCTACACACATTGTCTCTAGGGTTAGGGTTTCGGGACCCTTAAATACCCTACTTCAATCAAAAGTTTGCCAAAATGGCAACTATAGTCCCTCCCCATAATAATCCCTTCAATCATAGCCCCTAATTTACCCTTCCAACCCTGCCCTCTGCAATCCTTTTCAAATCAGCTCCGAAACTTACACTTCAGCCCCTGACTCCATAAAATCCTTTCAACTTTAATCTGATATTTACCAAATAACCCCCATCTTTCATAATTCATTACAATTTTGGTACAATACTTACCAAACACATCCTAACTTCTTAATTCCTTTTCAAAATAGATCCCGAAATTACCTTTTTAACCCCCAAAGATTCAATCCTTGTCATTTCACTTCCTAAAACCAACACCCCACTAACCATTTAATTATTCTATTTAAAACGGGGTGTTACAACTCTCCCCCACTTAAATTTGATTTCGTCCTCGAAATCGTTTCTTATCATTCCTTACACGCCAACAAATTGAACTACTTGGCTACAACTCCGAGCAAAACTTTAGCCTCTCCAAGGCAACCATATCCAACCCTCGCAGGGTTATAAAACCAGGAAAATAAACAAATCCCTTACTATATGATCACACTTACTCAATCCGAAATCTGGAGTCTCGAGATGGTATAGCTCCCTGACAGGCCTCTCATACCAAATCATTATTGTTGAGCCCAGTCCGCATGTCTTTCGTCTAACTATTCAACTCTTGATATCTGGGGTTCCAACATCTAGATACTTCTCATACACCCGAAGACCCAATTCATCAATACCGCCCTACACGCGAACACTGTCTGAACACTGATCTGCCTGAAACAGTAAGTTGCCACATGGCTGCTTTCCAAAAACTTACCGAGACCTCCCTGGTCTCAATTCGCTCACCAATCATCTAACATGTTGGGTTTCGACCTGGTCGCGGAGCTAAAGGACTCCCACATAATTGCCTCACACGACTTCTGAACGAAATCCTTATTTGGAACTAGTTGCCACTAGTTATGATGTCACTGAGCCTCTAATAACCTCCTGATCCAACCGATCGGATCCATGCGTCGAATCTCGTCGCTACTAACCCATGGCTAAAAGCGACTGCTACATGACCAATGGTAGCCTTACATCACACGGAACCTTAAGCAATCTATTGCTTCCTTGGCCTCATAAATGTAGTGGCGTTCCTACAGTCTTATCACTAGCTTAACCATATCTAATCCGGTTCCCAGAACCTGAACGATAGAACATTCTAATTCCCAAGCCTTCCAAAAACCGACGGATACCCATTCAGATCTACTCCCGGTCACCTAACTGGAGTATTACCTGATCCAAACAGATTAATCCCATGAGACACTCCGAACTGATGAGATCACCAAGATCCACTGTACTCTATCCGATTTCTAATAACAACTTCCGATCAACCCAAAATACACCGGAGTCTCTAGCCTACTCCAGCAACACGTTCGATACTTGGGAACATACCTACTGATTGATATAGCATAGCAGCGTACTCAATACCCGCACATAAATCTACAAACATATTCAGAGTCTTCAGCATGACTGGACCGCCTTACCAGGCCTTCAATCATCTGGACCACTCTAAACTGTTGTGCATATCCTTGGACCACCCCCTGGTGATCCTTCCCATGCAGTCTGTTCCCACCCACTTGGGGTTCCGAACTCCTGATCCATTTCATGGACTCTAACCCCGGCCTAATCCATAGGCCTCATGACGATCGTCGATCCTCTCAGAAATTCGTGACCTGTTCCCTGACCCGTGTGTCTCCTACATACGCTAATAACCCGCACGCACGTGCTGAAAGTACTGTCGAGTCCTGGCAGCTAACGAACCCCTCAATCTATCAATCTAGAAACCCTCAGAGTCGAGCACACCCTCGACTGAATACTCAAACTGAACTCAATTCATGAATAGAACTCCAACCTGATTTCCCCAAGTTCTACTATCAAGCACCGAGAAGGCGAAATTTCCACGCTGGGGAGTTTTACCGAACTCCCAACTCACACAACCCTCAACCCAAGCAGCCACTTGGGTTGGCTTCCTTCCTGACAACAATGCGAGACTTATCCCCTTCTCAACACTGCTCTTGCTTCTGCATCTCGGGACAATTCTCCCCCACTTAGCTTTGACTAAGTCTTCACAATACATGATAATTTGGAGAATTCCAGATTCTCCTCACTTTCCAATGATAGATCTGATGACAACCAGACCTTTCTAACTAGTACTCCTTTACTAGCCAACCCCATATGATCGCACGCTTCTAATAACTAGCTGAACACTTTCTGAATCCCAGGGACACCAACAGTCCCCAATGCTCGAATGATCCCACTCCCAAATCTTAAAGTCCAAAGATAGATACTCCAACTAATGTCTCAACAACGAGCTACTTCCGTTGGCGCTTTCCCCCGCCAATCAATAACGCTTACTAAAACCACTGAATCCTAACAATGCTGAATAACCATCATGTGGGACCCTGTCCGCAGACCTCCCATATAGTACCCTTCTTCCCAAGGTGCTCCAACAAATCTCCCGCTCTCGGCTCTAGAAATCATATCATTCAGGGTCTCGCTCCCTGACGCACTCACCAGCTCGATTATGCACAGCTGAACTGCAATAACTGAAACAACCTCTTCCCTAAACCGGCCACAAACTACTCCCCAGACATAGTCTCCAATCCCCAGAAGTGCAATAGATCGCACAATCAATCCTTACCGTCAGATGCAAGAGATCCAAGATGAATCGGATTTTAGATCCTATAGCTCGGAACGGTAATGGCGTACACCTCACAAGATACTCATGCCACATCGACCCACCTGCACTCACCAGCGCTGAAATACTGTCGCCAACCCCTGTGACTAACTGACCCGAGCTGGAACACAACCTGATCCTGGGGTCCCAAGTCTGCTCACTCCTTCGATCTCGAAAACTAAAAGGGCACAATCCTTGCCCTATAAAACGACATTCCAAACCACCAATTAACCATTCTACTTCCAACTGCGAAACCCTAGCTGAACATAATCATCACTCCTTTCCAGAGTCCTCGCGACTCACATTCCGGCCTCAAGCAAAACCACCGAAGCCTCAACTCTAGAAGCTCAGGTACTAGACTCTCCCGCTCAACCCGTAGAATGTAACGAGTACAGAATATCTCCCTGATCCCAAATAACTGCAGCCCTCGACTCATCAGAATATGTCCCAGTAACAAGTCCCGGTACTGAAAAGCTCGACCAGCTCCTCCCCTACCGTCGTTACATCTGTTGAGGCTGTCGCGGCAGCCGTCTCAACAATGGCTACATAGCGCTCATCAAGGTATTCAACCATGGCGGTCTTGATAGACCCAAACATCTCCGGAGTCTGACCCCGGACAAATCTCGATCACCTCCTCCCGGATGATCTCACCGACACGATCCACTGACA
Source organism: Lactuca virosa (assembly GCF_052849685.1). Lineage (NCBI taxonomy): Eukaryota > Viridiplantae > Streptophyta > Magnoliopsida > Asterales > Asteraceae > Lactuca > Lactuca virosa. Next base: position 126,627,518 of record NC_136426.1, on the reverse strand, counting down.
ATGCTGGCCTATCCTGGCTGCCAGCTCCCGATCCTAACTCGAATCCGCTCTCAAGACGTCTCGTAACCACCATTCTGGTAACACACCAGAAAGGTCTCTGATAACCCATATAATGACAAAGAGCCAATTCCCAACCAAACCCTAGGGGTTGTGACTTCCTTGCTATGTGTATGGGTCCTGTGCTTTCAGTAGTACGGGCCCATACTACCTTCCACACCTACCCATATTTGTCTCAAGTATCACCATAACACCCTAATAATAAACATAAACATAGTGAGCTCTCGATCCTCACCCTTAGAGGAATGCCAAATATCTCATAACTGGTCTACTGGTCCCACACAACCCACCCATCCATGAAACTTCCACCAACATTGTAGCACTAGCGTATGCTAGACATACATAACGCTGGACCCTATAGACTTTCGAATATCCAATCTTACCCTAAGCCCCAATCAATAAGAACAGAACATAAGGCCAAATCAAACATTCTTGGGCTATAAGATCTTAGTTATGTACAGCCGTGATGTATACACTAAACAACTACAGTAATGATGTCAATCTCATATAAGGAAACCCTAGGCTAGCAGGCATCATGTAATCAGGCAATTCTATCATGCAATTCCTGAAGATCCCTAGCCTAGTACTAGCATGCTATTCTAACATATCACAAAATCAAATAACTGTATGGTATTTTGGGGTCTACTTACTGGCTCTGGCTGATCGTACACCCTGCATCCTCCTTTACTTATTTTGAAAACCATTTAAAATATCATTTTAAAATCCTTTCCTTGATTTGAGACTAGATTCACATGATTCTTCCTCCAATTCACTCAAATCAAGGCTCTAATACCAACTTGTAACACCCCAAAAATTCAAGCCAATTTAAAACTTTTTAAAACATTTAAAACCATTAAGTCATTACAATTTGTTTTCAAAATATTTTAGACATCAGAGTATCCCCAGAATCAATCATGAAAATATAAGGAGATGCACGATCACGCCTTCGCCTTCCCGCGATCATCATAAATACCTGAAATAAAATCAACAACTGTAAGCCGTAAGCTTAGTGAGTTTCCCCAACATACCAACGCCATACAAACATAACCATATCATATAACCAATACATAACAGCATGCATAATGAGTCATCAGCCTGACTGGACCGCCTCACAGGCCTTCAGTCTATCTGGACCGCTCTCCGAGCCTTCGGCACGTCTGGACCGCCACGTAGGGCCTACAGCCTATCCGGACCGCTCGCCGGGTATGTTGGCCTACAGCACAGAGCAGGACCGCCTCAACCCAACCCCCAATCAAATAAACATGTGCACATAAATATCATACGCTAGCTCATTTCATATAACAGTCAAACCAATCTAACAGATCACCAATCATAGCAACATCCCAATAACCGGGATACAGACCTAACCGGTCACTAACATAGCATCATCCTATAACCAAGACAATCATGTGCACATAGACATCATATAACACTAGCATGTATATACATATAACAGTCAAACCGATCTAACAGATCACAAAGGATAACAACAATCCTATAACCAGGATATCGACCTAACAGGTCACTAACATAGCATCATCCTGTATACCAGGATACCGACCCAACCGGGTCACTAAAGCATAGCATATCACCATCCTAACTACCCGGATGTAAATCAGTAAGCATAACCTGCAATAATCCTAATACAATCCATAAAGGGCCGGCCTTGGTGCCTTAGACCCTGTTGATATAGTGAGGAGAACTCACCTGGCATTGCTGAAGTCGCGCAGATAAAACTGCAGCTGCTGGTTGATAAATTCCCGAACTGTCAACATCAAACAATACCCAATTAATAATTGGGTTCCAAGCCCCAGGTCCAAATCACACTCCAAAGACCCAAAAGTCAAGTAATGGGCCAAAGCCCAACATATGGCCCAATTTTCCAAATTGGGCCCAAACCCTCATATGGGCCTTACCCTAAGCCCATCAACATATTCTAGTCCATATGATTATTCTTGGATGGCACAATAATAATCCAATCATCAAGCCCCAATAGAAAGGCCCAACAATAAACCCAAGTAAAATTAGGGTTTTCACATGAAATGACGATTAGGGTTAAGTGTTTCTCACTTAATCCATTAAAGACTTAATCCATTAAGGACTTAATCCATTAAGTCCATCATTCTTCTAAATAAGTCATATGGTGTGATTGGGCTAAATAACACAATTCCATTCCAATGGCCCAAAAGTGGGTCAAAATAAACTCAAGCCCATAAATCCAATATTAAGGTTTTCTAAACCCTAATTAGGGTTTCCAACCCCATCTTGGCCCAATAGGCCCAATTGATATGTCTTTTGATCAATTAAGGTTCATTAGACTCATTAAGATTTCACTAGGCCCATTAGTCATCTGTTTGGGCTTTTAGGTCCATTAAGCTTCATTGGGCCCATTAGGGTTTATTAAGCCCATTAAGCCTCATTAAAGCACACCGCCACCCGACACGGCGGCCGGTGGCGGCAGGAGGCGGTAGCCACCACCTCACGGTGGTGGTTTTTAGTTTTCCTTTCATTATTCCAATACTGATTACAGATTACAACCCAATATCCAACACACACGAAACACACTACATCACACTCACAGTGAATAAATCACACATACACGCACACACCTAGCCACCTTATGGCGGCAGGTGGTTGAACATGGCGACAGTTATCGAGAATTCCGGCCAAACGATCACGTACATCCTATCTGTTCACCAAACGACCCCAGCCACCCACCTGGTGGCGTGAGGCGGCAGCGGAGATCCAAGAGGCGGACAGCAGCGGCAGCTAACGGTGGCAAGGGCTGCCCCTCTTTACTCCCGACGTCCCAACGTCGGTCTTCTCCTTCCGGGGTGGTGGCGGTTACTTGCGATCTAGAACAGCAGCGATAAGGGGTCGTCATTTGCAACCCACGTCGGCGACATCTTCCTTACAATGGAACTGGCAGCGGCGGCAATCTGAGAAATGCGACGACAGCGCTTGGACTCGGCTTGCAGAGGCTAGAAGGTCACGAATCGGTAACGCCCACGAGGCTACTTTCTTCTCCAATCTTCAATGACGCAGTGCACGATTCCGGTTTCCATCAGTGTCGATTATTGCCGACGACAGGGGGGGTAGTTGACGGTGCTAGGTGGTCGGGGATGGCAGCGGCGCCGGAGATGGGTGAGGTGAGAGTTGCGGCTGGAGGGTGAAGAGGGAGTGAAGAAGGTGACGTCTGCACACATTGTCTCTAGGGTTAGGGTTTCGGGACCCTTAAATACCCGCCTTCAATCAAAAGTTTGCCATAATGGCAACTATAGTCCCTCCCCATAATAATCCCTTCAATCATAGCCCCTAATTTACACTTCCAACCCTGCCCTCTACAATCCTTTTCAAATCAGGTCTGAAACTTACACTTCAGCCCCTGACTCCATAAAATCCTTTCAACTTTGATCCGATATTTACCAAATAACCCCCATCTTTCATAATTCATTACAATTTTGGTACAATACTTACCAAACACACCCTAACTTCTTAATTCCTTTTCAAAATAGATCCCGAAATTACCTTTTTAACCCCCAAAGATTCAATCCTTATCATTTGACTTCCTAAAACCAACACCCCACTAACCATTTAATTATTCTATTTAAAACGGGGTGTTACAAATAGTCGCTATCTGAGGGTCTCAAACGCCCTTTGCTAATCGGGGCCCTACCAGAAATCCACCCCTTCCTCATCAGACGAGTGAGGGGTACTGCACTCTTGGAGAAATCATGTATGAATCCCAAGAAGCTCCTGATATCCGAAGGAGATTTCGGAACCTCCCACTGCATAATCGCCTCGATTTTGGCCGGATCGACCAAAATCCCCTCCTGGTTAACGAGATGTCCAAGGAGCCGAACCTCTCGTAACCAAAACTCGCACTTCGAGAACATGGCACAAAGCCGTCCTTGCCTCGAGACTCCCAATAGCTCCCGAAGATGCTCCTCGTGCTAATCTATGGTCTTAGAGTACACCAAGATATCATCTATAAACACGATAACCGAGCGATCGAGCATCGGTCTGCAGACCCAATTCATCATTTCCATAAATATTGTCGGTGCGTTGGTGAGCCCAAACGGTATCACCACGAACTCGTAATGTCCATAACAAGTCCGGACGTGGTCTTCTCCACGTCCTTCTCCCTAACCCTGACCTGATGGTACCCGGACCTTAGGTCTATCTTGGAGAACCAAGATACTCCCTGCAACTGATCAAAAAGATCATCTATCCTTGGGAGTGGATAACGGTTCTTCACCATCAACTTGTTCAACTCCTGACAGTCAATGCACATCCAGTGTGAACCATTCTTGTTCCTGATGAAGAGAATCGGTGCTCCCCACAGAGAACTGCTCAGATGAATGAACTGCTTGCCCAACAGTTCCTGCAGCTGTGATGACAGCCCCTACATCTCTGGTGGTGCCAATCGGTACGGTGCCTTGGCGATAGGAGCCGCACCTGGCACTAGGTCGATCCTGAACTCGACCTGCCTCTCCGGAGGCACTCCGGGTAACTCCTCCGGAAACATGTCAGCGAACGCCCTGACTACTGGAACCTCTGAAACCGTGGTCTGATCCCCGACCCATGTATCCACCACATACGCTAAGTAACCTGCACACTCGTGCTGAATGTACTGTCGAGCCCTGACAGCTGAACAAAACCCTAATCCCAATCTGGTGCCCTCGTCGTAGACAATCAGCTCTCCCCCACTTGGGGTTCGAACTACCACCCGCTGACCCTCGCAGTCAATCATGACACCGAATTGACTAAGCCAGTTCATACCCACAATCACACATACGTCCCCCATGGGGATCAGAATCAAGTCTATCGGGAAAGATAGCCCGAAGATCTCGACCACACAACCCCGATAGACTAAAGAAGCGGAAACCCCGCGTTCGTTGGCGAAAGAGACTCGCAACGGACACTCTAGCTCTCCTACTGGCGAATCGAACCCCCTACTGAATGACTGAGAGGCAAAAGACCGACTCGTCCCTAAGTCAAATAATACCAAAGCAGGTAAGGAGTTCACAAAGAATGTACCTAACATGGTACAACACATATAAGCATAAAAAAATATAATTAGTAGGATAAAGGATAGAAACATACCAGCAACCACGTCTGGTGCTGCCCTGGCCTCCTCTACCATATACTGGAAGGTGCGTCGATGAGCCCTCGGGGGAGCTGCTCTACCCTAACTCCCTTCAGTGATCCTCTGTGTAGCCGGCGCTGGAGCCTGTGCTGGCCTGGCAGCTAGCTGTAGACAGTTGGTCTTTACGTGACCAACCTGATGACAGTGGTAGCAGATGCTCATATCCTGAACCGGGGCTGGCTGGCGACAATCCCTCGAAAAATGCCCCTCCTTTCCGCATTTGCGGCACGCACTACTCGATCTACAAACCCCCGAGTAACCCTTCCCGCACTTGCCACAAGTGCGGCCTTGCAGTCCTCCCATCCTAGAATCAGCGATCTTAGACCGCTTTCGCACCGGCTGTGTCTGCGACGGGGCCTGCCTCTACTCCCGTAGCTGTAACTCGATCTCTAGCTCACGCTGACTAACGGCCTCCTGTAACTCCAGCAGTGTATCACAGTGCTGGGTAGCAACAAACTGACAGATGTCAGTCTTGAGCATGCTCAGATAGCGTGTCATCTGATCCTGCTCGGAAGCAAACTCTGGGCAAAACATCGCCCTATCAGTGAACATACGTGTGATCTTCGTCACCATCTCAGCATCCTGTCTCAGATCCAAAAACTCATGAGCTAATCGCTCCCGCTCGACCCGTGGAATGTAGCGAGCGCGGAACATATCCCTAAACTGCTCCCAAGTAACTGCAGCTCTATGATCATCCGTATATGACCCCGTCATCAACCTCCACCAGTCCTTTTCCCCGGACCTAAGCAGGTTCAACGCACATCTGACCTTCTGGTTAGCAAGACATAAGCACGTGAAGAAACACCCCTCCACGTCAGATAGCCACCTAATGGCTATGATCGGGTCCTGAATCACCTCAAAAGTCGGGAGCTTCGTGTTATCGAAGTCCCGGTACTGAAAAGCCCGACTGGATCCTCCCCCTGTCGCCGTTACAGCTGATGTAGCTGTCGCGGTAGCCGTCTCAGCAATGGCAACATAGCGCTCGTCAAAATACTCAACGATGGCGGTCTTAATAGACCCAAACATCTCTGGCAACTGTACCCGAAACAGAGTAGCCACCTCATTGTGCAGGATCTCTCGAATCCTGGTGTCCATCTCATCCGACATCATCTGACCAACAACCTCGGGCACTACCGGTCACTCCTGACCGCCATCTCCTGATCCTGATCCGGATCTAGTCACAAAGTGTCTCGTAACCACCATACTGAAAATACACCAGGAAGATATCAGATAATCTGCATAAATAATGGGGAACCAACTCCCAACTAAACCCTAGGGGTTGTGACTTCCTTTCTACGCGTATGGGTCATGTGCTTTCAGTAGTACGGGCCCATACTACCTTCCACACCTACCCATATTTGTCCCAAGTATCATCACAACGCCCTAACAATATACATATGCATGGCGAGCGCTCAATCCTCACTCCTAGAGGAAGGCTAAATATCTCATAACTGGCCTACCGACCTCGCACAACCCACCCATGAAACTTCCACCAGCCCTGCAGCACTCGTGTATGCTAACCATACATAACGTTGGACCCTATAGAATTTCGAATACCTGATCCTACCCTAATCCCTTCATCAGACAAGAACAGGAAATAAGGCTAAACCAAACATTCTCAGCTATAAAATTTTAATTATGTACGGCCGTGATGCATACACTAATCAACTACAGTAATGATGTCAATTTTATATAATGAAAACCCCTAGGCTATCAGACATCATATAATCAGGCAATTTTATCATGCAATTCCTGAAGATCCCTAGACTAGTACTAGCATGTTGTTCAAACATATCACAAAATCGAATAATCCGTAAGGTATTTTGCAGTCTACTTACTGGCTCCGACTGATCGTACACTTGCATCCTCCTTTAGTATTTTGAAAACCATTTGAAAAAATCATTTTAAAACCTTGTCCTTAGTTTGAGACCGGAGACACACGAGTGTTTCCTCCAATTTACTCAAACCAAGGCTCTAATACCAACTTGTAACACTCATAAAAATCATGCCAATTTAAAACTTTTTAAATCATTCAAAAACCAATAATTATTACAACTTTGTTTTCAAAATAGTTTAGTGTCAGAGTATCCCAGAATCAAATCATAAAACATAAGGAGGTGCACGATAACACCTTTGCCTTCCCGCGATCATCGGAAGTACCTGAAACATAATCAACAACTGTAAGCCCGAAGCTTAGTGAGTTCCCCAAAATTACCAACGCCATACATACATAATCATATCATATAAACAAACAGAATGCATAATGAGCCATCTGTTGGATTAATGTCTAAGTTCATAACTATATTTGGTATGTACTTGACCCGACCCGGCATGGTCCATTTGGGTTGCACTTCACCGACACAATTTATATGGATAGTCTTTTGAGAATAGTATATTTATGATTTATATTAATATATTATAAGTTCTAATATATTAATATATAATCATATTATTTAATTAGTATTGATCAAGAATTAATTTATAATTAATTAAGTGATCAAAAGGAACTAATTAAATATGGACTCTTAGATATATATATGTGTAGTGGGCCAAGTTCATTTAGGTTGGGCTAAGTCTTCATGGATAGTCCATGGAGCTTTAACCCATGGATCCTAGGAAAATGAAAGGTCATGGGTATTAGGGTTTAACCCTAATCCTCCATAATATATAAAGGGGTCCTTGGCTCACAAAATTGGGACAAGTGTGTGAAAATAAGAGTGGGCCGATTTTAGTGTGCATACATATTCTCTCAAGTTCTTCCAAGGTGTTTTGGTGATTTGTGATTCCATTTGAGGCTTCCACACTATTGGGGCTAAGCTCTTAAAGCTTGAAGACATCAAGCTACATCAAAAGGTATGTCATCTAACTAGAACTTTGTAGTATAGGTGCTTCATAATATGCTAGTTAGAACAATACCTTAGAAAATTAATATTTGCAAATAAAATGATATGATTATTTTATTAGTTTTAAAAGTTTGATCTAAAGAGTTTTTTGAAACCTCCATAAGTTATGGAACATGAAAAGTTTTTTTGTGTTACCTTTTTTTATGAGTTAATTTAGATTGATGAAAAATATTATTTGTTAAGTTGCTTTCAATCCATATTAATCTAAAAGAAGTTCATAAAAGGTGTTTTTGTAACTTTTCTTCAAGTCACATAAAAGGTCACATTTATGAATCTTAAAACTCATAAAAGTGTCATAGGTTACACAAAAATGAAGAGTTTTTTTTTCATTAAACTATTTTATGACTCCATAACTTGTCCTCAAGTTATGGATGTTTAAGAGTCACTTCTTTAAAAGTGTTATTAAAGAATAAGAGGTTACATAAAAATGAAGAGTCTTCATTTTAATGAACCATTAAACTCATAAGTTATGAAATGAAAGGTTTTGAATAGTTTCAAAACTTGCCCTCAAGTTTTGGAATTTGTAAAGTCTCACACACATTAATGCTTTAATTCAAAACTCTACAATTTTAAAAGTTAAAATTCAAACTTTATGGACTTCATTAAATTAGTTAAAGTGTTTAATTAAAAGAGTTAATAATTCCATAAAGACATGGTTTAAGTTTAATTAAATTAAGAGTATAGTTTAATTAATAGATTAAACCACCAAGTATTTTAAATGTTTAAAATACACCCTTATACTATTATTATAATTTTAATTATATAGATATGTATAAGATAAAGTCAATCTTACCGTTAGTAGGCCTCATTCACGAAGTCGGTCTATAAGGGGGGTATAAGGTTGTTGCCTATAAAATGGCAGCTTAATGGGTGTCCACTCTCACCCACCGCTTCCTTGACTGGTGGAGGGTCGTTAGCCGAACGGGTAGGACAAGGACTATAATTCTCCCTTCATTAAAAGTATTAATGATAATTACTAAGTAACTAAACACTTATAAATTCCCAATCTTAGTTACTTAGGAAAATGTGAATTTGGTGCTAACCCATGAAATTACACTTTGCACTTTGTTTAAGTCGGTTAGTGGAGCTTGTGTGGTTAACCGGCACACTAACTCGTATTTAACAAGGTAGGCAAAGGGTAACTTAATGTTTATCATAGTATCGATGGAGCGTGTGTGGTTAACCGGCACATCGATTGAGGGGTAAACACTTAAGGGTACCAAGTATATTTGCATGGTTATTCACACCTTGTTTTGTGATCCTTGGCATCCCAGTCATAAAACCTGAAGGGCACACTCGAGATTGAAACATGCCATTGAACAGTTCAATAAATCTCAAAAGAATCTAGGAGTTTCAAAACCAATTAAAACCTAATAATACATTTCGTTTATCTTGGTGGAAATTGGTGAATCGTCATTCACCTACCTTCAAATATTTTATAGCTTGGATTACGGCATCCCTCTTCCAAGTTATAAAAGTATTGTGTTAGGTCCTAGCCTTAATATTTCATATTGGGTGTTATATTAAGGACTTTAAATCAACTATCTTGAATATCTCCCATTGTTGATGTCTGGTTTAAACAACAATGATCTTCCCAAACCAAGCTTTCCTAATGAATATGACTTCCCGAGTTTCGCTCATGGAAGTCATACTTCTTTTCCTCCACCTCCTCCAATTATTCTCCCTAACCCACAAGTTCAAGGTCACTCAAGCCCTATTGGCAAGCAAAGGTCTATGTGTGATCACATCTTGGAGATGTAGTCACATATTGACAAGCCGAGAGAGTTGGGTGTCAAAGTCTAGAGGAAGCTGATGATCAATCACTTTCTAAGTCACATAGTGAGTTCCTTTGGGACTCCTATGAAACCGACTATGACAAGACCCTTAATGATCTTATCTATTTGCTAAGATCAACTTCCTAAAACTTTATGGACATTGACAATGATGAAATTGGATATCCAATAAACCTCTCTCTTCCCAATGGAAAAGGATCGGCCATAGTCAACTCGGTTGACCAAATGGTAAAGAGAAAGGCTAAGTCTGAGATAGTCCTATTATCAAGATCCCATAGGTATCTATTGCCAAAGGAAGGGGCATTGGTTGCGAAGCTGCCAAATTTACCTACGGATGTTAAAGTCAATAAGTTTGACTCTACTTCAGGTAAAGTCCATTGTCTAACTCTGTTAAGCTCCTATTTGGAGATTCTATTACATAATGTGACTGGGTCACATGGTGATGTTATAAGAATCAAAGAAAATAGAGAAATCTTAAAGGAAGTATATGATGATTCTGATCGCGAAGGTGGATTTCGATCGCATCAGAATTTTGAGCAGTTGCTTAAGAAGTTATGATATATTGCTAAGGAATAGATAACAACAATTTTCCATGTGGATTGTAACGATAAGTTTTTCCGCAAAGTTTTAAAATAAAAGAAAATTGTTTAATTTTATTTATTTGAAGTATCCTTACAATGGCATTTGTGGAAAATTGTTGCTTATATGATTCCACTGACAGCAATATTGGAAAATGGATTTGATTCTTTTGTGGTAGTGTCTAAATTTACCAAATCAGGAAAGTTCCTCATAACCCAAGTTTCAATTGGACTGAAACTTGGAATCATGCAAGTTGAATAGTATGATGAATGAGAACTTTCAAGCATTGGAAAATCAAGACTAATTACTTGTTCACATGGATGTGTGAGTCAAGTGAAGTACTAAAGGGATCGAGTACACATTCTTGTGCACTGGTCATGTCCACCACAAAGCTCGTTCAGACTATTTGATTTACTAAAGTTTAGTAAATATGGTTATACTTACAAGTTTAAGTATAATTCTGAAACATTGGAAAAGTCTCAATTTATGGCAGAACGAATGGGAAGAATCAAATTAGGCAGAAAGATAAAAGTTTCTCAAATCTGAAAAGATGGGAGAGTACTTTAGTATCATGTTTGTGATCATCTTAATGATTTAGAAATCATATCACAATTAGTCCTCTAAAGGTCATCTTAGTGCATTCTTATGACTAAGAAGAGGAGTCAATAATTGTTGAAATGGTTAGATCAGGAAGATGAGTCATACTTCGTTCCAAAACAATTCTTAGAGTCATACTCCAAGATTGTAACTTAAGTGACATATCTTAAAGAAAGGTTTAAAACACTTGTCAAATGTAAGAGTAAAAGTGTCCTACTCTTGTACATTTGAAATTGGTAAGTTGTGATGTTTTGGATAAAACAAAGACCAACTAAGGCCAATTGTGTGAAGTGTTTGTCTTGATAAAGAATCCGCACTATCTCTTGAATATTTGGCAAGATAGTCTTATATGTCAAGAGGATAATGGGAGTCTTAAAGATCCTAAAAGTAATTTCAAGAACTAATCAAGAATAAAACCTGAGGTTCTTCACTAGCACACGACTTGAGGTTTATAACCTATCGTGTTGACATATTCTGTGCCCATTCCAGTTAAAGTTGGCTTTGCATAGGAGTTCTGGAAGTTCTCAATTGGTTGCATAACAACTTGGAAGCAATGGCAGGCCCTGTACTGCTAGGTGGCAAGAAGTTAAGATTGCATAAGTTCAGTCCATATGAGTTTGGATTTGTCATTATCCTTGTCTTGTGACTATGGTTTTGACGATTCACATGGATAAGAACACATACACCATAAAATCTAAGGGTCATAAGGTTTCTCTCCGATTCATGAAAATGATGGTGAGGAAACACTTCCACCAAGTAGATTTGAAGCAGATGGCAAAAGGTCTAAACAATTGAGACTATGATTACGACATCCCTTTTCATAGTTCTGAAATTGTTTAGACACACATGCATGCTATCTAAGGAAAGGTGTATGATTTTAATAAAGTTTTATCAAAGCATATCGTATCAGAAATCTGAACTTTGGTAAGAAAGTCAATAAAGTATTGATTTCTAGAAGTCCAACTGATTTCTGAGTACATGTCAAAGCTAGTGGGAGCATAAGTGTTATGCTAATAATCATCATGTTAGTGGGAGCATGATAATTATTGTTAGTGTTGCAAGTTAGCAATGTTAATTATAGAAAACAAAAGTTTCAATTCGTGAGGCTGCAGGGATTGAAAAAGTTGTTTTGCTATAATTAAGGGAGAGGATATACTTCATTTCAGTTCTAAAGGCTTAGATTGAGACCTTAATCATCTTTAGTCAAGAATATATATATATGAATTTCATGTTGGATTGGTTCAACTTAAGGAAATTCTATATATTGCGTTCTCAAAATTCGATTATGATTACGGCATCCCTCTTCATAGTCAAATTTTGAAAACATGGCAAATAAAAATATTGTAGCAAAAGACTGGTCTAGAATCATGTCTTTATGTGAGACATCATGAATTGTGTACCATTTGCTTTGGGTATAGGATCGATTGCATGTGCTATAATATTTGTCATTTCTAAATTTTTCCAAATGTCTAGAGGCATTAAGAAGGGAAAAGGTCTAGAATTGGATATGACTAAAATGATTAAGCAATTGTCGAGGACAATCTGAGGTTTACCAAAGATTGGTTGCTCAGGCACAGTTGGAAGTATAGTGCTAATTTTGGAAGGACCATATTGACATATTCTGAAAAGAGGCATCTCTTATTCAGAAGTGATAGTCAAAATGAGAATATGGAGTTGTCTCCATAGGTGGAAGTTATCTGTGTAAGATTATAAAACTTAATGCAAGAAGCATGTCCAAAGCAATGTACTTTGAATATGAGACTTAGTTTCCATGGAGTTGATCTCCATTGGAATACCTTATAATGACTGTTGACAAGTCTTTGTGACTTTGTACATATTCATTACAGGAGGGTCAGTGCATATAAGTTTAAAATCTAAACAGATTTCGATAAATGATAGGAATTTGAAATTCTCACATTTTTCGATAAGGATTTGGGAGTGTGAAATTAGAATCATTGAAATTATGTTCAATTGGTTTATTTCACAAAGTAAGGATCATAGACAAACATAGAGTGCATACTTGGTGTATGGCAAAGCTATTGTTTAGAAAAACATAGTGTACATGCTTGGAGCATGGGACAACTAGTGTTTTTAATTCAGGTATAAAGTTGATAAAACCGAAACAATGAATAATGAGTAATCAGTATGGTGATAAATAAAAGTGTTTATTTATATTCATAGGGTTTGATACCATATTTGATTCATTTATTCTTGTGTTTCACTTTGCATGTTTTGACTTCCAGAATAACTAAGTCGCTCTTCCTGAATGATTAAGTTATTCAAACCATCCACAGTCGGTCATATGTTAGAAGTAGATATGAATCAAGACTGTCATGGGTTGGTTTGTAGATGTCCAAGTTGGTGGACAAAGTGGTGCTAGAACACTCATGAGTGCTTATAAGTTCTGAGTATTGGATTCAACCCGCGCTCATTTGAATCACTTCATGGATTTTATCACGAGTGATCATGAGATGATAATATCTTATATTCTTCAAACCTAGAGATATGAGTTGTTACTATGAGTTGGTTATACATTGATTGCATGAAAACGCATTTGGTAACTCGATGTTATAAAACGTGCCTTTGTGTATGATTCAACAAGTAGTAGAACAAGCCATATGAGTCGAAGTTTATCCATTCCTTTTACCTTCGGGATAAAAGCGATATTTGTGGGCCCCTCGATGATTTAGTGATGACACATGTGAGTGATTGGCCAAGCCAGGACTTATTTGATTTGTTCAATCAGTCAGTCATCATAAATAGGAAATCGGGAAACAACAAATGGACAGAGAGAATGATTGATAATCCATGTCTCAGTCCATATGATATCTAGAATGGAGGAATATATGATCCCTTCTCTAATGGACAAGTCATTGACAAAGGTCAGAGTTCATTGACAAGATCAGAGTTCGACAGCGGCTTTAAGAGCTACGATTACCAGTTGGTTTTTGAAGTCATACTCAATAATAGTTTTAGACTTATCCAAGTGGGAGACTGTTGGATTAATGTCTAAGTCCATAACTATATTTGGTATGTACTTGACCCGACCCGGCATGGTCCATTTGGGTTGCACTTCACCGACACAATTTATATGGATAGTCTTTTGAGAATAGTATATTTATGATTTATATTAATATATTATAAGTTCTAATATATTAATATATAATCATATTATTTAATTAGTATTGATCAAGAATTAATTTATAATTAATTAAGTGATCAAAAGGAACTAATTAAATATGGACTCTTAGATATATATATATGTGTAGTGGGCCAAGTTCATTTAGGTTGGGCTAAGTCTTCATGGATAGTCTATGGAGCTTTAACCCATGGATCCTAGGGAATGAAAGGTCATGGGTATTAGGGTTTAACCCTAATCCTCCATAATATATAAAGGGGTCCTTGGCTCACAAAATTGGCACAAGTGTGTGAAAATAAGAGTGGACCGATTTTAGTGTGCATACATATTCTCTCAAGTTCTTCCAAGGTGTTTTGGTGATTTGTGATTCCATTTGAGGCTTCCACACTATTGGTGCTAAGCTCCTAAAGCTTGAAGACATCAAGCTACATCAAAAGGTATGTCATCTAACTAGAACTTTGTAGTATAGGTGCTTCATAATATGCTAGTTAGGATGAAACCTTGGAATAGTTAATATTTGCATGTATAATAGAGAAAACATAGATCCAAGGTTTATAGGGTTGCATGTACACCATAGGAGTGTTAGAATGCTCAAAACCCAACACCATCAGCCTGACTCGACCGCCTCGCAGGGCCATCAGTCTATCTAGACCGCTCTCCAAGCCATCGGCACGTCTGGACCGCCTCTTAGGGCCTCCAGCCTATCCGTACAGCTCGTCGGGCCTTCGGCTTGACTAGTATGCCCTCCTGGGTCGGCAGTCTATCCGGTCCGCCCTGGGTATGTTGGCCTTCAGCACAAAGCAGGTCCGCCACATCCCAACCCCCAAATAAAACAATCATGTGCACATAAATATCATACTCTAGCATGTATAACATTCAAACCGATCTAACATATCACTAATCATAGCAATATCCTATATACGAGGATACCGACCTAACCGGTCACTAACATAACATTATCCTATATACCAGGATACCGACCTACCAGGTCACTAAGCATATCACCATCCTAACTACCAGGATGCAAACCAATAAGCATATCATGCAACAAACCCGGATGAAAATCCGAAAAGGGTCGACATTGGTGCCTTCGACCCTGTTAGTATAGTGAGGACAACTCACCTCACAAGTAGCTCGGGATGATAAAGTTAACTCCTCCAAATACAGCTCCAGCTTAAACACCTACATCCACCAATGATCCATTTCCATAAATTCCTAAATTACTAGAATACCCCCAGAAGTCAAACTGGTCAACCCTTGGTCAAAGTCAAAGTCAACGGTCAAGGTCAACAGTCCATGTTGACCCAACTCGTCGAGTGTAGCCCAATGACTCGTCGAGTTCTTCCAGAAGTCGAGAAATCATGAAAACACTAGTTGACTCACCGAGTTTCCAAGCAACTTGTCGAGTCCATGGGGGGCCCAAATGTCAGGAAAAACCCTAACTAACTCGTCGAGTCATCTCCCTGACTCGCCATGTCCATGTAGAACCAATATAGACAAATCTTCATCCGAATCGTCGAGTTGGCCAAGCAACTTGTCGAGTCCCTTCAGTCCATTTCTCATTCAGACGTTTTTAAGCTACCCCAAAGCTCCAAATTGCATATCTAGCTTCCTAAGGTGAAGTTATCACGTAAAGTTGCAAACTTTACGTGCATGCAAGGTCTTAAGAGGCTTAAGCACCGAAAACCAAGTCTAGAGTGAGGTTTAGGCCATGGAGAATGGACAATACAAAATAAAGATGATAGCTTTATGAATATGGGACCTAGAGGAGTCCAGATCTGAGACCATGTCCTTGTGACAAGCTCAAACCCAAGAGTGGTTCCATTAACCCCAAAAATGACCATAAATGTCCATAGAAGAATACCTAAGCATGAAAGAGTCAAGGTGTTAGCTTTATTCCTCAGATTGGTTGCCAAAACGAAGTAGATTACAGATCCACTTCCTCCTTGTCGATCCAAGTTCCTCACTCTTCAAGTTTCCCTTCCAAAGTCAACAAATACCACCTTTCAAGCTCTCAACACACAATGGGGGTTTAGGACTATATCTAGGGTTTCCTCTAGCTGTAATGACGATGAGGGAGGCTAGAAACGACCCATAAGATCTTTAAAAAGGGTGCAAACCCTAAAATTTTGAGGTTTCCATGCACAGCCTCTACTCGTCGAGTCGGGGTCCTCCGACTCGTCGAGTAGGAGTCATAAATCACGCGGGGTGAATAGGTTTGACATGAGGAGTTGGGGCATCCAACGCATTGAGTTCCTTCTTTAAAATGAATATAAATCCTTTTGAAATTGTGCCTGGGAGTCGGGATGTTACAACTTCCTCCCATAAAGCATCTCAAAGGGATGTCGACCAATAATGGCGTGGAAGCTATTGTTGTAAGAAAATTCTGCCAATGGAAGGTAGGTATCCCAGCTACCACCAAAGTCAAAAACACACACCCGCAACATATCCTCCAAGGTATAGATGGTCCACTCGCTATGGCCATCCGTCTGAGAGTGGAAAGCCGTGCTGAAGAGCAGACGAGTACCCAACTCGTCATGCAATTTCTTCCAGAATCTGGAAGTGAACCTCACATCCCTGTCAAAATACTCTCCTGGATCGGAATGAAATGGGCACTCCTGGTCAGTCGATCCACGATGACCCATATCGCGTCAGCTCCGCGCATCGTCCGAGGTAACTTTGTAATGAAGTCAATAGTGATCTCTTCCTACTTTCACACGGGAATATCCAACGGCTACATTTTGTTGTGCGGTCTCTGGTGCTCTGCTTTGACTTTCCTGCAAGTCAAGCATCTCTCCACATACAAGGCTACATCCCACTTCATGCAGGGCCACCAATAATCAGGACGAAGATCCCTATACATCTTCGTCACCCCGGGATGGATAGAAAATCTGGATTTGTGCGCCTCCTCCATCAGAACCTGACGCACACCCCCAATATATGGAACCCACACTCTTCGATGAAGTGTCGCGATCATAGTCAAATAAGGCAACCTGACCCATGATGTGCTCACTCTTCCGGTGCTCCTCTCGTATAGCCTCCAACTGTGCCTCCGAAATCCGCTCCAGGAGCGAAGTCACTACTGTCATCATCAGCCAGATGTCCCTGATCGGGGCCGCGAATGCCTTGCGGCTAATGGCATCAGCCACAACATTGGCATTTCCCGGGTGGTAGAGGATCTCGCAATCGTAATCCTTCACCACGTCCAACCACCGTCGCTGCCTCATGTTCAGATTTCTCTGGTCCATCAAATACCGTAGGCTCTTGTGATCCATGTAAATAGTACAACGGACCCAATAGAGTTAGTGTCGCCAAATTTTGAGGGCAAAAACAACTGCTCCTAACTCTAGGTCATGCGTCGGGTAATTCGTCTTGTGAGGCTTGAATTGCCTCAAGGCATAAGCGATGACGTGCCCTTTTTGCATCAATTGTGTGCCTAAACCCGATATAGATACATTACAATACACTACGAAATTCTCAACGCCCTCTGGCAGGGTTAATATCGGTGTCTCGCACAACTTCTGCATCAAAGTCTCGATCGTTGCCTGCTACTCAGGCCCCCAGCGAAAGGCAGCTGTCTTCTTCGTCAGTCGGGTCAGGGGTACTGCTATCTTGGAGAAATCTCGAATGAATCTTCGATAGTAGCCATCTAAACAGAGGAAGATCCGAATCTCGGATGGAGACCTCGGAACCTCCCATCTCATCACAGCCTCCACTTTGGCCGGATCGACCAGAATATTGTTCTGGTTGACAAGGTGCCCCAGAAACTGCACCTCACGCAACCATAATGTTGGGGTGCAAAGTTCTTCATGTATGAATTTGTAATGGTTTGACTCATGTAGACCCACTTGCATGTGGTGCATTAGCCTTTAGATACATGTGTTAGCGAGAGTGGGAGAGAGACATGCAAACACCTCTATAAATAGTGGGTTCATACCACATGTAGAGGTGTGCTTGAGAGATGTAAAAGTGAGTGTGTGAGTGTGTGTTATTTATGTAGATGTAGATCTATGTCCCTTTTTGTAACACAATACATATTCAATACATCTCTTGAACACCCAAATCACCATGTTCATTGTGCAAACTTTAATTCCGCATGCCAAACCATGTTCATTATCACTACAATTGGTATCAGAGCGGGTCTTCAAGATCAATGTGATATTTGAAGAACGATTCTCGGTTTGGCAAAATCTGTCACAATTGGAGCATTTATGGTGAGTCTCTCTCTATGATCTCTCGTAATCATTAAATCGTGCATTGCGTTTTTGAATTTTGATCGATTTGAATCATTGGATCAAATTTTTCTTAAAAAACCCCGTTGTGTGATCCAATTAATTTTTTTAGATCAAGCCAACCAAAATCAAAATCAATCTTAGTTTTCATTAATGGAGCCCAAAGTTTGTTTAAAATACGATATCTTTTACTGTTCATCGGATTGGATTTGTAAGCCCAATTTGAAATCGAATAGAGTCTGGAATATGTTTATCTTAAGCGCATTCAAATGTCTTTATCCGATATTATTTGTTTGCTGATAAGTCAATCTGTACACATGTACTTTACCTAGTTGTACAATTGATTCCAAGTTTGTTCCAGCTTTTTATCGGATACTCCTTCATCGATTTATCTACAATCTTATATTCTTGATTTCTATTCTATTTTCGTTTTCATGATTCTGTTAATCGGTTTGAATTGCTGGTTAATATGAATCTGTGAATCGATATTGTATTGTTTGTTGGATATCGAGTCGATCTTGGTTTTGTTGATGTTTAGAAAATCTTCAATTGAAATCTTGATTTTGAAGAATATGATCAAGAAATGTTGAATACGATCAAGATCAAGTAAATATTCTCGGTTTGATTTGAAAATCTATGTGAGAATTCCGATATTTGTGTTGATTGACTTTTAAGATCTAAAAGTCAACTTCGAATTTTGGCTGTTAATTGATAAATCTGATTCAATTGAGTGTTACAATTCAACTTGAATGGTAGATATATGTTCGAATCCACAAGGAAGGAAGTATTGAAATCGAATTTGCCTCATATGGTTTTGATTGTTCGTATCTGATGTTGAGTCGGGAAGAAGATACCGAGAAAAATAGGTCAAGTTTGGTTTTACAAATGATCGAATTGATGATGGACATTGTGATGTTGATTATCGATTTTGGGGTTAGTCAATTGTTAAATGGTCATTCGATGGTTTGGTGACGAATTGACAAGGTTAATTTGATGTCGATTGAAGTAATGGACGAACATATGAGTTTTGGTTTTGGGTTCTTGAATGAAAAGCTGATTTCCATTTTCATTATTAAAATTGGAGTCGACTATTGATTTCGAATGGTTTGGATTGTATGATGATCAATTTCGATGGAATTTTGGAGTCGATGGAACCTTGGGATCCCTATAACGAAAAGAACGAATTTTGGAATGTCGACTGGTGTATGATCTAATTCGAAGGCTTTGGTATCGATGTTTGTTGATACCCTGATAATGAAAAACTGGACTAACGAAGATTTTGGAGGATGAATTCGTTATTGTGAAGATGATTTTGATCGACTGATGTACAAAGGTTTCCAGTATGATCGATGATTTGGGAACAAAGAGGATAAAATGAGCAGTGGGTAAAATCGATTAAGAGGTATTAAGAGGTTACTGTACATTCAGAGTCTTCGAATCCTTCGCATTCGTGTGTTTGGGAAGATGATTTTCATACGAAGAGGAGAGAGAAGGAAAATCTTCGTATGTTTGGGTGAAAAATTTTCGTGTGTTTGGTTCCTGTGATTTTCGTACGAAGCGTTTATAAGAAACGTACGAAGCGATCATGTGAATTGATGAAAAAAGAAAGATAAATTTTCGAAAATGGTCCTTGGAAATTCGCATGTTTGTCACCTGAAAATTTCGTATGTTGGGTTGTAAAATTTCGTATGTTGGGTTGCAAAAGTTCGTATGTTGGGAAGCAAAACCAAAAGTTTCGCATGTAGTCCCTCAAGTTTTGACTGTTTGACAAAGGGAAAAAGCAAGGCTTCGAATGATTGGCAAAAGTTTCGAATATTTTGATCAAAAAGTAACATTTTCGAATTCAGCCCTTAAACTTTCGAACATTTGGCAATCTCCACAAATAATTGAAGTTTCGAATGTTTGACACTTTTCACCCAAATTCGAAAATTTTTGAAGTTTCGAATGTTTGACACTTTTCACCCAAATTCGAAAATTTTTGAAGTTTCGAATGTTTGACACTTTTCACCCAAATTCGAATATTTTCTGAAATTTCGAATATTTTGGGGATTCTTCGTATGTTTGGTGCAAATGGCAGAATTTTCGAAAATAGTCCCTGAGGCTTCGAATGTTTGGCGGTTCATACACAAATTCGAAAAAGGACTGTTTTTGCTGAAAATTGAAGAAAATACATTTCCGGCCCATGCAGTTTGTGCAAATTGACGCTTTCTACCCATCTTTGGAAAAGGGGGAGAGTTTTGTATATTTTGCTGTTTTGGGCGCACCGGGTCACTACAAAATTTTGAAATTGACAATTTCTACCCATTTTTGAGAAATTTTGTCAAAGGCGATCCGTGAACGAAGCTAAAAATTCAATATTTTTTGGATTTTCCGGATTGAAGCACATAGTTTATGCCACATGTTAAGCGGGAGTTTTGACACGAAAAATTCCGAATAGAGCACGTTCTTTTTCCTTGGGAGTTTTAAAATCAATTTTCGATTATAAAAAGGGGGAGAAGTTTTATATGGAAATTCGAACTTGAATTTTTCGTATTACGCGGATTTGAAGACCGAAGTGATCTTGATTTTTGAAGCTTACGAGATGATGCAATTGGAAGTTCGAAATGATTTATTTTTGAAATGGGTTTGGTATTATTGAAGATTTTTTGGGATGTGTTTTTAGCGCAACTTTTGGGTGATTATTTGGAGTTAATCATTCGTTGCTGCTCAGTTTATATGGTTTCACATCCTAGAGCCCAAATTGAAGAATCATGGAAGAATTGAAGATTGAAGTTCGTTTCGACATGTGTCACGCTTGAGGCTCGAACCGCGTAGTTGCTCGACTTTGGAAGATTTGAAGTGGGTCATCCATTCCTAACTTTGAGGGGGAGAATGTTGGGGTGCAAAGTTCTTCATGTATGAATTTGTAATGGTTTGACTCATGTAGACCCACTTGCATGTGGTGCATTAGCCTTTAGATACATGTGTTAGTGAGAGTGAGAGAGAGACATGTAAACACCTCTATAAATAGTGGGTTCATACTGATGGGTTTTATGCATAAGAAACAATCCTATGTGCTCATACAAACCCTAATGCTTGGATCTAGGTTTCTCTATTGTACATGATTTGAATCCAAGTCTTGCAAACCCTAATCTAGCATACATATTATCAAAATAACAAACAACATCTGATCTAGATGTTTACCTCTTCAAATAGCTTGAATCTTCTTTGTTTGAGCTTAGAATCACAATTGTAATTCCTCTAATGGATCACAAACACCAAGTAGCAAGAAGGCAATAAGAGAGAGGAGGGAGGATGCTAGAAATCGGCTCTAGGGTTTCTCTTCCAGAAGTGGTAGCCGAAAATCACATGCAGGGGTCTCTATTTATACTTGCAGGCTACTAGGGTTTCAGTCTAAACCCTAATGGACAGCTTAACCACCAAGCAGCCCAAGGAACCTTCTGGAATGAGGCCCTTGGACGAAAATATGATGGATACCCATCATAATTTCGTTCCCCCTTAAGTCCATTAGGATTCCTTAACCCAAAATCTAACTATCACACTTTTGACAGTTTATACCCCTTTATTTAATTAATCTCTTTTAGTCACCAAATTAATTCATAATTAATTTATGACTAATACTAATTAAATAAATATGATTTCTCCTTTAATATATTATTCTTATAATATATTAATAAACCATAATATCCTCTCTCTTATATCAAATTACCTTGTCAAGTTGCTTTGGTGAAGGCAACCCAGAAGGACCATGCATAACCGGGTCAAGTACATAACAAATATAGTTATGGGCTTAGACACTAATCCAACAGTCTCCCACTTGAATAAGTCTAGTAACTATATCTCACATACGTCTTCAGAATCCGATTAGCAATCGTAGCTCTTATACGCTTATGTCACTCTGATCAAAATCCTGTCCTTCAGATAAGGGATCGTATAATCCTCTGTTCTAGACATCATGCAGACAATACTTATTGTCTAGCATTTTGTTTCTCGATCTCTGATTCGTTCGACATAGAATTCAGTTGAACACATCAACATCATCCTGACCAGGCCCGGCACATAAGTCAAACCAAATCATCGAGTGGCCAAGATATCGCTTTTATCCTCTTAGAATAAAAGGAACAGATAAACTTCGACTTATATGCTCTTATTATCTACTAGCTAAGTTACACACAATAATACGTTTTATAACATCAAGTTACTGATGCGTATTCGTATTATCAATATATAATCAACTAGCAAACAACAACCATATCTCTAGGTTTTAAGATTATATGATATTATCATCTTGCGATCACTTATGATAACATTCAAGAAGTGATACTAGCAAGTGCGGGTTTATTCCGATGCTTAAAACATATTTCATAAGCACTCATAAACTTTGCAGCAAACCTTTGCTATGTCTAAAACCTTTTAGACAATCTACAAACTAATTTATGACAATCTTCTTTCATATCTACTTCGAACATATGATCGATTGTGGACTGTTCGAATAATCTTATTATTCAGGAAGTCAAAACATGCAAAATTGAAACAATAGATAAATAATCAACATAGGATAGTAACTTTCTTATAAATAAAACACCTTTATTTAATCATCAAATGTTGAATATAAGATTATCTATTACAAGTTTCCTACCTATCTAATCTAAACTAATATCGTCCTTTAGCCCAATGCTCCTAGCGTGCTTCAAATGCTTGACCCTACTCAGTCCCTTCGTAAGGGGATCTGCTGAGTTATCTTCTGACGATACCCTCTTCACAACGAGGAGTCCCTCTTCTACCCGATGTCTAATAAAATGATATTTCCTGTCGATATGTCGAGATCTGCCATGATCCCTTGGTTCCTTGGTCAAGGCAACCGCTCCTTCATTATCACAGAAAATTTCCATGGGCTCCTTTATGGTTGGCACAACTCCAAGGTCTCCTATGAAGTTCTTCAACCATATAGCCTCCTTTGACGCTTCGCTTGCCGCAATGTACTCTGATTCGCACGTTGAATCAGCTACGGTCTCTTGCTTGGAACTCTTCCAAGTCACTGCTCCTCCATTCAGGGTAAAGACCCAGCCCGACTGTGATCGGTAATTATCCCGATCTGTCTGGAAACTAGCGTCACTGTACCCTCGCACCCTTAAGTCATCACTCCCACCGAGGACTAGAAACCATTCCTTGGTCCTTCGTAGGTACTTAAGAATATTCTTGACAGCAATCCAATGTGCTCTACCAGGGTTCCCTTGATATCTGCTGACCATGCTCAAGGCGAAGGCCACATCAGGGCGAGTACAGGTCATAGCGTACATAATCGAGCCAACTGCGGAAGTGTAAGGTACTCGACTCATATCTGCTATCTCTGCCTTTGTACTTGGGCTCTGAGTCTTACTCAGTTTGGTATTGCATTGGATTGGTAACTCCCCTTTCTTGGAATTTTCCATACTAAAACGTTTTAGTACCTTTTCCAAGTATGTATCCTGACTGAGTCCTATCAGTCTCTTACTTCTGTTTCTCACTATCCTTATTCCCAGAATATATGCAGCTTCTCCGAGGTCCTTCATAGCGAAACACTTCCCAAGCCAGGACTTTACCTCCTGCAAGGTTGGGATGTCGTTTCTTATGAGTAGTATGTCATCGACATACAATACGAGGAAGCTCACTATACTCCCACTGGCATTGACATACACACATGACTCATCCTCGTTTCGCAGAAAACCAAACTCTTTGACTTTCTCGTCAAAACAAAGATTCCATCTGCGAGATGCTTGCTTTAATCCATAAATGGATTTCTCAAGCTTGCACACTCTATTTGGATGCTTCGCATCGACGAAACCCTCTGGCTGATTCATGTAAACATCCTCAGCCAACTTCCCATTTAGGAAAGCGGTTTTTACGTCCATCTGCCAGATTTCATAATCATGAAACGCAGCTATTGCGAGCATTACCCTAATAGACTTTATTTTGGCAACTGGCGAAAAGGTCTCATCATAGTCAACTCCAGGAGTTTGAGTAAAACCCTTTGCGACCAATCGCGCTTTGTAAGTGTGCACTTTCCCATCCATGTCTGTCTTCTTCTTGAAGATCCACTTGCACCCGACCGTCTTACGACCTGGTACATTATCAACCAAATTCCAAACTTGGTTGTCATACATGGACTGAATCTCGCTTTCCATTGCCTCTTTCCATTTATCAGACTCTGGGCCTGCCATGGCTTCCTTGTAGCTGTTAGGTTCGTCCAGATTTACTAGTGTACTATCACTAATAAATGTGTCCCCGTCAGTAGTAATATGGAAACCATAAAACTGGGGTGGAACAACAACTCTACTTGAACGTCTGAGAGGTAAGGACTGGTCAATTGGTTCAACAGGAGTTTCCTCCTCAGGTTGCATGCCAGTGTCAGAGGTTCCTTCATCTCCTGACTCTTGAAGCTCTTCAAGGTCAATCTGACTCCCACTGTCTCTTTGACTTATGAGTTCTCTCTCTCTAAAAACCCCTCTCCTAGCAACAAAAACAACATTGTCACTTGGTCTATAGAAGAGATAGCCAAAGGACTTCTGTGGGTAACCGATGAAATAACACTTCTCACTACGAGGTTCTAGCTTGTCGTGAGTCTATCGTCTTACGAAAGCTTCACAACCCCAAACCTTGATATGTGCTAACGAGGGAGCTTTCCCTGTCCACATTTCGTGAGGTGTCTTGGTAACCTTCTTGGTGGGAACTAAGTTAAGGGTATGGGCGGCAGTCTCTAAGGCATACCCCCAGAATGAGATTGGTAACGAAGCACGACTCATCATAGAACGAACCATGTCCAACAAGGTTCGATTATGTCTCTCAGCCACACCATTCAATTGTGGCGTTCTAGGAGGCGTCAATTGCGAAACTATTCCGCATTCTTTTAGATAGTCGTGAAATTCAAGACTTAGGTACTCTCCTCCTCGATCAGATCGAAGCATCTTGATTTTCCTGCCCAACTGATTCTCCACTTCATTCTTGAACTCTTTGAACTTTTCAAAAGTTTCTGACTTCTGTTTGATTAAGTAGATATATCCATATCTGCTATAATCGTCTGTAAAAGTCACGTAGAAGCGACAAGCGTCCCTTGTGGTGGATCTGAAGGGTCCACATACATCTGTATGTTTGAGATCCAATACACCCTCACCCCTTTCACATGAGCCAGTAAAGGGTGACTTGGTCATCTTCCCAAGCAAACAAGACTCGCACACGTCATCGTCCCTAAGGTCGAATGACTCCAAGACTCCATCCTTTTGGAGTTGGGCTATACGTTTCTTGTTAACATGGCCAAGGCGACAATGCCACAAGCATGCTTTGTCCAAACTTATGGACGAATCAATATTCAAAACATCATTTCCTAAATTATCAATAACTAACACAACTTCATAAATCCCATTACAAGGTAATGCATTGAAATAAAAGACACCATTCAAGTAAGCATTAATAGAACCATTACTATTATCAAACGAATATCTGAAACCTTGTCTAAACCATCCATGAAAAGAAATGATGTTCCTTGCCATATCTGGCGAATAGCAACAATTATTCAAATGTAGTCCTAACCCATTACTCAACACTAAGGAATAAACTCCGATCTTGGTTACTGGTGAAGACTTCTTGTTTCCCATGATCAAGCTTATCCTTCCATGCTCCACTTCCCTACTTTTTCTTAGCCCCTGCAAATCAGAACAAATGTGGTAACCACATCCTGTATCAAGGACCCATGAAGTAGCAAGTGATGAGTTATTAGATTTAATTAAATACATACCTGCGAAGGTGGGCTTTATCTTCCCATCCTTGATATCCTGTAGATACTTGGGGCAACTTCGTTTCCAGTGGCCCTTCTGGTGGCAGTAGAAGCACTCTGCTTCCTTGGGGTCAGAAGAGGGTTTAATAGAACCTGCTTTGGTCCCACTAGAAGAGGAACCATCTTGGGTCTTACCCTTATGGTGGCTCTTGGAAGGAGCCTTCCTCTTCTTACCCTTTCCTTGGCTAATTGCCAACACAGGAGCAGCTACAGTAGAGGATGATGCAACAGATTTGTCCTTGAGGTTGCTCTCAGCTGTCCTCAGGAGCCCTTGGAGTTTACTCAGGGTGACCTATTCCTTGTTCATGTGGTAGGTCATCCTGACTTGGTTGTAGCAGGAAGGCAAGGAGTGGAGGATGATGTCGATAGCCAAATCCTCATCAAACTTAACATTAAGTTTGTGAAGACGATCAACATACCTTTGCATTCTTTGCAAATGAGATGTTAGGGATTCTCCACTTCCCATCCTAGCGGTGATCATGTTGGTGATGATCTCATAGCGCTCTTGCCTCGCGCTCTGGTGGTACCTGTCCAGCAAATCTCGATGCATTTCATATGGATACATGTCCTCATAGGACTTTTGGAGTTCGAGGTTCATGGTGGCCAACATGATGCAATGAACTTTCGTTGCATCACGCTCGTGGGCCTCAAAGGCGGCCAACTCTTCAGGAGTAGCTTCTTCTGGGTTAATCTTCTCTAGCTTCTCGTCGAGGACATATTCTTTGTCCTCGTAGCGAGTTATCATGCGAATGTATCTCATCCACTCGTTGAAGTTCGAGCCATCAAATATCACCTTTTGACACAGGTTCATCAACGAGAACGACCCAGAAGTGTTGTTGTTTGCGTTTGCATTAGACATCTGAAATAGAAAGGAACAAGGTTTGATTAGAAATGAATCCCCAATTAAACACCCAAATGAGAAATTAGGGCTAGGATCCAACAACATTATACACAACTTAGAAAAGGGATGCCGTAATCTAAAGCTAAATAATATTGAAGGTAAGTGAATGACGATTCACTAATTTTCACCATGCAAAACGAAAAGAATTAAGTTTTAAATGTATTTGAAAATTCCTAGATTTCTTTTGAGATTCATTGAACATTTCAATGGCATGTTAAAATCTCGATATGCACTTCAGATTTGCGACTGGGATGCCGAGGATCGCAAATAAGTTTGTGAATAACCATGCGAATCAACATGGTGCACTCAATGTCTTCATCACCTAATCAATGTGCTGGTTAGCCACGCACGCTCCATTGATCTATGATAAAACCTCGAGCCACCCTTTGTCACCAATGTCAATCCTAAATTAGTGTGCCGGTTAACCACGCATGCTCCACTAACGTTTGACAGGGGTACAAAGTGTAATTCCATGGAGTAGCATCATTTTCACATTTTACCCTAAAGTAACTAAGATTGGGAATTTATAAAACAATGTAGTTACTTTAATATTTCCATTATACTTATAATGATGAATTAAATGCCCTATCCTATCCGTTCGGCTAACGACCCTCCACCAGTCAAGCAAGCGGTAGGTGTGAGTGTACACCCATTAAGCGCCATTTTATAGGCAGCAACCTTATACCCACCTTATAGACTGGCTTCGTGAATGAGGCCTACTAGCGATAAGACTAGCTTATTCTTATACATATTATTAATTAATCTTGTAATAATATAATAGCATAAGGTTGAATTTTAAACTTGTAAAATTCTAAGGGTTTGAAATTTAAATTATTCAAATTAAACTTTTAATCACAAAATTCAAATTTCAAAACTTGAGGGCAAGTTTTGAACTTTTCAAAACATAAGGGATCAAATAACACATAATTTAAATTAAACAATTAATTTCATAATTATCTATATTTGATCTAACTTTATTTAGTCATTAGATAATTACCAAATAATTTTAAATAATCCATATTTATCATATAAACAACCAATATTCAAAAGATTTGAAATTATCTATTGTTTTGGCAAGGATAATCATTTAATTAAGATAAAATTCGGATTTTAACTTCAAAAAAACGATTTAGGCATTGTATCCAAGTCAAAACAACAACTAAATCCCGGAATATCCTCTGTCTGACGCTCGAACTCGCCGAGTCAGCTCTGAACTCGCCGAGTAGGGGCCAACTCGCCGAGTCCAGATACTGACTCGCCGAGTTGAGTCGGGCAGAGGCAAAAAAACTCGATTTTCAGCAAGCAAAACAGTTAAGCATCACATACAATTGAAACCAATCAAGTCTTTGATACCACTGATGGGTTTTATGCATAAGAAACAAACCTATGTGCTCATACAAACCCTAATGCTTGGATCTAGGTTTCTCTATTATACATGCTTTGAATCCAAGTCTTGCAAACCCTAATCTAGCATACATATTATCAAAATAACAAACAACATCAGATCTAGATGTTTACCTCTTCAAATAGCTTGAATCTTCTTTGCTTGAGCTTAGAATCACAATTGTAATTCCTCTAATGGATCACAAACACCAAGTAGCAAGAAGGCAATAAGAGAGAGGAGGGAGGATGCTAGAAATCGGCTCTAGGGTTTCTCTTCCAGAAGTGGTAGCCGAAAATCACATGCAGGGGTCTCTATTTATACTTGCAGGCTACTAGGGTTTCAGTCTAAACCCTAATGGACAGCTTAACCACCAAGCAGCCCAAGGAACCTTCTGGAATGAGGCCCTTGGACGAAAATATGATGGATACCCATCATAATTTCGTTCCCCCTTAAGTCCATTAGGATTCCTTAACCCAAAATCTAACTATCACACTTTTGACAGTTTATACCCCTTTATTTAATTAATCTCTTTTAGTCACCAAATTAATTCATAATTAATTTATGACTAATACTAATTAAATAAATATGATTTCTCCTTTAATATATTATTCTTATAATATATTAATAAACCATAATATCCTCTCTCTCATATCAAATTACCTTGTCAAGTTGCTTTGGTGAAGGTAACCTAGAAGGACCATGCATAACCGGGTCAAGTACATACCAAATATAGTTACGGGCTTAGACACTAATCCAACACATACCACATGTAGAGGTGTGCTTGAGAGATGTAAAAGTGAGTGTGTGAGTGTGTGTTATTTATGTAGATGTAGATCTATGTCCCTTTTTGTAACACAATACATATTCAATACATCTCTTGAACACCCAAATCACCATGTTCATTATGCAAACTTTAATTCCGCATGCCAAACCATGTTCATTGTCACTACACATAAATCGCACTTGGAGAACTTTGCGTACAAGGTCTCCCTCCTTAGGGTATCCAACACCTATCGCAAGTGCATGTAACATCCCGACTCCCAGGTATAGTATTTATATATTTTTTATTTATGAGTTGTTTGAGCTACTCGGTGAGTTGGTTACCAACTCGTCGAGTAGAGGCTGGTTGACCACATGGGTTTTATGACCAACTCGACGAGTCGGAGAGACCAACTCGGCGAGTTGGCGCTGTGAGAGGAAACCCTAATTCTTTGGGGTTGGGTCCTATTTAAAGGACCTTAAGCCCTCATGTTCGCCTCACCAGCCACCCTACTCCCATGTGTGAAACCCTAATCGCCTATATTGAGCTAAGAGAGAGAGAGAGAGAGAGAGAGAAAGAGAGAGAGAGAGAGAGAGAGAGAGAGAGAGAGAGAGAGAGCTAATATTTGGGCATTTTAGTGCACTTTTTGAAGAGAATAGTGGAGTATCAAAGCAAGGAACAAGAAGAGACTATTGGATTATGTGTTATTTCATCTAGAGCTTCTTTTGAAGGTAAAAAGTCTCCACCTTGCTCATTAGTTTCACTAGATCTCATTTTATGGAGTTTTAGGGCTTATTCCATCTTTCCTTGAGGCTTTGAGTGTGTTGAGCTTACCAAGAGAGTGAGAATTCAGATGTGGACCTTGTGAGGTCCCTAAAGTCCAAAGGTCCCAACTTTATCCAGCTAATAGAAGAGCTTTCATGATTAAGACCCTAAATGGAAGTTGTTTTGGCATTTCAAGCCCTATGTGCCATGCATGGACGTAAATCTTGCAACATTACGTGGTATATTATCCTTGGGAGGCTAGATCTAGAGTTTGGGGTTGTAAATCTGCCTTAAAACGTTTGAATGAGAATAGAGTCTGAAAGGACTCGACGAGTCGGAGAACTGACTCGACGAGTCGGTTAAGGTTTTCCCCGACGAGTCTGGACATGTGTGACTCGGCGAGTTGATGAGACAACTCGACGAGCTAAGGGGGACTTTCGTGACACTTTTGAGGAAACAAGGGGATTCGACGAGTCATATAGGTACACTCGACGAGTCGGGTCAACATTGACTGTTGACTCAAGTGTTGACTTCAGTCGACTTTAGGGTTTGGTCAAGACAGGGAGTATAGAGACCATGGAGGGGTAGAATGGTCTTTTACCCATTCCAAGAGTTAGAGAGAGAGAGAGAGAGAGAATAGCCTTGGTTTATTTAGAATTGTGAACGGAGTGTTAATTAAAGATAATTATCATATGTGTTAGGCGGAGGCTGGATCGGTGATTCGCGTACGAGATTTATTTGCATGATTACGAGGTGAGTCTTCTCACTATACTTACCTTGAGTGGTACTTTGTGTGACCGAAGGGTCATTTATGCTATTATTGAGTATTGAGATATCCTACATTATGTCTTTGTGATTTATGCTATGTATTATTCTGAGCTTTACTGAGTTAGTACCGGAGGGTCTTATTTGAGACATAGCCATGAGAGGCTAATGAGCTATGTGTGGTATTTTGGGGAACTCACTAAGCTTCGTGCTTACCGTGTTATGTGTTATGTGTTTCAGGTACTTCCTTGGATCGCGAGAAGGCGCCGGCTTGATTGTACACACACACACGAGATGGAGTTTACATTTTGATGATCCTGGATTGTGCTTAAACAATTTATGAACATGTTTTTTTGATAAATTGTCATTTTGGAGATTTGCGAACTACGTTTATGAGAATTATGTGATTTTTAAAATGAAAAATTTGTTTTAAAATTTATGGTTCTACAAGTTGTTATCAGAGACTTGGTTTGAGGTATTCGGATGTACCTTAGGGTGTGTCTGGACCCAAACTGAGGATTTGAGAAAAAAATTCAAAAGAAATGATTTTTCCAAAATGAGAAAGAGTTTATGAGAAAAACGAGTGTAGCGGTGTGTACAATCAGCCAGAGCCCGAATAGTGATTTCCCAAAAATACCCTTACTTATTTGTGTTATGAGATATTAATGAGCTGTTACGGATGCATGTTAGAGGATAGGCTAGGTATTTCATATTTTAGGGCTAGAGTAGCCTGATTCGTGATGCCTTAGCCTAGGAGTTGCTCCTATCTGCTGTTTGCCTTGAGTATGTACTGAGTAGGAGTATCTAGCAGGAATCACTTAGAAAGAGTTCCGAGTCGAGGGATAATCTAGGAGAGATATCTAGATGAGTATATCAGTAGTCTACTAAGAGAGTAGTCTAATATTCATGAGGGATAGAGTACTTGTGAATTGGAATCCAAGGAGGAGGACTTGGGGTGACTACAGGTTGGTGTGGAAGGTAGTATTGAGAACGTACTACTGAAAACAACGGATCTGTATGCAACCCAAGTAAGAATATTGGGATACTAAGGAGCATGTAGGGGCGGGAAATCGAGTGTGAGTATGCTCAAATGAGTCTCTGATTATTTTCATGTTGTGTTTCAGAGACATTATGGTGGGTACATGCCACACCCCCGAGGGAACCACTGGTACCAGTAATGAGGAGATCGTCAGGATCATCCATGCTGAGGTGGATACAACTATCCGAGAGGCGATACCGGAGATGCTTGGGTCTATTAAGACCACGTTGATTGAGACCTTCAATGAGCGCTATGCTGCTATTACTGAGGCTGCCGCTGCCGCAACCTCCGCATCCCTAGCTCCTTCGAGACCACAGGAGGGTGACTCGGTGTTGTTTCGAGAGTTCAGCAACACGAAGCCACCAGAGTTTGATGGGACACAGGATCCGATTGCTTCTATGAGATGGATCTCCGACATTGAGGGATGTTTTTACACGTGTTCATGCCCTGAGAACCTGAGAGTTCGGTTTGCACTGAACCAGCTTCGCTTGGGAGCGAAGGACTGGTGGAAGTATGTGACTGGCAGATTTACTCCTGCAAATCATCTTGCAGTGACATGGGAGAGGTTTACACAACTGTTTTGAGATTAGTATGTTCCCCAGGTGGAGAGGGAAAGGTTGGCCAAGGAGTTTCTGTCTCTCAAGAAGAAGACAGAAACTGTGACCGAGATCACGAGGATGTTCCATGAGAGGGCGTTGTTTTTCCCTGAGCACATGTCTGCTGAGCAGGCACGTGTGAGCCGATATCTGAGCATACTGAGGAGGGATATACGAGAGTTCGTTGCGAACTCGTCATACCGGATATTGGCTGATCTTCAGACCAATGCCAGGAGCAGGGAGATTGAGCTAGAGTTACAGGCTAGGGAGGAGGGGGAGTCTCAGGGGAGAGACCGGAGACCAGTGCAGTCGCAGTAGGCGACGAAGCGGGCAAAGCCTGCTGATGCGAGAGTTGGGGGCCAGAAGGGCCGCACTTGTGGAAAGTGCGGCAAGAGTCACGAGGGATCGTGTCGGGCAGGGATTTGCTACAAATATGGCAAAAAGGGGCACCTGGCTAGGGATTACCCCAAGGGGTTTGCAGTTTGCTTTCACTACAACCATACCAGCCATCGGAAGGTCAAGTGCCCTCAGCTCATTCAGGGATCAGCCCAGGGTTCCGCTCCTGCTACTTTGCGAGCTACTGATAGTCGAAGGTCGAGGCACCGAAGGCTCGTGGGAGAGCTTTTCAGTTGACAGTAGAGGAGGTCCGCGCAACACCTGATGTCGTGGCTGGTACGTATTTCCTTATTCCTATTATTTTGAGATTTGTTTTGCTTACAGTGTGTTGTATATAGGTATTTTTCTTGTGAATTATGTACCTGCTTTGGTGTTATTTGACTCGGGTGCGATTCAATCCTTCATGTCTTTAGCTTTGAGTCGTCACATCAGTGTCAGGCGAGAGGTGTTGAGTCGACCTCTGAAGGTTTCTATAGCCTACGAGCATGCTGTTTTTTCCACTGATGTATTCCGAGGATATGTACTAGAGATTTTTGGTGTTGAGTTCCCAATAGATCTGGTTACGATAGTCATGGGTGATGTCCGTGTCATAGTGGGCATGGATTGGTTGAGTCGGTTTGGAGCTGTGATCGACTGTGAGCGTCAGATGGTGACCATACGAGACCCTAGTGGGGGAGTGCTTACGGTATATGGCGAGGGTACCAGATCTGGATCAGCTTTCTGCTCTAATGCCAGAGCGAGACAGAGTCTACAGCAGGGTTGTATGGGCTTTGTGGCGTACGTGATGGATACAGGGGTTCTATAGAGAGACCGAGTTCTATCTATGAGGTTCCGATCGTGTGCGAGTTCCCGGATGTTTTCCCCGAGGAGTTCTCGGGTGTGCCTCCCGAGAGGCAAGTAGAGTTCCGGATGGATTTGGTTCCGGGTGCGGCACCTATTGCCAAGGCACCTTATCACCTTGCGCCTCCTGAGATGCAGAAGTTATCCTCACAGCTCCAGGTGCTGCTGGGGAAGGGATTCATCAGACCGAGTAGCTCACCATGGGGAGCGCCGAATTTTTTTGTCAAAAAAAAGGATGGTTCACACCGGATGTGTATTGATTATCGGGAGTTGAACAAGCTGACGGTCAAGAACCGTTATCCACTACCGAGGATCGACGACGTATTCGATCAGTTGCAGGGGGCATCTTGGTTTTCCAAGATTTATTTGAGATCTAGATATCATCAGATGAGAGTTTGCGAGGAGGATATCCACAAGACGGCCTTTAGGACTTGTTATGGGCACTACGAGTTTGTGGTGATGCCTTTCGGACTCACCAATGCACCGGCGGCGTTCATGGATCTCATGAACCGGGTGTGCAGGCCCATATTGGATCGATCGGTGATCATGTTCATAACTTAGTTTGTACGGAATTACAAACATTTATATTTATAATATATAAGACTTATAGGTATATACTTATTTGGTAAGTAAACCATTATACCTAGGATATACATACTAAATGTTTGAGAGTCAAAATGATATTGTCAAAACTAAACTTTTGAACTCAGAAAAAGTATTATTTTTATATGGAGTCAAAACCTGTGAACTCACCAACTTTATCTTGACGTATTTTTAAAATGCATGTGTTTTCAGGAAGTTCATAACTATGATACAAGAAATGACGTTACACTGCCCGGTGTTTCCGCCGACGGCCGGGGTGTGACAGATTGGTATCAGAGCTATTGACTATAGTGAACTAGTACTTTCTTAGGAAAGCACGACTATCTTCTAGGGCTTACTCATTAGGTTTAGGTATATCCCTTAACCTACAAATAAAAGTATTATTAAATTTTACTACTGAAGGACTACTTACGGGAGCGGTGACAGGATAGACACGTTGCTTGGGTTGCTGGATTTCAGAACGACTATATGCTAAAATGATCCTGCCCACCGACTGTCCTGACTGGCCGGTGCCTTATCCGCTAGACCTGAAGTAACAAACAATAATTAATAGTACTCGTGAATACAACAAACACAAAGATATAGAGTTATGTATGAACTAAGTCCTGGGATGAGAACACATGTATATAACCCAAAAATATAGAAAACCCAATCCCTCGATAAGAATTCAACGCAAGGTTTTAGGTAAAACTACTTAGTCGAGTTTTATTGTATATGGCGCGAACCACAACTAAACGTAGACTGATCACCTATATTTAATTATGGTCAGGCCGATGAACAACTTAACTTAGATACGGTGGTTGATAGACTAAAACACTTGAAGATTTTAGAAGATTCAAGATATATCTCAGATCAGGATATCATCAACTCGGAGTACAAGAACACAATGTTCCGATGATAACATTTAGGACTCGGTATGGTCAATCTAGGTTCCTAGTTAAGCCTTTGGATTGACCAGCGCTCCAACAATGTTCATGGACCTCATGAATAGTGTTTGCAAACCGTACTTGGATAAATTCGTGATAGTAGTTATCGATGATATACTGATATATTCACGAACGAAGGAAGAACACGGTCAACACTTGCAAATAATCTTGGAACTACTAAGAAAAGAAAAGTTGTACGCCAAATTCTCGAATGTGAATTTTGGATTAGAGAAGTACAATTTTTAGGGCATGTGGTTCGCAGTAAAAGGGATTCATGTCAAACCCTCCAAAGTTGAAGCAATCAAAAATTGGGAAGCACCGAAGACACCAATAGAAGTGCGTCAATTCTTAGGACTTGATGGCTATTACCAAAGATTCATATTCATAGAGAATTTCTCCAAAATAGCCAAGCCACTTACAACACTAACCCATAAGGATATGAAGTTCAACTGGGAAGACAAACAAGAAGCCGCTTTTCGGAAACTAAAGCAAATGTTGTGTAGTGCACCAATCCTATCCCTTCCAGATGGGACATATGATTTCGCCTACACATCAAATTAAGGATTGGGATGTGTGTTGATGCAAAGAGGAAAAGTTATCGCCTACACATCACGACAACTTAAGGTGTATGAGAATAATTACACTACCCATGATCTTGAATTGGGAGCTGTAGTTTTTGCACTAAAAATCTGGAGACATTACTTATACGGTACTAAGTGTACTATTTTTACCGACCACAAGAGTGTCCAACACATCTTCGACCAAAATATGACACAACGAAGATGGGTTGAATTCTTGAATGATTACGAATGTAAGATTCGTTATCATCCCGGAAAGGCAAACGTGGTAGTAGATGCCTTGAGCCGGAAAGAATATATTAAACCCCATCGCGTACGAGCATTAACCATAACTATCCGTTCTAACTTTGCCACACAAATTAGAGAAGCTCAACTTGAGGCTCTAAAAAGAAGAAAACATCAATAACAAATCTTTGCGAGGAATGGAAAAGAAACTTATACAAAAAGATGACGGAACGCGACACTTTATGAACCGAATTTGGACGCCTAAGTTCGGTGGAGTCAGGGACTTGGTCTTAGAAGAAGCCCACAAGTCCAGATATTCCGTACATCCAGGCTCTGACAAAAAGTACTTAGATTTAAAACTACATTATTGGTGGCCAAATATGAAGGCTGAAATTGCTACTTATGTGAGCAAATGCTTGACTTGTTCTAGAGTAAAGGCAGAACATCAAAAGCCTTCAGGTTTACTTCAACAACCGGAAATACCTGAATGGAAATGGGAGCAGATATCAATGGACTTCATCACTAAGTTACCTAAAACTCCTAGTGGGTTCGACACTATTTGGGTAATAGTCGATAGATTGACTAAGTCCGCCCATTTCTTACCAATTAAGGAGAACGACAATATGGAGAAGCTGACTAGAGTTTATCTTAATGAAATTTTCAGATTGCATGGAGTTCCAAATTATATTATTTCTGACCGAGATAGTAGATTCACTTCATGATTTTGGCAATCTCTACAAAAATCCTTAGGAACATGTCTAGATATGAGTACAACTTACCATCCACAGACTGATGGTCAGAGTGAGAGAACCATTCAGACTTTAGAAGATATGCTCCGAGCCTGTGTTATTGACTTTGGAAATGCATGGGATACTCATTTACCGTTAATTGAGTTTTCCTACAACAATAGTCATCACACCAGCATCAAGACTGCACCGTTTGAGGCTATTTATGGATGAAAATGTCGTTCCCCAATATATTGGGCAGAAGTTGGAGATACGCAAATGGCCAGAGAACGTACAGGCGATACCTTACTCACTGGACCAAAAATAATCCACGAGACAACTCAAAAGAGCGTGCAAATTAAGGATCGATTAAAGGCAACACGTGATCATCGGAAGAGCTATGCTGACGTAAGACGTAAGCTTTTGGAATTCCAAGTTCGAGATAGAGTAATGTTGATGGTCTCTCCTTGGAAAGGCATGATTCGATTCGGGAAACGAGGCAAACTAAACCCACGATATATAGAACCTTTTGAAATTCTAGCAAGAATTGGTTCTGTCGCATATCAACTTAAGTTACATCAAGAGCTAAGAAATATCCACAATGTTTTCCCCAACTAATTAGCTGTTCCTTGTCCACAAGATAAATTTCAGGACGAAATTGTTCTAACGGGGGGAGAATGTAACACCAGTCAAAATAGGTCAATAAATAATCACATGTGATTATGCCAATCATGTAATATGATTTTGTTAAACTAGTAATGTGATAAACTTACCATAAATTCTAATAAAATTATGAGCGTTCATACATAATTTATGATACAACACAAAGTATACGTCCATACGATTCCAAAAATATAGAAAACGTTTAAATCTGACTTCGCGTGAAGAAGTTATGATAAACCGTAACACTATAAATCTCTATAATTAAGAGGAATTTAATAAAGACTTAGAATTACCTATTCGTGTCTAAACGAGAGTTGTAGTACTCATAAATACCTACACATGGATATAAAGAATGTCAAAAACGGAGTTCGTATGCAAAAGTTATGACATTCCGAAGTTACAGCTGTCTAAGAGCATGACACGTGTCAGAAACCCTAATCTGACTGAACTCACGACATGAGCATACAAACTCACGACGTGAGGAGTAAAAATGCCACATTTCGAGGCTACAAGTCTACAGAACGATAACCCAAAAGCTCACGACGTGAGCAAGGTTTTCTCACGACGTGAGGACGCTGCAAGACACGAATCGGAGCTAGAAAACACACGTTAAGGCTACGTCATGACTCTTGCCATAACTCACGACGTGAACCTATCATGTTCACGACGTGAATGGGAATAAATCAGCCTATAAATAGCCATTTCGACCCCAAAGCTTATTACACCAAAATCTCTTCTTTCTCTCTCGTTTTTGGAGGCCGTTTCGCTTCCCGAGCCCGACGATCGCGAACCGCTGACTGTTTTCAGTTAGATTCTGTCAAAGCGCGATATTAAAGTGAGTTTCACGGCCCCACTTTCTAATATTTTCTGGGGAAAGCGCATGCTAAATATTATATATACGTTAATATTATGTCTATATGATAGTATATTAGTATCAGCGTAGATAGTTATATTAACCGGGATATAGTTGTTTAAATATAATATTTTGAATATATACAACTATTATCAACTTGTTAGCATGTTATTATACTAATATAGATCTTGAGTTATACTTAGGATTCTACATATATGTTGTGTGCGATATAGTTCCAAAGTTATATTCAGAAGTTCTATATGTTAATTTTTAAAATATGTTGCTATTATTGGTTTTATGTCAAGATAAAACTTGGTATGTTATATATTGTTGTTGGTTTTATGTTAAGATAAAACCTGGTTTTTTTTTCCTCAAGTTATAGCTGTTGTACTACCTAAAGTAATGTGAACTTAGGAGTAATGTTTAAAATCATAGTCTAATAACTTAGGGTTTTAGACACGAAAATGCTTTTGTTGTTAGAGCTATAGGAAGTCGTCGAAGTCTACATGAGTAATTGTATTCATCAACTAAGATTGGGGATCTTAGCGGAAATCCTATGAACTGTAACCGTTAATCCCGTCTGAGCGAGGAAGCCGTGTATAATTAGTATACGGGTTGACAACCCCACTT
The DNA here is from genome assembly GCF_052849685.1 of Lactuca virosa. NCBI lineage: Eukaryota > Viridiplantae > Streptophyta > Magnoliopsida > Asterales > Asteraceae > Lactuca > Lactuca virosa. The sequence continues at coordinate 126,588,610 of NC_136426.1, read as the reverse complement.
ATGATTGTTAGCTACAGTCAACTATAAGCGAGTGACGAACTATCCTTTTACTTGTTATTGTTCCGACGTCGATGAAGCGTACGATGTTGTTTCTCATGGAAATCATGAGTGTGTTGTTTCTCATGGAAATCATGAGTGTATTGTTTCTCATGGAAATCATGAGTTTGTTTTATCATAGGTATTATGTCAAAGCAGCGGTTACAGGCTCATGGTAGCAAATTTAAGAAGCATTATACTTTGTTGATATACAAGTATAAATAATAAGTATAACTTTCCCAAGGACTTATACTCTAAGTATAAAAATCGGGTAGGTATATTACTTGTATATTAAGTAGACCACTATACCTATTCTAGTTACTCGTATAGAATTGAAATAGATTTATACGTAGCGCTTTTACTCGTATAGAATTGAAATAGATTTATACGTAGCATTTTTACTCGTATAGAATTGAAATAAGATTTATACGTAGCAACTTAGTTTGTATGGAATTACAAACATTTATATTTATAATATATAAGACTTATAGGTATATACTTATTTGGTAAGTAAACCATTATACCTAGGATATATATACTAAATGTTTGAGAGTCAAAATGATACTTTCAAAACTAAACTTTTGAACTCAGAAAGAGTATTATTTTTATATGGAGTCAAAACCTGTGAACTCACCAACTTTATGTTGACGTATTTTTAAAATGCATGTGTTTTCAGGAAGTTGATAACTATGATACAAGAAATGACGTTACACAGCCCGGTGTTTCCGCCGACGGCCGGGGTGTGACACAAGCTCCCAATGAAGATTGACAAGACAAGCCAGTTACATTTTTAGGGGGAGTTTGTTCAGTCAATTAGAAAAGAAAGAAATAAATCAAGGGGGGAGATTGTTAGGTCTAAAATTATGGTTTATACTTTCCTTTTCTAGGCAATTGTAATTTTCCGTCTAGGACTGAAAACTGTACACGACCCAGGTGGTGTTACGGCCGTGAACTGGTTCACGGCCATGAACCTGTTCACAACCCATGTCCATCATTTAAATAGATGTAAAGGATGAGGAGTGTGTGGATGAGTGTACGGCTGAGACGGCGTGAGGAGCTTAAGTGTGTGAAATTCAAGGTGTTTTAGAGAGAGAAGAACTAGTGTGTGTGTACTATGTGTATGAGGCATCATTCTATTCATTGAATACATCATAGATTCACTTATTATTCTTCTTCTTCTTTATTTTGATCTGGCATCATCAAATTGATCGAGATTCTGCACCATCAATTGGATCGGATTGATACACAAGCAGATTTGGGACTTACAATTGTAATATGCTTGTGTATCAATCAGATCTGTTTGATGGTGCGGAATCCCAATCAAACGGATGATGCCAGATCAAATGAAGAAGAAGGAGAAGAAGAATAATATGAATCTTGAATGTATTGATGAATGGAATGATGCTCCTTACACAAGATTCACTTTCTCTCTCTAAAACACACCTTGAGTTTCACACACTTAAGCTCCTATAGCCATACACTCCTCACCCACCTAACATCCATTTATATGGAACATGGGCCGTGAACATGTTCACAGCCGTGAACATGTTCACGGCCGTGAACCAGTTCACGGCCGTAAACACAACCTGGCCGTGAACACACCCGTGAACACATCTAACCGCAAACACCAAGGATGTTTACGGTCCTAGACTAAAAAATACAATTGCCTAGAAAAGTAAAGTGTAAACCAATATTTTAGACCCGATAATCTCCCCTTTGGTTTATAGCTTTCTTTTCTAATTGACCCAACAAGCTCCCCCTAAAAAGTAGCTGACTTTTCTTGTTAATCTTCATTGGGAGCTTGGCTTCAGCACTAATCTTCAAATTCTTCACAGCTTCAAGATGAACTTGATGAATCTTCAATAAATGACTTCATCTTGTGCAGTTGGGCATTTCTTCAGAATTTGGCATTGGACACACGTTGGGTGAGGAGGCTTGATGTACTGATTCTTGAAAGATAGCTCTTTCAGCTTGAGAATCTTCAGAGAGAACATCAGAGAGAACGAATCTTCTGGATCACTTCAGCAGCTATATAGATAGCAGCAAATTGATTGAAGACGCTTCAATGCTATCTGACACATAATCTTCAAGTCAGCTTCCCCTTGCTTCTGGGGTTGAAGGATTGAATGTTGAAAGAATAGTCTTTATATCTTGCCCCTTCGAATGAGAATTCTTCGATGATCATGGATGAAGCTTTGGCTCAGAAATTTTCGACACAGACTCCATGAGTTTCATCCACATCTGAATTCACTTTTCAAGACAAAACAAAACTAAAAGAAAACTTAGCACACAATATTTTTGAAATTTTTGTATTTTCTGGAAAATTAAAAACAGAAACAAAAATACTTTTTGGATTTTTGATTTTTCTGAACGAGAAATAAAACAGAAATAACACTATTTTGGATTTTTTTAATTTTTCTGATTATTGTTTGATTTTTGAATTTTTTTTTTAATTCTCCCCCTAAATTTGTGCATAGAGGAAAACTATGAACAAATTTAACAAAAACAAAAATATTTGGGATCAAAGTTGTGAGACAGTCTTAACTTTGTTTATCGACAAAATTTTCCAAATATACCATTTAGCTGACGACGACCACGAGTATTGTTGTCCACTTAAATTAAGCAGCGAGATCTACAGACAACCTCTTAAATGGTTCAACTTTAGTTGCACTAGAACGTGTTCCCCACTTCCCGATATACCCTGGTTATCAAGAACTTCCAAAGAACTCCTTACTTTAGGTTAGTAAACAATTGTTAAGGAGGAAGTCAGATTTAGAAATAGGTGCATATGTTGTGTCCTAGTTCAGATCTCTTTCAATCACGCAGAGGGGACAACATATGACTAACTAGGATAGAGGGATTGAGAGGTAGAATGTTGTATATGCTGTGTTCCAAGTCTGATCATTTCAATCACGCAGAGGAGACAACATATGGCTCACAGAAAGGAAGAATTGCACAGATAAAGAAGATGCATAGAAATAGAGTTGCATATGTTGCATTCCAGGTTGGGTATCTTCCAATCACGCAGAGGAAGTAACATATGGCTGATAGATAGAGAGCAAGAAAATATTTTCCGATAGACCTACTTTATTAGAACCCCCAGTTGCCCTATCAGAACCAAAATTAAGGACATAAGTCCGTGCATCAAGGAAAAGTTGAACCACTATTCTAGATGCGTATTAATTTAGTGTATCCCATGGGTTCCCGTGTTTATCTCACTGCTCAATCTACCCGAGCGTCGTATGGTCAGTGCAAACAATCCTATCTAAATCCACAATGTCAAATCCTTTGTGCCTACCAGCACATTGAACACAGAGTCTAGACAATTCAGATTTAATCCCTTACACATGTTTAGACTGCCCGTTATCACTTCCCAAACAATAACTACTAACGAAAAACTATAAGAAAATAAAAGATTGTCTTCAAAACGAATCAGTTTAAGATAAACTCAGGAGTATAGAGAAGAAAACTCAAACCGTAAGTCACCGATTGAATTTGCATCCAGAAGGTCTGAGAACAGCACACATAATCTCAGAACAGATCCGAAAATTCTTCACATCGTTAAGCACAAACCCCATGTGTGATCCTTTCCTTTCTTCCTTTCCCGCAAAGGACACATACTCTCAAACAATGTTCTGAGTGTTGTACAGTTGATAGATGCCTCCTATCATGTGCCTGGAACAGCCACTACCAAAAAACCGAAGTCTGAAGATATGCTCCATAGTTGCTCCGACACAGAGCGGGATTAGTTGGTCTTTGGAACCCAATCCATTTTGAAACTTGGTTGACCTTTGTCATCTGTGCAAGGAACTCTCTCCCATGACATATCCTGCTTATCACAAACAGAAGATGTAGAAATATTAGAATCATTAGAAGATTTGGGAGATTGAACCTTTGGTACCCATCTATAGTTGGGTTTAACCCATTTCTTTTTGGAGCGGATGGGTGCCCCAGCACTTGTTTCAGAACTTCAAGCCGATCTTCGAGATGACTTTGATCTAACCGTTCTTGGCTTTACAGGAGCATCTCTTGAGCTTTGCTTCTTGGCCGGCATTCCCTTCTTTTTGTTGGGAGTTGATTTCTTGGCCTTGGGAGTTGAACTCTTATCCTTCGTGGCATTCCAGTCGCCATTGTCTGAACGTGACCTTAAGGGGTTTCTTTTGGAAAATCTCCCTCTTGGCGCGTTCTGCCACCCTTGTGCATAGTAGGGAACGTATGCACGATTTGGACAGTTTCGGGCAATGTGTCCAGGTGTTCCACAGTGAAAACATGTCTTTTTCTTCACTTGGAAGTTGTTTCTTCCTGCCCCTGGTGGCGTGTCCTTGCCTTGTCTTTTATTGTTCCCACATGCACACTTGCAACAGGCACTCTGTTTGGCTTGAATTGGTGGCATGTACTTACCAACAGCAGGTTGATTAGAAGTAACTGAGTTAGAAGTAACAGATTCAGAGTTCAAGGAGACATTGGTTTGTTCAACAGTATTCTCCTTGTTCTCATCTTCCGTTACTTTACCTGCACAAGAAGTAGAAATATTAGAATTCTTCACCTCAACACCCTCAGTTGGCCCTGATTGCTCAGTCTTAACTGAAGCTGAAGCAGTTTGGCCATACTGAAGGTGTTCTTCATTTACAATTTCTTCCTTAGTCAGAGGGGTGAAAGTGTAGTGATCATTGAAAGGAGGTGGAACATCATGATACCCTAGACCCTTGTTTTGATTATCTTTAAATGTTTATTGTTTTCTATCATGGACACAACTACCTCACTTGACACATCAAATTTTTTAAAATTGAATTCAGCATCTTTATATTTTGCTTTTAATGCATCAAGTTCGGCAGTCACAACATCAAAATATTTCTTAAGATATTTATAATAAACGCATTTTGTCACTATACTCTGACTGTAATTTCTTAAAGTCATTAGTCTTGGCCTCTAATTGTTCTTTCAATGGTTTTTGGCCTTTCCTAAGTTGGTACCCCTGATATTTAAGTTCCTCATTTCCACTTCTGAATAAGTCGTTGTGTTCACGTAAAATTTTAACAGTTTTAATGCAAGTTTGAGAGCATGAAACTTCATTGACCGGAATCTTTGAGGAACTCATTGTTTACCAAAAATGCCCTTTGACTAAAAACTCAAAAGTCAAATTTAAAAAGTCAAACTTAAATGTCAAACCGAAAAGCTAAATTTGTAAATTGAAAAGTTAAACGAGAAAGTCAAAGTTTAAAGTCAAAGGTCATAGTCAAAATTTAAGGTCAAAAGTCAAAAATAAAAGTCAAAAAATAAACTAATATTTTTTGGTTGAAAATGGATTTGAAAATTTTGAAAATTTGATTTTTGGGTTAAAAGTGACAAAGTTGCGAAATTTGGTCGAAGTAGGGACGCCTTTTGAATTAAATCTGGAATGAGAGTATCAAGTTGCTTGCTAGATGAGAAGAAGGATTAAAACAAGCATGCACACGTTTATATCGCAAAAACGTCTAGTACACCTTGGATACACACACTAGGCCGTGAATGAACTGACCAACTCGCTTAAATGTAAAAAAAAATCAAAAAAAATTCAAAAAAAAAATTCAAAAATCAAAAAAAAATCAGAAAATTAAAAATCCAAAAATAGTGTTATTTCTGTTTTATTTCTTGTTCAGAAAATCAAAAATCCAAAAATATTTTAGTTTCTGTTTTATTTTTTTTTAGATATAAAAAATCCAAAAATATTGTGTGCTAAGTTTTGTTTTAGTTTTGTTTTGTCTTAAAAATTGAATTCAGGTGTAGATGAGACTCATGGAGACTGTATCGAGATTTCTGCGCCAAAGCTTCATCCGTGATCATCGAAGAATTCTCATTTGAATGAGCAAGAAATGACGACTATTCTTTCAACATTCAATCCTTCAACCCCAGAAGCAAGGTGAAGCTGCAGTTGAAGATCATGTGACAGATTGCATTGAAGCCTCCTCAATTAATTTGCTACTATCTATGAATCTGCTGAAGTGATCCAGAAGATTATTTCTCTCTATTGTTCTCTCTGAAGATTCTCTAGCTGGAAGCGCCATCTTTCAAGAATCTTTTCAAGAAGACTCCTCACCGAACGTGCGTTAAAAGCCAAATTCTAAAGAAAAGCCCAACTGCTCAAGATGAAGTCATTTATTGAAGATTCATCAAGTTCATCTTGAAGTTGTGAAGAATTTGAAGATTAATGCTGAAGCCAAGCTGTAACACCAGTCAAAATAGGTCAATAAACAACCACATGTGATTATGACAATCATGTAATGTGATTTTGTTAAAGTAGTAATGAGATAAACTTACCATAAATTCTAATAAAATGATGAACTTTCATACATAGTTTATGATACAACTCAAAGTATACGTCCATATGATTCCAAAAATATAGAGAACGTCTAAATCTGACTTCGCATGAAGAAGTTATTGGAGTCTAAAAGAGAGAACGTCTAAATATAGAGTACGTCCATATGATTCCAAAAATATAGAGAACGTCTAAATCTCTATAAATAACAGGAATTTAAAATAGACTTAGAATTAGCTATTGGAGTCTAAAAGAGAGTTGTAGTACTCGAAAATACCTACGTGTGGATATAAAGAACGTCAAAAACGGAGTTCGTACGCAAAAGTTATGACCTTCCGAAGTTAAAGCTGTCTGAGAGCATGACACGTGTCGGAAGCCCTAATCTGACTGAACTCACGACGTGAGCATACAAACTTACGACGTGAGGAGTAAAAACGCCACATTTCGAGGCTACAAGTATACAGAACGATAACCCAAAAGCTCACGACGTGAGCAAGGTATTCTCACGACGTGAGGACGCTGCAGGACACGAATCGGAGCTAGAAAACACACGTTAAGGCTACGTGATGACTCTTGCCATAACTCACGATGTGAATGTATCATGTTCACGAAGTGAATGGGAAAAAATCATCCTATAAACAGCCATTTCGATCCCAAAGCTTATTACACAAAAATCTCTTCTTTCTCTCTCGTTTTTGGAGGCCGTTTCGCTTCCCGAGCTCGACGATCGCGAACCGCTGACTGTTTTCAGTTAGATTCTGTCAAAGCGCGATATTAAAGTGAGTTTCACGGCCCCACTTTCGAATATTTTCTGGGGAAAACGCATGCTAAATATTGTATATACGTTAATATTATGTCTATATGATGGTATATTAGTATCAACGTAGATAGTTATATTAACCGGGATATAGTTGTTTAAATATAATATTTTGAATATATACAACTATTATCAACTTGTTAGCATGTTATTATACTAATGTAGATCTTGAGTTATACTTAGGATTCTATATATATGTTGTGTGCGATATAGTTCCGAATTTATTTTCGGAAGTTCTATATGTTAGTTTATAAAATATGTTGCTATTATTGGTTTTATATCAAGATAAAACTTGGTATGTTATATGTTTTTGTTGGTTTTATGTTAAGATAAAACCTGGTTTTTTTTCCTCAAGTGATAGCTGTTGTACTGCCTAAAGTAATGTGAACTTAGGAGTAATGTTTAAAATCATAGTCTAATAACTTAGGGTTTTAGACACGAAATTGCTTTTGTTGTTAGAGCTATAGGAAGCCGTCGAATTCTACATGAGTAATTGTATTCATCAACTAAGATTGGGGATCTTAGCAGAAATCCTATGAACTGTAACCCTTAATCCCATGTGAGCAAGGAAGTTGTGTATAATTAGTATACGGGTTGACAACCCCACTTGTGATTGTTAGCTACAGTCAACCATAAGCGAGTGACGAACTATCCTTTTACTTGTTTTTGTTCCGGCGTCGATGAAGCGTACGTTGTTGTTTCTCATGGAATTCATGAGTGTGTTGTTTCTCATGGAAATCATGAGTGTATTGTTTCTCATGGAATTCATGAGTGTGTTTTATCAGAGGTATTATGTCAAAGCAGCGGTTACAGGCTCATGGTAGCAAATTTTGGAAGCATTGTACTTTGTTGATATACAAGTATAAATGTTAAGTATTAGTTTCCCAAAGACTTATACTCTAAGTATAAAAATCGGGTAGGTATATTACTTGTATATTAAGTAGACCACTATACCTATTCTACTTACTCGTATAGAATTGAAATAGATTTATACGTAGCGGTTTTACTCGTATAGAATTGAAATAGATTTATACGTAGCATTTTTACTCGTATAGAATTGAAATAAGATTTATACGTAGCAACTTAGTTTGTATGGAATTACAAACATTTATATTTATAATATATAAGACTTATAGGTATATACTTATTTGGTAAGTAAATCATTATACCTAGGATATATATACTAAATGTTTGAGAGTCAAAATGATACTTTCAAAACTAAACTTTTGAACTCAGAAAAAGTATTATTTTTATATGGAGTCGTAACCTGTGAACTCACCAACTTTATGTTGACGTATTTTGAAAATGCATGTGTTTTCAGGAAGTTGATAACTATGATACAAGAAATGACGTTACACTGCCCGGTGTTTCCGCCGAAGGCCGGGGTGTGACAGATTGGTATCAGAGCTATTGACTATAGTGAACTAGTACTTTCTTAGGAAAGCACGACTATAGTCTAGGGCTTACTCATTAGGTTTAGGTATATCCATTAACCTACAAATAAAAGTATTATTAAATTCTACTACTGAAGGACTACTTACGGGAGCGGTGACAGGATAGACACGTTGCTTGGGTTGCTGGATTTCAGAACGGCTATATGCTAAAATGATCCTGCCCACCGACTGTCCTGACTGGCCGGTGCCTTATCAGCTAGACCTGAAGTAACAAACAATAATTAATAATACTCGTGAATACAACAAACACAAAGATATAGAGTTATGTATGAACTAAGTCCTGGGATGAGAACACATGTATATAACCCAAAAATATAGAAAACCCAATCCCTCGATAAGAATTCAACGCAAGGTTTTTGGTCAAATTACTTAGTCGAGTTTTATTGTATATGGTACGAACCACAACTAAACGTAGACTGATCACCTATATTTAATTATGGTCAGGCCGATGCACAACTAAACTTGGATACGGTGGTTGATAGACTAAAACACTTGAAGATTTTAGAAGATTCAAGATATATCTCAGATCAGGATACCATCAACTCGGAGTACAAGAACACGATGTTCCGAAGACAACATTTAGGACTCGGTATAGTCAATCTAAGTTCCTAGTTAAGCCTTTGGATTGACCAGCGCTCCAACAATGTTCATGGACCTCATGAATAGTGTTTGCAAACCGAACTTGGATAAATTCATGATAGTAGTTATCGATGATATACTGATATATTCACAAACGAAGGAAGAACACGGTCAAGACTTGCAAATAATCTTGGAACTACTAAGAAAAGAAAAGTTGTACGCCAAATTCTCGAATGTGAATTTTGGATTAGAGAAGTACAAATTTTAGGGCATGTGTTTCGCAGCAAAAGGGATTCATGTCAAACCCTCCAAAGTTGAAGCAATCAAAAATTGGGAACCACCGAAGACGCCAATAGAAGTGCGTCAATTCTTAGGAGTTGATGGCTATTACCAAAGATTCATAGAGAATTTCTCTAAAATAGCCAAGCCACTTACAACACTAACCCAAAAGGATATGAAGTTCAACTGGGAAGACAAACAAGAAGCTGCTTTTCAGAAACTAAAGCAAATGTTGTGTAGTGAACCAATCATATCCCTTCCAGATGGGACAGATGATTTCGCCGTATACTGCGACGCATCAAATCAAGGATTGGGATGTGTGTTGATGCAAAGAGGAAAAGTTATCGCCTACACATCAAGACAACTTAAGGTGTATGAGAATAATTACACAACCCATGGTCTTGAATTGGGAGCTATAGTTTTTGCACTAAAAATTTGGAGACATTACTTATACGGTACTAAGTGTACTATTTTTACCGACCACAAGAGTCTCCAGCACATCTTCGACCAAAATATGACACAACGAAGATGGGTTGAATTGTTGAATGATTACGAATGTAAGATTCGTTATCATCCCGGAAAGGCAAACGTGGTAGCAGATGCCTTGAGCCGGAAAGAATATATTAAACCCCATCGGGTACGATCATTAACCATAACTATCCGTTCTAACTTTGCCACACAAATTAGAGAAGCTCAACTTGAGGCTCTAAAAAGAAGAAAACGTCAATAACGAATCTTTGCGACGAATGGAAAAGAAACTTATACAAAAAGATGAAGGAACGCGACACTTTATGAACCGAATTTGGACGCCTAAGTTCGGTGGAGTCAGGGACTTGGTCTTAGAAGAAGCCCATAAGTCTAGATATTCCATACATCCACTGACAAAATGTACTTATATTTAAAAGTACATTATTGGTGGCCAAATATGAAGGCTGAAATTGCTACTTATGTGAGCAAATGCTTGACTTGTTCTAGAGTAAAGGCAGAACATCAAAAGCCTTCAGGTTTACTTCAACAACCGGAAATACCTGAATGGAAATGGGAGCAGATATCAATGGACTTCATCACTAAGTTACCTAAAACTCCTAGTGGGTTCGACACTATTTGAGTAATAGTCGATAGATTGACTAAGTCCGCCCATTTCTTACCAATTAAGGAGAACGACAATATGGAGAAGCTCACTAGAGTTTATCTTAAGGAAATTGTCAGATTGCATGGAGTTCCAAATTATATTATTTCTGACCGAGATAGTAGATTCACTTCACGATTTTGGCAATCTCTACAAAAATCCTTAGGAACACGTCTAGATATGAGTACAGCTTACCATCCACAGACTGATGGTCAGAGTGAGGAAACCATTCAGACTTTAGAAGATATGCTTCGAGCCTGTGTTATTGACTTTGGAAATGCATGGGATACTCATTTACCGTTAATTGAGTTTTCCTACAACAATAGTCATCACACCAGCATCAAGACTGCACCGTTTGAGGCTCTTTATGGACGAAAATGTCGTTCCCCAATATATTGGGCAGAAGTTGGAGATACGCAAACGGCTAGAGAATGTACAGGCGATACCTTACTCACTGGACCAGAAATAATCCACGAGACAACTCAAAAGATCGTGCAAATTAAGGATCGATTACAGGCAACACGTAATCTTCAGAAGAGCTATGCTGACGTAAGACGTAAGCCTTTGTAATTCCAAGTTCGAGATAGAGTAATGTTGAAGGTCTCTCCTTGGAAAGGCATGATTCGATTTGGGAAACGAGGCAAACAAAACCCGTGATATATAGAACCTTTTGAAATTTTAGCAAGAATTGGTTCTGTCGCATAGCAACTTAAGTTACATCAAGAGCTAAGAAATATCCACAATGTTTTCCCCACCTAATTAGCAGTTCCTCATCCACAAGATAAATTTCGGGACGAAATTGTTCTAACGGGGAGAGAATGTAACACCAGTCAAAATAGGTCAATAAACAATCACATGTGATTATGCCAATCATGTAATGTGATTTTGTTAAACTAGTAATGTGATAAACTTACCATAAATTCTAATAAAAGTATGAACTTTAATACATAATTTATGATACAACTCAAAGTATACGTCCATACGATTCCAAAAATATAGAGAACGTCTAAATCTGACTTCGCGTGAAGAAGTTATGATAAACCCTAACACTATAAATCTCTATAAATAAGAGTAATTTAAAATAGACTTAGAATTATCTATTGGAGTCTAAAATAGAGTTGTAGTACTCGTAAATACCTACGCGTGGATATAAAGAACATCAAAAATGGAGTTCGTATGCAAAAGTTATGACCTTCCGAAGTTACAGCTGTCTAAGAGCATGACACGTGTCAGAAGCCCTAATCTGACTGAACTCACGACGTGAGCATACAAACTTACGACGTGAGGAGTAAAAACGCCACATTTCGAGGCTACAAGTATACAGAACGATAACCCAAAAGCTCACGACGTGAGCAAGGTATTCTCACGACGTGAGGACGCTGCAGGACACGAATCAGAGCTAGAAAACACACGTTAAGGCTACGTGATGACTCTTGCCATAAATCACGACGTGAACCTATCATGTTCACAACGTGAATGGGAAAAAATCAGCCTATAAATAGCCATTTCGACCCCAAAGCTTATTACACCAAAATCTCTTCTTTCTCTCTCGTTTTTGGAGGCCGTTTCGCTTCCCGAGCCCGATGATCGCGATCCGCTGACTGTTTTCAGTTAGATTCTATCAAAGCGCGATATTAAATTGAGTTTCACGACCCCACTTTCTAATATTTTCTGGGGAAAACGCATGCTAAATATTGTATATACGTTAATATTATGTCTATATGATAGTATATTAGTATCAACGTAGATAGTTATATTAACCGAGATATAGTTGTTTAAATATAATATTTTTAATATATACAACTATTATCAACTTGTTAGCATGTTATTATACTAATGTAGATCTTGAGTTATACTTAGGATTCTATATATATGTTGTGTGCGATATAGTTCCGAAGTTATATTCGGAAGTTCTATATGTTAATTTACAAAATATGTTTCTATTATTGGTTTTATGTCAATATAAAACTTGGTATGTTATATGTTGTTGTTTGTTTTATGTTGTCATACCCCAAAACCGGAACGGCAGAATCGTTCGGGGGTGGAGGACGTCATGTTCTGTCAAGTTATATAGACACCAAAAATATAAATCAAAATAAAAGATGAGTCTTGAACGAGCTCCATCTTCTCAAAACCTGGCTCCGGTACCTGTCTACTGGTGACCTGAGAATACAAGTTATTTTGAAAGAGTTTATCAGCTTTAAAGCTGGTGAGATCATAAGTATATTAGTGTTTGTATTTGTATGAAAGTGTTTGTAAGTCTGTAATTGTATAAGTTTGTATAAGTTTGTAATTGTTTGAACTCCCCTAGAAAACCCTATGTTTCCTACTAAAAGTAGCCTTCTACCAAGGCATCTAATATCAGTATGTGTCTCTTTGTAAGAGTGTGTATTTTCCCAAATCTGACTATCATTAACCAAAAATATAGTTTTTACATTATTGTTTATTGTGTGAATATCACAAATCGAATGTAATGAGAAAATGAAATAGTACTGTAGTGTTGTATTAAGTAACTACTGTTGTACTAACTACCATAAACCAATTATAATTTAAAGTACCATGTGATTGGCATGTACCTTGCTACCGACTATAGAAAAACGACGATGTAAGACGTCGTAAGAAATGACGTTTGACACCCGTAGACTTGCAAGTCCCACTGTAGCGAGCAGCAAGGTGTAGGATAGTCAATCCAGTATAGATTTATACAAAAACTCATACGCTCGCCACTTAAGGAGATTCTGGATACAAAACGGTCATGACAGGTAGTGTCATGCCCCGTTACGTGGCTCACATAACTGTAGTAATGTTCTAGTATATGTATGTGCTAGCTGTATTGTGTGTTCTCTCCCTGTCTAGCATGTATGTATGTTCTCTCTGTATGGTATTGTTTGTTTCTCATCATAGTATTCTATTGTTTGTTTCTCATCATAGTATTCTATTGTTTGTTTCTCATCATAGTATTCTATTGTTTGTATGTTATTGACTCAGGTATGAACTGTCTCATTGTATGTTTCACTATTCTAGTAATAGTATTAGTATCTCCCTCAACTATACCTATTATAGTTTACTAGTAATGTTGTTTGAATGTATGTACATGTGTGTATACCTTTGCTACCCAAAGGTATTGAACTGAATGAAAGAAGGAACCTTTATACCTATATACATATACATAATATATAACTAGGATTCAAACGACCTTCGGACAAATAACCGGAATACTCTAAGTCCACAACCAAACAAGGAACAGGAAGTAAGGTGAGCTATCAGTCCTAAGTCCTTTCAATCCTACTTATATAACTATATCTATATAGGTAAACATCTGACAGAATATAAGTTTAAAAGATTTTAATAAAAGTATTTGATATGTAAAAGAGTTTGTAAAACAGTTTGAAGTAAAACGGTTTGATAACACAGTTTGAAAAGTAAGAAATCCACTTGTTTGGTAGTTATTAATCACATGTGATTGATATAATAACTATAATTGTTCAACTTGTATTCCCCCCATAAAAGTATTTAAAAACATTTAAAAGGTTAATTAAGAGGTATGAACTCACCTGTAGTGAGTGGTTTGGATGAACTGATAGTATAGGATGCTAAGTGTCAAGTGAAGACTTGAACACACACCAGGATCATAGTTAACATATAATAACACATATATGTATCTAATTAGTCATTAAACAACTAATTAACAAAGTTAAGACATCCTAGGACATGTAAAACACCTTATTTAAGTGTTATAAGTACTAAGGATTGCATCTAAGGGTGGTAGGATCTTGCTATTGAGTTTGGGGTCCAAGGGTAAACTCTTTTGGAGTTTACGGTTTTGGGACCAACTCTTATTGAGTTTACGGTCGTAAACCAATGAGTTTACGGCCGTAAACTCATGGTATATTTACCATTTTGTGTTTTGAAGCTTTAAATGTCATAAGAAGCATTCCTACTTGAAGTCTAAGCCTTTGGAAGTGATTAGGGCACCATTTCAATCCTTTTGTGGAGTTTACGGTCCATGGACCATTTCTCCTTGGGTTTACGGCCGTAAACCCAAATGGTTTATGGTCTTTTTGATGTTTTAAGTCCTAAGCACATCAAGGTTGGTATCTAGACTAGTTTCCAAGGCTTGGTAAGTGACTAGGGCACACTTTGGCCCCTTCATTAGGGTTTACGGTCCAAGGTGTTCTTGGACTGTAAACACCTTTGATCTTGTGTTTCTTGGTGTTTTCTAGATGATTAAAGAGTGTAACAAGTCTTATAACACACTAGGGTAAGAGTACTTACTATGTAGAAGCTTGAAAAGGTGCTAAAAGTCCAAGAACACTAGTGTGTGTTCTTGGTGAAACTTGAAGATCTACACATATGGAATGATTTCACGGATGAAATCATGTAAGATCACTAGATTAAGTAAGATATCAACTTATTAGGGCTAGAAACACTTACAAAGTTGAAGATCAAGAAGGAAATTCGGATGCTACTTGAGAGGATTTGAGTTTCTAGTTCTTGAAAAGTGAAAAAGTGATAAAAATGGCTAAGTGCCATATTTATACCCTTGGGGTTTACGGCCATAAACATCATGTTTAGGTTGTAAACTCCAAACTCTTGGAGTTTTGGGACATTATTGTTGCACAATAAACCCTAGGGCATCCTCTCTCTTGTTATCTCCTGAAGTAATAAGCTTTAGAACACTCAAACTGACTCTACATAGCTCAAAAGTTAGCAGAAACTGTTCTGACTTCTATTGAAGTGAATGGTTGTACAAAATAGAAATTTCGGGTTGTCACATCATCCCCCCGTTAGAAGGAATTTCGTCCCGAAATTAGAGTTTAAGCAAATTAGTAGTTACAAATAACTAAGTAAAAAGACGAGGATATTTTAGTTTCATCTGATCCTCTCGATCCCAAGTGAATTATGGTCATCGCATGGCATTCCAGCGAACCTTCACTATCGGGATACAGCTTTGTTTCGTTTGATTGACCTCTCGGTCCATGATCTCTACAGGTTCTTCCACGAAGTTGAGGCTCTCGTTGATCACGATCTCGTCGAGTGGGATTACAAGAGTCTCGTCGGACAGACACTTTTTCAAGTTCGAGACGTGGAAAGTAGAATGTACGTTACTGAGCTCGCGAGGTAAGTTAAGTTTGTAAGCTACAGGGCCGATTCTGGCAAGCATCTCGAAAGGCCCTATGTACCTTGGATTTAGCTTTCCACGCTTTCCGAAGTGTATCAAGCCCTTCCAGGGTGAGACCTTCAATAGAACACTGTCGCCCACCTGGAATTCCAACGGTTTCCTTCGTTTATCTGCGTAGCTTTTCTGTCGGTCTCTAGAGGCTTTCAATCGTTCACAAATTTGAACGATCTTCTCTGTCGTTTCCCGAATGATCTCCGGAACCGTGAGAGTGCTTTCAGGAACTCATCCTTTAGCTAACTGGGTATCACCCACCTCAGCCCAGCACAGAGGGGATCTGCACTTTCGGCCATAGAGGGCCTCGAATGGAGCAGCCTTTATGCTCGTGTGATAACTGTTGTTGTAGGAAAACTCGACAAGGGGTAAATGAGTATCCCATGCTTTCCCAAAGTCGATCACACAGGCTCGCAACATATCTTCCAAGGTTTGGATAGTCCTCTCACTCTGTCCGTCTGTCTGTGGATGGTAGGCTGTACTCATGTCCAACCTAGTTCCCAGGGAACTTTGTAGCGACTGCCAGAACCTCGAAGTGAATCTACTATCTCTGTCCGAGATAATGGATATGGGAACACCGTGCAGTCGTACAATCTCCCGTATGTAAGTTCTTGTAAGCTTCTCCATCTTGTCTTTTTCTTTGATAGGCAGGAAGTGTGCGGACTTGGTCAATCTGTCGACGATAACCCATATGGTATCAAGTCCACCCGTTGTCTTGGGCAACTTGGTTATGAAGTCCATAGTGATCCGCTCCCACTTCCATTCCGGTATCTCAGGCTGTTGTAGTAGACCGGAGGGTTTCTGGTATTCGACCTTGACCTTGGCGAAAGTAAGGCATTTACTCACGAAGATAGCAATCTCTGCTTTCATGTTAGGCCACCAGTATACCTTTTTAAGATCCAGATACATCTTATCTGAACCTGGGTGGACGGAATAATGAGTGTTGTGCGCCTCGTTCATGACCAAGTCTCTGAAACCACCGTGTTTCGGGGTCCAGATCCGATCCATGAGATAATAAGCTTCGCCACCCTTAACCTCCAAATTCTTATCCATCCCTCTCATGGATTCACCCGCCACATTTTCAGGTTTCAAAGCGTCGAGCTGAGCCTCCTTAATTTGTGTGGACAAGTGTGAATGGATAGTCATAGTCAATGACTTGACTCTACGACCAGAATATTCTTTCCGACTTAGGGCGTCAGCTACTACGTTGGCTTTACCCGGATGATAACGAATTCGCATTCGTAGTCACTGAGTAGTTCGACCCACCATCGTTGTCTCATGTTGAGCTCCTTCTGGTCGAATATATGTTGTAGGCTTTTGTGGTCTGTAAAGATAGTGCTTTTTGTTCCGTATAGGTAGTGTCTCCAGATCTTCAGAGCAAACACAACTGCTCCTAGCTCAAGATCATGTGTGGTGTAGTTGACCTCGTGTGTCTTCAGCTGTCTCGAGGCATAGGCGATGACCTTACCTCGCTGCATCAGAACACATCCAAGTCCTTGATTCGACGCATCGCAATAGACAACGAAGTCTTCTATTCCTTCGGGGAGGGACAGTATTGGTGCGGTGCACAAGGCTCGCTTGAGCGTTTGGAACGCTCTCTCCTGCTTCTCTTCCCAGTCAAAGGCTACGCCCTTCTGGGTCAGTGTTGTAAGAGGTTTCGCAATGCGGGAGAAGTTCTGAATGAACCTGCGATAGTAGCTAGCGACGCCTAGAAATTGACAAATTTCTGTAGGCGTCTTCGGTGCTGACCAGCTCTCAATGGCTTTAATTTTGGAAGGGTCCACGTGTATTCCCTCTTCGCTAACCACGTGCCCTAAGAATTCGACTCGTCGGATCCAAAATTCACATTTCGAGAACTTCGCATAGAGCTTCTCCGAACGCAGCATTTCTAAGACCTATCGAAGATGTTGAATATGTTCCTCCTTACTACGAGAGTAGATAAGTATGTCATCGATGAAGACGATGACGAACTGATCCAAGTAAGGACGACGCACCCTATTCATTAAATCCATGAATACTGTGGGTGCGTTTGTTAATCCGAACGGCATCACTACAAATTTGTAGTGCCCATAACGAGTTCGGAAGGCTGTCTTCGGAACATCCTCCCCTAGTACTCGTAGTTGGTGATATCCGGATTTTAAGTGGATTTTTGAAAAGAAGTTCGCCCCTTGAAGTTGGTCAAATAAATCGTCAATACGAGGTAAAGGATAACGATTTTTGACGGTCAGTTTGTTGAGCTCCCTGTAGTCGATGCACATACGAAATGATCCGTCTTTCTTCTTAACGAACAAGGCTGGAGCTCCCCAGGGTGAGAAGCTTCGTCTTATAAAGCCCTTGCTGAGCAGTTCGTTAAGTTGAAAGGACAGTTCTTGCATCTCTACAGGTGCTAGACGATAGGGCGATTTGGCTGCTGGGGTAGCCCCTGGAACTAAGTCGATTCTGAACTCTTCTTGACGTTGTGGAGGTAATCCTGGGAGTTCTTCTGGAAAAATGTCGGGAAAGTCGCGTACTACTGGAATGTTTTGAATGTCTTTCGTTTCTTGGCTCACATCGACCACATGAGCAAGGAATGCGTGACATTCCTTTCGCAAGAATTTTTGAGCTTGAATGCTCGAGATGATACGAAGGTTCGAGTCGGGTTTGTCGCCATAAACTACTAGAGTTTCGCCAGATGGCAGATTAAGGCGAACTGCCTTTTCGTAACACATGATGTCGTCACGATGAAGACTCAACCAATCCATGCCGATAATGACGTCAAAACTTTTAATTGAGACCGGCATGAGGTCGATCGAAAATGAATGGCTATCTAGTGTTAGGGTACACCCTATGTATATACTGTTAGTGCTCTCTGTCTTCCCATTAGCCATTTCTACAGTGAACGGTTCTTTAAGTGCTCGTGATTTTTTCTTAAGTAACTGAGCAATTTTTGGTTCACGAAGCTCCTCTCCGCTCCACTATCAAATAGTATGCATGCATAAGAGTTATCGAGGCGAAACGTACCAGTGACCACTGTGGGGTCGGCAACCGCCTCCTCGTGGCCTATGGCCAGAACCCTTCCCACTCCACCGACATTCCCTGCCTTCGGGCAGTTCCTTTTGTAGTGGCCCACCTCGCCACAACCGTAGCAAGCTTGGCCCACGCCAGCGCCGGGGACTTGGTTGATTGGCCTCGCCGGAGCTTTGCAGAAACGGGCAGTGTGCCCCTTCCTGTTGCAGTTCAAACACTACATTTCCCAGTAGGCTCCTGTGTGGTGGAAGTTGCATTTGTTGCACTTAGGCAAACTTCCAGCGTACCGCTTCGCCGGAGAAGCCGCGGCAGGTGCTATCGCAGCATGAACTGCCACGACCTGCTGCTTTTTGGCAGCCTTCTTCTTCTTTTTGTCATCCTAGAACTTCCGCTTGGAATCAGCGGTTCTGGCGGGTTCTGAGATGGCTAGGGTTGTTGTTGCGGCCGGGGTACGAACCCCATGGTCTATAAGCCCCTGTTCCAATCGCTTGGCACTATCAAATGTAGTGGGGTTTGAAGCCAAAACATTTCCCTGGAATGGTGGCATCAGCCCCATATGTATCTTTCTATCTTCTTTCCCTCTGTATGAACCATGTTGGGACAGAGGGCCACCAGTTCATAGAACCTGGCGGTATAAGAGACTATGTCAGAGCCCTTCATGGTTAGGCTCCACAGTTCCTCCTCTAGTTTTTGGATTTCGCCCCTCGGGCAGTACTCCTCAATCATGAGGTCTTTCAAAGTTTCCTAGCCCATAGCATTAGCCACCACAAGAGATAGTGACTTGACATGGCTATTCCACCATGTCAGGGCTTTGTCTTCAAAGGTGCAAGCGGCAAACTTGACCTTGCTCCCTTCTGGATAAGAGCAGATTTCGAAACCGATTCGGTCTTCTCGAACCATTGCGAGAGGGCAATGACTCCGCCAGTCCCTCTAAAGGACTTGGGCTTGCAGTTAGTGAAGTCCTTATAGGAGCACTCTCTCAAGCGCACAGGAGCTTCACCATGAGTAGATTAAATAGGTGTTCCTCCTCCAGTGGAACCAGAAGAATGATATTGAGCCATGGCTGTTGTCACAGCCGCAGCTACAGCAGCATTTAGAGCTGCCGTATCGATTTGAGGAGCAGGTGGTGTTGCAGTTGATGGAGGATCGCGTCTCATTTATCGACGTGGAGGCGTCTTTTAACTATAAGTTTAGAAAGATGAAGACATTGATAAGATTTTTAATAGGAAAATTGATGAGAATGACTCATAGACTAACTCTCCATAATCCAACAGCACAATTGAATAGCACGATTGAATGAAAATCTAGTACTAACAGATGATAGCATTTGGATATTGATTTCCATGAGATTAGATATCTGTCAATAATACTAGTATTACAGATGTAACAAGTTTGGGAAAAATGGCCTAGAAGTAGGCCTTACATCAACCAAGATGGGAAAATTTTGACAGAACTACGACCTAATCAAGACCTAACAGGTCTAAGACTTACAAAGATAGGAAATTAGACTAGAGTTTTTACATAAACTAGGTTATATCCAAGAGAGAAGTCGATGAGACTCTATCGGCGACGAGAACTACTAGAGTGAGTTCTTGAATCCGACAGAAGACGTTCTATGTCCCTCACGCGCCTATCAGATCTTGCTTGCTGAACTCGAAGTTCCCTGACTTCAGCTTGGGTTTCAGCAATTTCCCTCTGCAGAACTGCATTGCGAACCTGAGTCCTTTCATGAACAGACTCTAGTTGGCGAATGCGGACTGTGTTAACGCCAGAGTTGGCGTCAATCTCCACGACTCGGTCGATAGTCGCTCGACCTTGTTCGGTGTTCCGAGAAATCCTTCGAACCATGATGGGTAGGACCCTGTCAGCTGAACCTCCCTCGGTGAGGTTGTAGAATCTTCTGTCTCCATTATACGGAATGGGTTGACCCTGTTCCTAAATCCATCTATTCAAGTTTGTGGCCCACAGGGGTGTGGGTCCTTGAAATGCTGGACGACGATTCAGGTTTGGGTCTTGAGCAGCTGGGGGTAGGTTGTTGACTTCTGGCTTTGAGTCAGAATCCTCAGAAAAGCCTTCAGCTTCGTGATCATCCAATGGGATTGGGTGATCATCTTCTGGCTCTTCTCCCAGCCCTCCTGCATTGCCGTTGTTGGGGTAGTATGGGTCTCCGGGGATATGGAATCCAGCCATGATATCTACGCGAGAAAAAGGGGTAAAGAAATAATTAATAGACGAACTAACTAGATAATTATAAGATGATCTTTATCAGTTACTTCAACATTTGCGTAGTGCATACCAGTCATATGTAACCAAGACAGGATAGACCTCTGAATAAGTGACCCTAACTCTAATACCACAACCAAACAAGGAACAGGAAGTAAAGCAAAGATCACAGATTCTCAGTCTATGATATCCCAGATACATATAACCTTAGCGTATCCACTCAGCAACTATTGATATACTAATAAAGACCTTTAGTTCTCAGATAAGTAATTATAGTTAACACAAAATACTCCTATAGTATTTTAAGTTTATGTTCTTTTCTAATGTTCTCATTGTAGTAGTGTTGGTAAGTTCTTAGACTTGTTGCAACCTCACAACCACACTTAGGCACATGCTAGTCACTCCTCGGATAATATAGTTGATCAGGCTATATCTTCCCAGTGTTGACCATATGTCTCTAAGTCTACTTGTGATGTCCAACAATCGTAATACTTTTTTTCTGTCCTAGTGACACTGATTTTAGTATGAATGCAGGTATGTATACTTGGTTAAATATTTTATTATTTAAAAGTATAAACTCTTTATCAGAGTATTTTAATCCCGCTGTGTTTATAGTTCGTATATCTTTTATGGGTTGATATACTCGATTCACTATAAACAATGCTCTGATACCAATCTGACACACCCCAAAACCGGAACGGCGGAATCTTTCGGGGGTGGAGGACGTCATGTTCAGTATCACAACAATGCAAAGTAGTAAACAAGTAACAACATCATCCATTGCATTAATAATATAATTTCATACAAGTGTGTTCTGTCAAGTTATATAGACACCAAAAATATAAATCAAAATAAAAGATGAGTCTTGAACGAGCTCCATCTTCTCAAAACCTGGCTCCGGTACCTGTCTACTGGTGACTTGAGAATACAAGTTATTTTGAAAGAGTTTATCAGCTTTAAAGCTGGTGAGATCATAAGTATATTAGTGTTTGTATTTGTATGAAAGTGTTTGTAAGTCTGTAATTGTATAAGTTTGTAAAAGTTTGTAATTGTTTGAACTCCCCTAGAAAACCCTATGTTTCCTACTAAAAGTAGCCTTCTACCAAGGCATCTAGTATCAGTATGTGTCACTTTGTAAGAGTGTGTATTTTCCCAAATCTGACTATCATTAACCAAAAATATAGTTTTTACATTATTGTTTATTGTGTGAATATCACAAATCGAATGTAATGGGAAAATGAAATAGTACTGTAGTGTTGTATTAAGTAACTACTGTTGTACTAACTACCATAAACCAATTATAATTTAAAGTACCATGTGATTGGCATGTACCTTGCTACCGACTATAAAAAAACGACGATGTAAGACGTCGTAAGAAATGACGTTTGACACCCGTAGACTTGCAAGTCCCACTGTAGCGAGCAGCAAGGTGTAGGATAGTCAATCTAGTATAGATCTATACACAAACTCATACGCTCCCCACTTAAGGAGATTCTGGATACAAAACGGTCATGACATGTAGTGCCATGCCCCGTTACGTGGCTCACATAACTGTAGTAATGTTCTAGTATATGTATGTGCTAGCTATATTGTGTGTTCTCTCCCTGTCTAGCATGTATGTATGTTCTCTCTGTATGGTATTGTTTGTTTCTCATCATAGTATTCTATTGTTTGTTTCTCATCATAGTATTCTATTGTTTGTTTCTCATCATAGTATTCTATTGTTTATATGTTATTGACTTATGTATGAACTGTCTCATTGTATGTTTCACTGTTCTAGTAATAGTATTAGTATCTCCCTAAACTATACCTATTATAGTTTACTAGTAGTGTTGTTTGAATGTATGTACATGTGTGTATACCTTTGCTACCCAAAGGTATTGAAATGAATGAAAGAAGGAACCTTTATACCTATATACATATACATAATATATAACTAGGAGTCAAACGACCTTCAGACAAATAATTGGAATACCTTAAGTCCACAACCAAACAAGGAACAGGAAGTAAGGTGAGCTATCAGTCCTAAGTCCTTTCAATCCTACTTATATAACTATATCTATATAGGTACACATTTGATAGAATATAAGTTTAAAAGAGTTTAATAAAAGTATTTGATATGTAAAAGAGTTTGTAAAACAGTTTGAAGTAAAACAGTTTGATAACACAGTTTGAAAAGTAAGAAATCCACTTGTTTGGTAGTTATTAATCACATGTGATTGATATAATAACTATAATTGTTCAACTTGTATCCCCCCCATAAAAGTATTTAAAAACATTTAAAAGGTTAATTAAGGGGTATGAACTCACCTGTAGTGAGTGGTTTGAATGAACTGATAGTATAGGATGCTAAGTGTCAAGTGAAGACTTGAACACACACCAGGATCCTAGTTAACATATAATAACACATATATGTATCCAATTAGTCATTAAACAACTAATTAACCAAGTTAATACATCCTAGGACATGTAAAACACCTTATTTAAGTGTTATAAGTACTAAGGATTGCATCTAAGGGTGGTAGGATCTTGCTGTTGAGTTTGGGGTCCAAGGGTAAACTCTTTTGGAGTTTACGGTTTTGGGACTAACTCTTATTGATTTTGTGGTCGTAAACCCATGAGTTTACGGCCGTAAACTCATGGTACATTTACCATTTTGTGTTTTGAAGATTTAAAAGTCATAAGAAGCATTCCTACTTGAAGTCTAGGCCTTTGGAAGTGATTAGGGCACCATTTCACTCCTTTGTGGAGTTTACGGTCCATGGACCATTTCTCCTTGGGTTTACGGCCGTAAACCCAAATGGTTTATGGTCTTTTTGATGTTTTAAGTCCTAAGCACATCAAGGTTGGTATCTAGACTAGTTTCCAAGGCTTGGTAAGTGACTAGGGCACACTTTGGCCCCTTCATTAGGGTTTACGGTCCAAGGTGTTCTTGGACCGTAAACACCTTTGATCTTGTGTTTCTTGGTGTTTTCTAGATGATTAAAGAGTATAACAAGTCTTATAACACACTAGGGTAAGAGTACTTACTATGTAGGAGCTTGAAAAGGTGCTAAAAGTCCAAGAACACTAATGTGTGTTCTTGGTGAAACTTGAAGATTTGCACATATGGAATGATTTCACGGATGAAATCATGTAAGATCACTAGATTAAGTAAGATATCAACTTATTAGGGCTAGAAACACTTACAAAGTTGAAGATCAAGAAGGAAATTTGGATACTACTTGAGAGGATTTGAGTTTCTAGTCCTTGAAAAGTGAAAAAGTGATAAAAATGGCTAAGTGCCGTATTTATACCCTTGGGGTTTACGGCCGTAAACACCATGTTTAGGCCGTAAACTCCAAACTCTTGGAGTTTTGGGACATTATTGTTGCACAATAAACCCTAGGACATCCTCTCTCCTGTTATCTCCTGAAGTACTAGGCTTTAGAACACTGAAACTGACTCTACACAGCTCAAAAGTTAGCAGAAACTGTTCTGACTTCTATTGAAGTGAATGATTGTACAAAATAGAAATTTCGGGTTGTCACATATGTTAAGATAAAACCTGGTTTTTTTCCTCAAGTTATAGTTGTTGTACTGCCTAAAGTAATGTGAACTTAGGAGTAATGTTTAAAATCATAGTCTAATAACTTAGGGTTTTAGACACGAAAATGCTTTTGTTGTTAGAGCTATAGGAAACCGTCGAAGTCTACATGAGTAATTTTATTCATCAACTAAGATTGGGGATCTTAGCAGAAATCCTATGAACTGTTACCATTTATCCCGTGTGAGCGAAGAAGTTGTGTATAATTAGTATACGGGTTGACAACCCCACTTGTGATTGTTAGCTACAGTCAACCATAAGCGAGTGACGAACTATCCTTTTACTTGTTCTTGTTCCAGCGTCGATGAAGCGTACGGTGTTGTTTCTCATGGAAATCATGAGTGTGTTGTTTCTCATGGAAATCATGAGTGTATTGTTTCTCATGGAAATCATGAGTGTGTTTTATCAGAGGTATTATGTCAAAGCAGCGGTTACAGGCTCATGGTAGCAAATTTTAGAAGCATTATACTTTGTTGATATACAAGTATAAATGTTAAGTATAAGTTTCCCAAGGACTTATACTCTAAGTATAAAAATTGGGTAGGTATATTACTTGTATATTAAGTAAACCACTATACCTATTCTACTTACTCATATAGAATTGAAATAGATTTATACGTAGCGGTTTTATTCGTATAGAATAGAAATAGATTTATACGTAGCATTTTTACTCGTATAGAATTGAAATAAGATTTATACATAGCAACTTAGTTTGTATGGAATTACAAAAATTTATATTTATAATATATAAGACTTATAGGTATATACTTATTTGGTAAGTAAACCATTATACCTAGGATATATATACTAAATGTTTGAGAGTCAAAATGACACTTTCAAAACTAAACTTTTGAACTCAGAAAATGTATTATTTTTATATGAAGCCAAAACATGTGAACTCACCAACTTTATGTTGACGTATTTTTAAAATGCATGTGTTTTCAGGAAGTTGATAACTATGATACAAGAAATGATGTTACACTGCCCGATTTTTCCGCCGACGGCCGGGGTGTGACACAAGCTCCCAATGAAGATTGACAAGAAAAGTCAGCTACATTTTTAGGGGGAGTTTGTTAAGTCAATTAGAAAAGAAAGCTATAAACCAAGGGGGAGATTGTTGGGTCTAAAATTATGGTTTATACTTTGCTTTTCTAGGCAATTGTAATGTTCCGTCTAGGACTGAAAACTGTACATGGCCCAGGTGGTCTTTACGGCCGTGAACTGGTTCACGACCGTGAACCTGTTCATAGCCCATGTCCATCATTTAAATAGATGTAAAGGATAATGAGTGTGTGGATGAGTATACGGCTTAGACGACGTGAGGAGCTTAAGTGTGTGAAACTCAAGGTATTTTAGAGAGAGAAGAACTAGTGTGTGTGTGTATACTATGTGTATGAGGGATTATTCTATTCATTGAATACATCATAGATTCACTTATTCTTCTTCTTCTTCTTCTCTATTTTGATCTGGTATCATTAAATTGATCGGGATTCCGCACCATCAATTGGATCTGATTGATACACAAACATATTTGGGACTTACAATTGTAATCTGCTTGTGTATCAATCAGATCCGTTTGATGGTGCGGAATTCCAATCAAACGGATGATGCCAGATCAAATGAAGAAGAAGGAGAAGAATTAATATGAATCTTGAATGTATTGATGAATGGAATGATGCTCCTTACACAAGATTCACTTTCTCTCTCTAAAACACACCTTGAGTTTCACACACTTAAGCTCCTCTAGCCATACACTCCTCACCCACCTAACATCCATTTATATGGAACATGGGCCATGAACAGGTTCACGGTCGTGAACCAGTTCACGGCCGTAAACACAACCTGGCCGTGAACACACCCGTGAACACATCTAACCGCAAACACCAAGGATGTTTACGGTCCTAGACTAAAAAATACAATTGCCTAGAAAAGTAAAGTATAAACCAATATTTTAGACCCAACAATCTCCCCCTTGGTTTATAGCTTTCTTTTCTAATTGACCCAACAAGCTCCCCCTAAAAAGTAGCTGGCTTTTCTTGTTAATTTTCCTTGGGAGCTTGGCTTCAGCATTAATCTTCAAATTCTTCACAACTTCAAGATGAACTTGATGAATCTTCAATAAATGACTTCATCTTGAGCAGTTGGGCATTTCATCAGATGTTGGCATTGAACACATGTTGGGTGAGGAGGCTTGATGTACTGATTCTTGAAAGATAGCTCTTTCAGCTTGAGAATCTTCAGAGAGAACATCAGAGAGAACGAATCTTCTGGATCACTTCAGCAGGTACATAGATAGCAGCATATTGATTGAGGAGGCTTCAATGCAATTTGACACATAATCTTCAAGTCAGCTTCACCTTGCTTCTGGGGTTGAAGGATTGAATGTTGAAAGAATAGTCTTCATTTCTTGCTCCTTCGAATGAGAATTGTTCGATGATCACGGATGAAGCTTTGGCTCAGAAATTTTCGACACAGACTCCATGAGTTTCATCCACATCTGAATTCACTTTTCAAGACAGAACAAAACTAAAAGAAAACTTAGCAGACAATATTTTTGAAATTTTTGTATTTTCTGGAAAATTAAAAACAGAAACAAAAATATTTTTGGATTTTTAATTTTTCTGAACGAGAAATAAAACAAAAATAACACTATTTTTGGATTTTTTTAATTTTTCTGATTTTTGTTTGATTTTTGATTTTTTTTTAATTCTCCCCCTAAATTTGTGCATAGAGGAAAACTATGAACAAATTTAACAAAAACAAAAATATTTGGGATCAAAGTTGTGAGGCAGTCTTAACTTTGTTTATCAATACCTTCACCTTCATGAATAAATCTGGTCAATTGTCGTTATTATGGTCCACTTAAACACGAAGGATATCGACAAATTTTTCCAAATATACCATTTAGCTGACGACGACCACGAGTATTGTTGTCCACTTAAATTAAGCAGTGAGATCTATAGACAACCTCTTAAATGGTTCAATTTTAGTTGCACTAGAACGTTTTCCCCACTTCCCGATATACCCTTGTTATCTAGAACTTCCAAAGAACTCATTACTTTAGGTGAGTAAACAATTATTAAGGAGGAAGTCAGATTTAGAAATAGGTGCATATGTTGTGTCCCAGTTCGGATCTCTTTCAATCACGCAGAGGGGACAACATATGACTAACTAGGATAGAGGGATTGAGAGGTAGAATGTTGCATATGCTGTGTTCCAGGTTCGATCATTTCAATCACGCAGAGGAGACAACATGTGGCTCACAAAAAAGAAGAATTGCACAGATAAAGAAGATGCATAGAAATAGAGTTGCATATGTTGCATTTTAGGTTGGATCTCTTCCAATCACGCAGAGGAAGTAACATATGACTGACAGATAGAAAGCAAGAAAATAATTTCCTACAGACCTACTTTATCGGAACCCCCAGTTGCCCAATCAGAACCATAATTAAGGACATAAGTTCGTACATCAAGGAAAAGTTGAACCACTGTTCTAGATGCGTATTAATTTAGTGTATCCTGTGGGTTCCCGTGTTTATCTCACTGCTCAATCTACCCGAGCGTCGTATGGTCTGTCCAAACAATCCTATCTAAATCCATAATGTCAAATCCTTCGTGCCTACCAGCACATTGAACACAGAGTCTAGACAATTCAGATTTAGTCCCTTACACATGTTTAGACCGCCCGTTATCACTTTCTTGATATCACTTCCCAAACAATACTTACTAACGAAAAACTATAAGAATATAAAAGATTGTCTTCGAAACGAATCAGTTTAAGATAAACTCAGGAGTATAGATGGGTCATGAACATCTATTTATATGGAACATGGGCCGTGAACAGGTTGACGGCCGTGAACCAGTTCATGCTCGTAAACACAACTTGGCCGTGAACACACTCATGAACACATCTAACCGCAAACACGAAGGATGTTTACGGTCCTAGACTAAAAAATACAATTGCCTACAAAAGTAAAGTATAAACCAATATTTTAGACCCAACAGCGGGTGATCGAACAGGTTTCCGAGTTTGAGACGGATAGTCGGGGGCTTATGACTTTCCGTGGGAAGATTTGGGTTCCCTATACCAATGGAGCTCGACACATACTAATGGAGGAGGCAAGTAGATCGAGATTTTTGATCCATCTAGGAGCCACTAAGATGTATTTGGATCTGAAGAGAGATTATTGGTGGCCCTGTATGAAGAGGGATGTGGCATGGGTAGTCGAGAGGTTCTTAACCTGTTGTCGGGTTAAGGAGGAGCACGAACGTCCACATGGCCCGTTACAGCCTCTAGATATTTCCCAGTGGAAGTGGGAACAGATTTCCATGGATTTTATGACCAAGTTACCGAGAACCGCGCGAGGTGTCAACGCGATATGGGTGATTGTGGACCGGCGGACGAAGAGTGCTTACTTCCTTGTTATCAGTGAGAGCTCTTCTGCAGAGAAATTAGCCGAGATTTATGTGAGAGAGGTGGTGACACGGCATGGAGTGCCGACATCGATAGTTTCAGATCGGGATGTGCATTTTACTTCCAGGTTCTGGAAGAAGTTTCATCAGGAGTTGGGTACCCGATTGCACTTCAGTACCGCATACCACCTACTGACAGACGGGCAGAGTGAGCGGAAGATTCAGATCTTCCGCTCACTTGAGGACATGTTTCATGCATGTGTTATGGACTTCGGAGGAAGTTGGGACACCTATTTTCCCTTGGCTGAGTTTTCTTATAACAACAGTCATCATTCCAGTATTGGTATGCCTCCCTTTGAACTCTTATATGGGAGAAGGTGTCGGACTCCCATCTGTTGGGGAGAGGTAGGGCAGAGAGTCATGGTTAGCACTGAGATAGTGCTCAAGATGACTAAGCAGATTCAGCAGGTCAGACAGAGGCTACTGATAGCTCAGAGTCGTCAGAAGAGTTAAGTAGACCGGCGACGATCCGAGCTAGAGTTTTGGGTTGGAGATTTTGTCCTCCAGAAGGTATCCCCGTGGAAAGGGGTGATCCAATTTAGGAAGCGGGGAAAGTTGGGTCCTAGATAAATCAGTCCTTTTAGAGTGACTGCCAGATTGGGGAAGGTAGCTTATCGGTTGGAGCTACCCGCAGAGTTGAGCCAGATTCATAACACCTTCCACGTGTCCCAGTTGAGGAAGTGTGTAGCCGATGACACGACAATGGTACCCTTAGAGGACATTTACGTAGATGCTAGCCTGAATTTGTCACACTCTGAAACCGTTGGCGGAAACATTCTGGGGCAGAGGACGTCATGTATAGCATCACAACCAATGAATAACAGCAGTCATAGCAACACAACCATTACAGTGAATATTTGAAATAAACGTTTACATCTGTTTGAAACTCAGTTTGAATTACATCCAATAATTTTGCATAGTAAAAACTTAAAAACTCTTAATGCTTCAGTTCCTCCAAAAATCCAGCAAGTACCTGTCTGCTGATTTCCTGAGAATACAAGCAGTTTGAAAAATATCAGCATAAAGCTGGTGAGTTCATAAGCAGTAGTTTGTAATGAAAACTTGTTGATGCGCAAGCTGAAATGTTTGTGTAGTCTCAAGAAAATCCGATATTTTCTTTAGTGAAAACGTAGCGTTATCGGTTTCGTATAAAACCATGAATGTTCGTTTCTGAAAACCGTAGTGATATGCGAAAAATACTACTAAGTTAATCACAAAGTATAAGTATTTTTATATGTAAAACCATAACATGAATGGTTCTGTTTTGAAAACCCTGGCTCGGCCAGTATGCGTAGTGTGTTTTAGTTCTATTTGGTATAAATAAAACCGCTGAAGAATGCCAGGTTGGTAAACTAAAAGTGATTTATACATAATGTAAGTCGTAAAACCATGCTTGATATAACTAGTGACCTTTCCAACGTTCTTCAGGCGTTGAGTGAAATGACATTTGTACATCTCAGGCGTGCCCGCCTAACTGTAGCTAGCAGTCCAGATGTGGGATTGTTAGTCCCGAATAGATCTATTCACAAATCTCACGCTCTCCCTCCAGGAGACTCTGGTTATACAGTGGTAGGATTTATCCCTGTACACCTACGGGTACAGTAGTGAAGTAGCGCCTCACAGTATCGTACAATCTAGTTTACATGTAATACAGTAGCGTTCTACCGTAGTGAAAATCTGCATGTATACCGTATGTAGTGATAATTACAGTTATGAAAATCATGAAAGAGCGGTGATATAAACTGTAAACGGTTTCTATTCCAGTGCATATGTTTAGTAGTGAAAGTTTCTATGCTTGATAAGTTTTTAGAGAAATCCCAAACTATACCGATTATAGTTTGCATGTATAACGTAGCGAATAGTGTGTCAATAAAAAAAATTATGCAATTTTAATGAAAACGTCCCTTATGCTCGGCATAGTACAAAAGGGAATTAAAGTATGAAATTTGCATAGGTTTTATGTATATTCAAGAAAATGTTAGTGTTTAGCTTGTATTCCCCCCCTGAAAACATTAAAATGCGGAAAATGTAGGGGTATGAACTCACAGTTGTTGCGTGAAATCGTTAACTGAAATGAAGATCCTCGAGTTGTTGCACGTGACACTTAACGGAATCCTATTATCAAATAAATATGTATATGCATCTAAATTAGCGATATCGTTAGGTAACGTGTTAGAGGTACACTTGAATTCGGTTGAGGAATGTTACCGGGACTTGATCGAATCGAAGAAGGTGAGTTTTCTGTCAAAAACACCACTTAAAAGGTGTTTACGGTTGAAGAGGAGTTTACGGTTCCTGAAGGCTCGGTGAGTTTACGGCCGTAACTCAATAACAGAGTTTACGGTCTTTGAAGGTTGGACCGTAAACTCAAGAACAGGGTTTATGGTTCTTGAAGCTTGGACCGTAAACTCAAGAACAGGGTTTACGGTTCTTGAAGATTGGACCGTAAACTCGAGAAAAATGCTTCTGATTAATGATTTCGAAGAGATAATCGTTTCCAGGCGTTCCCAAGTGACTCCAAACGTGGTTTCTCGATGATTTCCGAAGTTTGAAGGTGTTTTCAGTGTTTACGGTCGAGATTCTTAGAGAGAGAAGGAGCGAGTGTGGCCAGAAACGTCCTAATGAAGTCGGAGGCATCATATTTATAGGGGTGAGGTGAGGGGTCCATTTCATCACTGACCGCCAACCTGGAACTCCAAGGGTTTTCGTCTGTTATTAGCGTAGCTCTTTTGTCTATCTCGTGATGCTTTCAGTCGTTCTCGGATTTGTACAATCTTCTCAGTCGTCTCTCGGATAATTTCAGGACCAGTGAGAGTACTGTCGGGGATCTGCACTTACGGCCATACAGGGCTTCAAACGGCGTAGCCTTGATGCTGGTATGGTAGCTGTTGTTGTAGGAAAATTCAACCAAAGGAAGATGAGTGTCCCATGACGCGCCGAAGTCAATGACGCAGGCTCTCAACATATCTTCCAAGGTCTGAATTGTTCTCTCACTCTGTCCATCAGTCTGCGGATGATAAGCCGTGCTCATATCCAACTTAGTTCGAAGGGCCTTCTGTAGAGACTGCCAGAACCTCGATGTAAACCTGCTATCTCGATCGGAGATAATGGATGCAGGTACACCATGAAGGCGAACTATCTCTTGAATGTAGTTTCGTGTGAGTCTCTCCATCTTGAAGTTTTCTTTGATTGGGAAGTGGGCGGACTTCGTTAATCGATCGACAATCACCCAGATGGCATCGTGCCCACTCGGAGATCTGGGTAACTTGGTGATAAAATCCATGGTTATCCTTTCCCACTTCCACTCAGGTATTTCCGGTTGTTGAAGTAGACCTGAGGGCTTCTGATATTCGACCTTCACCTTGGCGCAAGTCAGACACTTGCCCACGAAGGTAGCGATCTGATTTCATGTTTGGCCACCAATAGAGCTGTTTGAGATCCAAGTACATCTTGTCCGAACCTGGATGAACGGAGTATTTCGTCTTGTGAGCCTCATTCATGACAACCTCTCTGTACCCGCCGAACTTTGGAATCCAAATCCGGTTCATGAAATAGTACACTCCGTCTCCTTTGACCTCCAAGTTCTTGTCCATTCCTCACAGTGACTCACTTGCCACGTTCTCGGGTTTTAAGGCTTCCAGCTGAGCCTCTCTGATTTGCGCGGTTAAATGGGAATGGATGGTCATTGTTAGTGCCTTCACCTTACGTCCTGAATACTCCTTTCGACTGAGGGCATCTGCTACCACATTGGCCTTGCCGGGATGGTAGCGAATTTTGCACTCGTAGTCACTGAGTAGCTCGACCCATCGTTGTTGTCTCATGTTTAACTCCTTTTGATTGAAAATATGTTGCAAGCTCTTATGGTCGGTGAAGATAGTGCACTTGGTTCCATAGAGATAGTGTCTCCAGATCTTTAACGCAAAGACCACTGCTCCCAACTCTAAATCGTGGGTGGTGTAATTGACCTCGTGTGTTTTCAACTGCCTCGAGGCATAGGCGATGACCTTTCCTCTCTGCATGAGCACACACCCTAGGCCCTGATTGGATGCATCACAGTAGACAACAAAGTCTTCTTTCCCTTTGGGCAGGGACAAGATAGGTGCGCTGCAAAAGGCCTGCTTCAAAGTTTGAAACGCAGTGTCTTGCTTGACTCCCCAACTAAAGGTTACCCCTTTTTGCGTCAGGGTAGTTAAAGGCTTAGCGATTCTGGAGAAGTTCTGGATGAATCTGCGATAATAGCCCGCGAGACCCAAGAACTGCCGGATTTCTGTGGGTGTCTTCCGTGCAGACCAATTCTCAATCGCTTTGATCTTGGACGGGTCGACGTGTATTCCTTCCTTACTAATCACGTGTCCAAGGAAATTCACCTTCCTGATCCAAAATTCGCACTTCGAAAATTTCGTGTAAAGCTTTTCTACCCTTAACGTTTCCAACACCTGTCTTAGGTGCTGTTTATGGTCATCTTCACTCCGCAAATAGACAAGTATATCGTCGATGAACACAATCACGAACTTGTCTAAGAAAGGGCGGCACACCCGATTTATCAGGTCCATGAATGCTGCCGGTGCGTTAGTTAGACCAAAGGGCATTACTACAAACTCGTAGTGTCCATAGCGAGTTCGGAATGCTGTTTTGGGCACATCATCCTCATGAACTCGCAACTGATGGTACCCTGATCTTAGATCTATCTTTGAGAAATAACTGGCTCCCTGAAGTTGGTCGAAGAGATCGTCGATTCTGGGTAAGGGATATCGGTTCTTGATGGTAAGCTTATTCAGCTCTCGGTAGTCAATGCACATCCGAAAGGATCCATCTTTCTTTTTCACAAATAAGATCAGAGCTCCCCAGGGTGAGGAACTCGGCCTTATGAATCCTTTACTGATCAGCTCATTGAGCTGACTGGATAATTCTTGCATTTCCGCTGGCGCTAAACGGTAAGGAGACTTGGCTACAGAAGTAGCTCCTGGGATCAAGTCGATACGAAACTCGACTTGGCGCTCGGGAGGGATTCCTGGAAGATCCTCAGGGAAGACATCAGGAAAGTTACAGACTTCGGGGATGCTCTCGAGGTCTATAACTTTTCGTGCTTCGTCGACAACATGAGCTAGGAATGCATGACACTCCTTCTGCAGATATTTCTGAGCTTTGATGCATGAAATGATACGGAGGTTCGAACTGAGCTTATCACCATAAATCATAAGGGTTTCGCCAGAAGGAAGATTGAGACGGATAGCTTTCTCGAAGCAAAGAATATCAGCATGATTGGAGCTTAACCAGTCCATGCCGATAATGACGTCGAAACTCTTGATGGACACATGCATAAGGTCGATAGGAAAAGAATAATCGTCTAGGGTAAGAGTACAGCCTATGAATATGTCGTTAGTGCTCTCCTTCTTCCCGTTATCCATCTCGACGGTAAATGTTTTGGTTAAAGGTTGGGATTTACATTTGTTTAGATGTTTGAATGTATGACTAACAAAACTCCTCTCCGCACCCGAATCGAAGAGAATGCATGCATAAGCGTTGTCAAGGAGGAACGTACCCGTAACAACGGTAGGATCAGCAACTGCTTCTTCCTGGCCCAACACCAGAACTCTTCATGTATTGCCACCAGTCGTTGCCTTGGGGCAGTTTCTCCTGAAGTGCCCAGCCTCTCCACATCCATAGCAAGTTTGACCAGCGCCTGCTCCCGGAGCCTGGTTGGCTGGTTGAGCCGGAGTTTTGCAGTATCGAACTGTGTGTCCCTTCTTTCCACAGTTGTTGCAAATCAACTCACGGCAGGGCCCGTGATGATGGAAGTTACACTTGTTGCACAGAGGTAGTTTTCCAGCATAACCACCGGTAGGGGATTGGGTGGTTGGAACAGCAGTGGGAGCAGCAGCAGGAGCAGTAACAGCATGAACTGCCACTATTTGTTATTTCTTGGAGGGCTCCTGCGAATACTGACCCTTTCGTTTGTTGCCAAACTTCTTCTTCTTCCCACCGCTTTCCTTTTGTGGCTCGGAGACAGCTGCCACATCATCTAGATCGATTCCATGATCGATCAGAGTCTGTGCCAGATCCTTGGCGCTTTCAAATGTAGTCGGCCTAGCAGCCAAGAAATTTCCTTTGGTGGGTTGCGTCAGTCCCCAGATGTACCTCTCGATTTTCTTGCTTTCCGGGGTGACCATTCCCGGACAGAGAAGCGCCAGATCACAGAATCTAGCAGTGTAAGCAGCGATGTCGTAACCCTTCATCTTCAAGTTCCAGAGTTCGTGCTCCAACTTCTGCACTTCGCCCCTTGGGCAGTACTCCGCTAGCATGAGCTCCTTCAGCCTTTCCCAACCCACGGCATTAGCCACTGGCAGGGTTAGGGTTTTAACTCGACCATTCCACCAGGTCAAAGCTCTGTCGGTGAAGGTGCAGGCGGCAAACTTCACCTTGTTTGCTTCAGAACAGACGCAAATTTCGAAGATGGATTCGATCTTCTCGAACCATCGACTCAGAGCGATGACACCTCCATTTCCGTCGAAGGACTTGGATTTTGTAGTCATGAAGTCCTTCTAGGAACACTCTTTTTGATGTCCCTGACTTCCATCTTGTCTCTAGGGGTCGGTTCCACCTCCAGCCCCACCAGCATTCACTTGAGCCATTGCTGCAGTCACGGCGGCGGTAACTGCTGCCTGGAACATGATGGGGTCGAACTGAGGAGGTGGTGGTGGTGCCGGAGTGTCGTTGTTCCTTCTGATGGGTCTTGGTCGAGGAGGCATCTTGTTCTAGAAATAATCAGGAAGAAGAGGATGGTAAGTCCTCGAGATATAAAAACAAAGTATATCTCATCCTGATAATGAAAGTATTCTACCGAGCGATAAACACGGAGAGGTTACTAATACAAGTAAGTTATCGCTTAAGGAAGGAGAGGTAGCAATACTTAGAGTGAGTCTATATACTGAGTTTGGCTCTAGCGAAAATACTCCTATAGTATTTTATGTGAGATGATTTTGGTAAGTTTTAGGTCTGCTGTAGCACCACAGTCACCCCCAAACACATGTTGGTCATGTCTCGAGTGAATATAGTTGATCAGGCTATATTCACCCTAGACATGATTACATAACTGCCCAGGTTTAACCGCAGCGTTCCAGCATCCAAAATACTTTTGTTCAGTTCTACTAGCGACACGAATCCTGTTATGTATGCATGCTCGTATACTTTTTATAAAAATACTTTATATTTTGAAAGTATACTTTTAGCGTAGAGCACTTAGGCCCCTTAGTGTTTATAGTTGTATACCACGTAAGGTTCGGTATACTAGTTCACTATAAACAAGGGCTCTGATACCAATCTGTCACACCCCGAAACCGTTGGCGGAAACATTCCGGGGTGGAGGACGTCATGTATAGCATCACAACCAATGAATAACAGCAATCATAGCAACACAACCATTACAGTGAATATTTGAAATAAATGTTTACATCCGTTTGAAACTCAGTTTGAATTACATCCAATAATTTTGCATAGTAAAAACTTAAAAACTCTTAATGCTTCAGTTCCTCCAAAAATCCAGCAAGTACCTGTCTACTGATTTCCTGAGAATACAAGCAGTTTGAAAAATATCAGCATAAAGCTGGTGAGTTCATAAGCAGTAGTTTGTAATGAAAACTTGTTGATGCGCGAGCTTAAATGTTTGTGTAGTCTCAAGAAAATCCGATATTTTCTTTAGTGAAAACGTAGCGTTATCGGTTTCGTATAAAACATGAATGTTCGTTTCTGAAAACCGTAGTGATATGAGAAAAATACTACTTCAGGTGACTAACCTAAGTTAATCACAAAGTATAAGTATTTTTATATGTAAAACCATAACATGAATGGTTCTGTTTTGAAAACCCTGGCTCGGCCAGTATGCGTAGTGTGTTTTAGTTCTATTTGGTATAAATAAAACCGCTGAAGAATGCCAGGTTGGTAAACTAAAAGTGATTTATACATAATGTGAGTCGTAAAACCATGCTTGATATGACTAGTGACCTTTCCAACGTTCTTCAGGCGTTGAGTGAAATGACATTTGTACATCTCAGGCGTGCCCGCCTAACTGTAGCTAGCAGTCCAGATGTGGGATTGTCAGTCCCGAATAGATCTATTCACAAATCTCATACTCTCCCTCCAGGAGACTCTGGTTATACAGTGGTAGGATTTATCCCTGTACACCTAAGGGTACAGTAGTGAAGTAGCGCCTCACAGTATCGTACAATCTAGTTTACATGTAATGCAGTAGCGTTCTACCGTAGTGAAAATCCGCATGTATACCGTATGTAGTGATAATTACAGTTATGAAAATCATGATAGAGCAGTGATATAAACTATAAACGGTTTCTGTTCCAATGCATATGTTTAGTAGTGAAAGTTTCTATGCTTGATAAGTTTTTAGAGAAATCCCAAACTATACCGATTATAGTTTGCATGTATAACGTAGCGAATAGTGTGTCAATATAAAAAACTATGCAATTTTAATGAAAACGTCCCTTATGCTCGGCATAGTACAAAAGGGAATTAAAGTATGAAATTTGCATAGGTTTTATGTATATTCAAGAAAATGTTAGTGTTTAGCTTGTATTCCCCCCCTGAAAACATTAAAATGCGGAAAATGTAGGGGTATGAACTCACAGTTGTTGCGTGAAATCGTTGACTGAAATGAAGATCCTCGAGTTGTTGCATGTGACACTTAACGGAATCCTATTATGAAATAAATACGTATATGCATCTAAATTAGCGATTTCGTTAGGTAACGTGTTAGAGGTACACTTGAATTCGGTTGAGGAATGTTACCGAGACTTGATCGAATCGAAGAAGGTGAGTTTTCAGTCAAAAACACCACTTAAAAGGTGTTTACGGTTGAAGAGGAGTTTACGGTTCCTGAAGGCTCGGTGAGTTTACGGCCGTAAACTCAATAACAGAGTTTACGGTCTTTGAAGGTTGGACCGTAAACTCAAGAACAGGGTTTACGGTTCTTGAAGGTTGGACCGTAAACTCAAGAACAGGGTTTACGGTTCTTGAAGGTTGGACCGTAAACTCGAGAAAAATGGTTCTGATTGCTGATTTCGAAGAGATAATCGTTTCCAGGCATTCCCAAGTGACTCCAAACGTGGTTTCTCGATGATTTCTGAAGTTTGAAGGCGTTTTGAGTGTTTACGGTCGAGATTCTTAGAGAGAGAAGGAGAGAGTGTGGCCAGAAACGTCCTAATGAAGTCGGAGGCATCGTATTTATAGGGGTGAAGTGAGGGGTCCATTTCATCACTGACCGTAAACAGGTTTACGGTCGTAAACAGGTTTACGGCCGTAAACGAGTTTACGGTCGTAAATCCCATTTTAGATCAAAAATGTAGTTTTCTCGAGATTTTCGGGTTTCCGCGCGATTTTTAGTTCCGACTCGTAAATAATTTAATTATAACTAGATTATTTTCTAAACCAAAAAGTTTAACGGAAAAGTTAACGAATTTGAATTTTTTTTTATTAACGGAAATCGCGTAACGGAAACGGAAAAAGTTTCGGGTTGTCACAGAATTACATTTAGAGACTGATAGCAATTTTGGATAGAAAAGTTAAGACCCTGAGGAACAAGTAGGTGCGACCGGTTAAGGTGCAATGGGAGCACCGCAGGGGATCCGAGTGGACTTGGGAGTCGGAGTCCGAGATGCGCGAGCAGAACCCAGAATTGTTTCTGGAGCATGACTTCGATGGCAAAGTCTGATTCTAGTGGGGGAGATTTGTAACATCTCGACTCCCAAGTATAATATTTATATATTTATTATTTATGAGTTGTTTGAGCAACTCGGCGAGTTGGTGCCCCAACTCATGGAGTAGAGGCGGGTTGACCACGTGGGTTTTATAACCAACTCGACGAGTCGGAGAGACCAACTCGGCGAGTTGGCACTGTGAGAGGAAACCCTAATTCTCTGGGGTTGGGTCCTATTTAAAGGACCTTAAGCCCTCATGTCCGCCTCACCAGCCACCCTACTCCCCTGTGTGAAACCCTAATCGCCTATATTAAGCTAAGAGAGAGAGAGAGAGAAAGAGAGAGAGAGCTAATCTTTGGGCATTTTAGTGCACTTTTTGAAGATAAGAGTGGAGTATCAAAGAAAGGAACGAGAAGAGACTATTGGATCTGGTGTTATTTCATCTAGAGCTTCTTTTGAAGGTAAAAAAGTCTCCACCTTGCTCATTAGTTTGACTAGATCTCATTTTATGGAGTTTTAGGGCTTATTCCATCTTTCCTTGAGGCTTTGAGTGTGTTGAGCTTGCCAAGAGAGTGAGACTTTAGATCTGGACCTTATGAGGTCCCTTGAGTCCAAAGGTCCCAGCTTTATCCAGCTAATAGAAGAGCTTTCATGATTAAGACCCTAAATGGAAGTTGTTTTGGAATTTCAAGCCCTAAGTGACATGCATGCACGTAAAGCTTGCAGTTTTACGTGGTATATTTGTTGGATTAGTGTCTAAGTCCATAAGTATAATTGGTATGTACTTGACCCGACTCGGCATGGTCCATTTGGGTTGCATGGCATCGGAACATTTGGGTAGACCGTTTGTGAGGAGAAGACATTTGTGACATATTAATATATTATAAGTTCTAATATATTAATATGAAATCATGTTATTTAATTAGTATTGATCAAGAATTAATTTGGACTTAATTTAGTGATCAAAAAGAGACTAATTAAATATATGGGGATTGATTGTATAAATCATTCATTCTTATATATGTGGGCTTATGATCCAAGATTCCTTATCTTGGGTTTAACCCATGTGGTGATCCATGGATCCTCCATGGAGGTTAAAACCCATGAAGCATAAGGAATGGGTAAAGTCATGAGTTACATGGTGTAACCCTAATAGCCACACTATATAAGAACCCCTTTAGTTCAAGAAATGGGCACTAGTGATACATATGTGAGAGGGCTAGCCGATTTGAACATGTATGTCTTCTTCTCTTGGTTATTCCATGTGTTGGTGATGTTGTGTGAACCATTTGAGGTGTGACACTTGGGGCACTAGGCTCTCGAGCTTCATGGATTCAAGCTACATCAACAAGGTATGTATTTCTATCTAGTTTATTATCCAAGTATCAATGTTTTGTATGCTAGTTACGGTAATACCTTGGATATTCATTTTTGCATGTGTAATAGCGAAAACATAGATCCAATGTATTTAGGGTTTCATGTACACTTACGAGTGTTAGAATGCTCAAAACCCAACAGTAGTATCAGAGCCTAGGCTTGTTTTCAATTATACTTGATGCAAAGTGCTGAAAAATGTTGAAAAAGTCGATTTTTGGGCTGTCTGGGCACTGGACTCTCCGAGTCCACTGATGAACTCGCCGAGTCCATGAGGAAAATCATCCTACTCGTCGAGTAGGTTCATACACTCGACGAGTAGGATCCCCTGACAGCATATTTTCGACTTTTAAGGGTAGAATTGGACTAGAAACATTACCCTAAGCTGTTTTCGAACTTATAAACCTATTTTTGATGTGGTAATGTTCATACTAATCCAATTTCAAAGATAATTATCAATAGATTCATGTTTTGTATTAGTTTAATGATTAGGCTAAGTACATGAAAAATTTTGATTTGTATTATCTTGTTCTTATGAGTTGCTTAGATTAATACAAAAAGTCATGTGAAAATGTGTTTTCAATCCAAATTAATCTAAGAGTTGATTCTAAAATGTGTTTTTGTAACTTGTCCTCAAGTTATATGAAAAGTCACATTTAAGATTCATAAAA
Organism: Lactuca virosa; assembly: GCF_052849685.1. NCBI lineage: Eukaryota > Viridiplantae > Streptophyta > Magnoliopsida > Asterales > Asteraceae > Lactuca > Lactuca virosa. The sequence goes on along the minus strand of NC_136426.1, from coordinate 126,547,808 downwards.
CTCATAAAGATCTCCATAAGTTATGAATAAGGAAGAGTCACATTCTTTAATGGTTTAAAGTCTTCCATAACTTGTCCTCAAGTTACGGAACTTGAAGAGTTTTTTGAATTAAAACTACTTTAAATACATAAGTTGTGGATTTGAATAGTTTTTAATAGTTTCAAAACTTGCCCTCAAGTTTTGGAATTTGAAAAGTTTTCCCTTATGAATACTTTAATTCCAAATTAAGCCCTTAGGATTTTAAAATTTAAAATTCAACCCTTATACTTTATAATATTATAAGTTAATAATATATATATATATATATATATATATGTATAAGAGCAAGTCGCCTTACCATTAGTAGGCCTCATTCACGAAGTCGGTCTATAAGGGGGGTATAAGGTTACTGCCTATAAAATGGCAGTTTAATGGGTGTCCACTCTCACCCACCGCTTCCTTGAGTGGTGGAGGGTCGTTAGCCGAACGGGTAGGACAAGGACTATAATTCTCCCTTCATTAAAAGTATTAATGATAAATACTAAGTAACTAAACACTTATAATTACCAATCTTAGTTACTTAGGAAAATGTGAATATGGTGCTAACCCATGAAATTACACTTTACACTTTGCTTAAGTCGGTTAGTGGAGCGTGTGTGGTTTACCGACACATCGGTTGGGTGATAAACATTTAAGAGTACCAAGTAATTTGCATGGTTACTTCACACCTTGTTTTGTGATCCTCGGCATCCCAGTCACAAAACCTCAAGGGCACACTCAAGATTGAAACATGCCATTGAAAAAGTTCAATGAATCTCAAAAGAATCTAGGAGTTTCAAATCCAAGTAAAACCTAATAAATTATTTCGTTTTCATGGTGGAAATTGGTGAATCGTCATTCACCTACCTTCAAATATTCTATAGCTTGGATTACGGCATCCCTCTTCCAAGTTATAAAATATTGTGTTGGGTCCTAGCCTTAATATTTCATATTGGGTGTTATATTAAGGACCTTGAATCAACTTTCTTGAATATCTCCCAAAAGATGTCTAGTTCAGCCATCTGTGATCTTCCCAACTCTCTTGGAACTTTACTCCCTCCACCTCCTCCAATTATTCTCCCTAACCCACAAGTTCAAGGTCACTCAAACCCTATTGGCAAGCAAGGTCTATGTGTGCTCACATCTTAGAGATGAAGTGACATATTGACAAGCCGGGAGAGTTGGGTGTCAAAGTCTTAAGAAAGTTAGATGCTCAATCACTTTCTAAGTCACATAGTAAGTTCCTTATGGACTACTATGTAAAGGACTATGACATGACCCTTAATGATCTTATCTATTTGCTTTGTGCTGCTTAATCAGCAATGATTTGGAGCACTAGCAAAGCAAATTTGATTAGAAGATCAACTTCCCAAACCTTCAATAGATATTGACAATGGTAACATTGGATACCCAGTAAAAGCTTTCTCTTCCCAATGGAAAGGGATCGGTCATAGTCAAATCGGTTGACCAAACGGTAAAGAGAAAGACAAGTCTGAGATAGTCCAGTGCACCATTCCCAAAGGGTCCATATGTTTCTGTTGCCAAAGGAATGGGCATTGATTGCGAAGCTGCATATTTACCTGAAAGATCATAAGGTTGATCAAGTCAAGAAGTTTGACTCTACTTTAGGTAAAAGTCCACTATCTAACTCTATTAAGTTTCTATTCTGAGATTCTCATTACATGATGTGAGTGGGTCACATGTTGATGTTTTAAGAATCAAAGAAAAGTGAAGAAACTTAAAGGAAGTATATGCCGATTCTGATCGCGAAGATGGATTTCGATCGCATGGTTCGGTGATCAGAATTTTGAGTTGTTGCTTAGGAGTTATGATATATTGTTTAGGAATAGATAACAACAAAGTTTTTCATATGCTTTTGCACTGTAACGATAAGTTTTTCCACACAGTTTTTAAAATATAAGGAAATTTTTATTTCATTTATTCTAAGTATCCTTACAATGGCATTTGTGGAAAAACTGTTGCTTATATGATTCCATTGATAGCAATATTGGAAAAATGGATTTGTTTCTTTCATTTGTGGTAATGTCTAATTTACCAAATAAGGAAAGATTCTCATCACCCAAGGTTTCAGTTGGATAGAAACTTGGAAATCATGCAAGTTGTATAGTATGATGAATGAGAATTTTCATCTTTGGAAAATTAAGACTAATTCCTTGTTCACATGTATATGTGAGTCAAGTGAAGAACTAAGGGATCAAGTACACATTCTGGTGCACTGATCAAGTCCACCACAAAAGATCGATAAGACTATTCGTCATGATTTACTAAAGTTTAGTAAATATGGTTATACTTACAAGGTTAAGTATAATTCTGTAGCATTGGAAAAGTTTCGATGTATGGCAGAACGAATAAGAAGAATCAAATTAGGCAGAAAGATAAAAGTTTCTCAAATCTGAAAAGATGGGAGAGCACTTTAGTATCAGGTTTTGTGATCATCTTAATGATTTAGAAATCATATCACAATTAGTCCTCTAAGGAAATCTTAGTGCATTCTTATGACTAAGAAGATGAATCTTGAATTGTTGAAATGGTTAAATCAAGAAGATGAGTCATACTTCATTCCAATACAAATCTTAGAGTTATACTCCAAGACTGTAAGTTGAGTGACATATCTTAAAGAAAGGTTTAAAACATTTGTCAAATGTAAAAGTAAAAGTGTCCTACTCTTGTACATTTGAAATTGGTAAGATGTGATGTTTTGGATAAAACAAAGACCAACTAAGGCCAATTGTGTGAAGTGTTTGTCTTGATAAAGAAGCCGCACTATCTCTTGAATATTTGGCAAGATAGTTTTATATGACAAGAGTATAGTGGGAGTCTAAAAGATTCTGAAAGTATTTCAAGATCTAATCAAGAATAAAACCTGTATTTCATCACTAGCACCTGACTAGAGGTTTATAACCTATTGTGTTGACATTTCTGTGCCCATTCCAGTAAAGATGGCGATACATTTGAGTTCTACATGTTCTTAATTGTTTGCATAACTACTTGGAAGCAATGGCAGGCCCTGTACTCCCAGGTGGCAAGAACTTAAGATTGCACAAGTTCAATCCATATGAGTTTGGATTTGTCACTAACCTAGTCTTCTGATTATGGTTTTGAAAAATTCACGTGGATGAGAACACATACACTATAAAATCTAAGGGTCATAAGGTTTCTCTCCGATTCATGAAAATTATGTGAGGAAACACTTCCACCAAGTAGATTTGAACCAGATAACAAAAGGTCTAAACAATTGAGACTATGATTACGACATCCCTTTTCATAGTTCTGAATTTGTTTAGACATACATGTGTGCTATCTAAGGAAAGGTGTATGATTTTGATAAAGTTTTATCAAAGCATTTCGTATCAGAAGTCTGAACTTTGGTATGAAAGTCAATACAGTATTGATTTCTAGAAGTCCAGCTGATTTCTGAGTACATGTCAAAGCTAGTGGGAGCATAAGTGTTATGCTAATAATTTTCATGTTAGTGGTAGCATGATAATTATGATAAGTATTGCAAGTTGGCAATGTTAATTATAGAAAAAAAAAGGTTTCAATTGGGAAAAAGTTATTTTGCTATAATTAAGGGAGAGGAAATTGTACTTCATTTCAATTCTAAAAGCTTAGATTGAGGTTTTAATCATCTTTAGTCAAGGATATATATATATGATATTTATGTTGGAATGGCTCAACATAAGGAAATTCTATATATGATTCCATTATTTGTGTTCTAAAATTTGATTATGATTACGGCATCCCTTTTCATAATCTGAATTATGAGAACTTGGCAAATAGAAATATTATAGCAAAAGGACTGGTCTAGTATCATGTCTTTATGTGAGACATCATGAATCGTGTCCCATATGCTTCGGATATAGGATCGATTGCATGTGCTATAATATTCATCCTTTCTAAAATTTTCCAAATGCCTGGGGTATTAAGAAAGGAAAAGGTCTAGAATTGGATATGACTAAAAGGATTAAGCAATTGTCGAGGACAATCTAAGGTTTACCAAAGATTGGTTGCTCAGGGACAGTTGGAAGTATAGTGTTAATTTTGGAAGGACCATATTAATATAATCTGAAAAGAGGCAACTCTTGTTCAAAAGTGATAGTCAAAATGGGAATATGTAACTGTGTCCATAGTTGGAAGTTATTCAATTTGTGTAAGGTTAGAAAAATTTAATGTAAGAAGGATGTTTCCATGCAGTTGATCTCCATTGGAATACTCTGTAATATATATGTTGACAAGTCTTTGTGACTTTGTGCATAATCATTACAAGAGGATCAACGCGTATAATTTTAAAATATAACAGATTTCTATAAATGATAGGAATTTGGAATTCTTACATTTTCGATAAGTATTTGGGATTGTGAAAATAGAATCATTGAAATTATGTTCAATCGATCTAGTTCACAAAGTAAAGATCATAGACAAACATAGAGTGCTTACTTGGTGTATGGCAAAGCTATTGTTTAGAAAAACATAGTGTACATGCTTGGAGCATGGGACAACTAGTGCTTTTAATTCAAGTATAAAGTTGATAGCTGAAACAGTATGCAATGAATGATGGGTAATCAACATGGTGATAAATAAAAGGTGTGTATATTTATATTCATAAGTTCTGAGACCATATTGGATTCGATTATTCTTGTGTTTCATTTTGCATGTTTTGACTTCCAGAATAAACTAGGTCATTCTTCCCGAATGACTAAGTTATTCAAACCATCCACAGTCGGTCATATGTTGGAAGTAGATATGAATCAAGACTGTCATGGGTTGGCTTGTAGAGGTCTAAGATGTTGGACAAAGCGGTGCTACAACACTCATGAGTGCTCATAAGTTCTGAGTATTGGATTCAACCCGCGCTCATTTGAATCACTTCATGGATTTCATCACGAGTGATCATGAGACGATAATATCTTATATTCTTCAAACCTAGAGATATGAGTTGTTACTATGAGTTGGTTGTACATTGATTGCGTGAAACCGCATTGGTTACTCGATGTTATAAAACGTGCCTTTGTGTATGATTCAACAAGTAGTAGAACAAGCCATATGAGTCGAAGTTTATCCATTCCTTTTACCTTTGGGATAAAAGCGATATCTGTGGGCCCCTCGATGATTTAATGATGACAAATGTAAGTGCTCGGTCGGGCCTGGACTGATTTGATTTGTTCAATTAGTCAGTCGTCATAAATCGAAAATCGAGAAACAACAAATGAACAGAGAGAATGATTTATAATCCATGTCTCAGTCCATATGATATCTAGAATGGAGGAATATATGATCCCTTATCTAATGGACAAGTCATTGAAGAGGTCAGAGTTCAGTTAAAACGTCAGAGTTCGACAGCGGCTTTTGAGAGCTACGATTGCCAGTTGGTTCTTGAAGTCATACGCAATAATAGTTTTAGACTTATCCAAGTGGGAGACTGTTGGATTAGTGTCTAAGTCCATAAATATAATTGGTATGTACTTGACCCGACTCGGCATGGTCCATTTGGGTTGCATGGCATCGGAACATTTGGATAGACCGTTTGTGAGGAGAAGACATTTGTGACATATTAATATATTATAACTTCTAATATATTAATATGAAATCATGTTATTTAATTAGTATTGATCAAGAATTAATTTGGACTTAATTTAGTGATCAAAAAGAGACTAATTAAATATATGGGGATTGATTGTATAAATCATTCATTCTTATATATGTGGGCTTATGATCCAAGATTCCTTATCTTGGGTTTAACCCATATTGTGATCCATGGATACTCCATGGAGGTTAAAACCCATGGAGCATAAGGAATGGGTAAAGTCATGAGTTACATGGTGTAATCCTAATAGCCACACTATTTAAGAACGCCTTTAGTTCAAGAAATGGGCACTAGTGATACATATGTGAGAGGGCAAGCCGATTTGAACATGTATGTCTTCTTCTCTTGGTTATTCCATGTGTTGGTGATGTTGTGTTAACCATTTGAGGTGTCACACTTGGGGTACTAGGCTCTCGAGCTTCATGGAGTCAAGCTACATCAACAAGGTATGTATTTCTATCTAGTTTATTATCCAAGTATCAATGTTTTGTATGCTAGATAGGGTAATACCTTGGATATTCATATTTGCATGTATAATAGAGAAAAAATAGACCCAAGGTATTTAGGGTTGCATGTACACTTAGGAGTGTTAGAATGCTCAAAACCCAACAATATTATCATTGGGAGGCTAGATCTAGAGTTTGGGGTTATAAATCTGCCTTAGACTGTTGACTCGAGTGTTGACTCGACGATTCAGGTCAACATGGACTGTTGACTCAAGTGTTGACTTCAGTCGACTTTAGGGTTTGGTCAAGACAGGGAGCATGGAGACCATGGAGGGGTAGAATGGTCTTTTACCCATTCCAAGAGTTAGATAGATAGAGAGAGAGAGAGAGTACCATTGGTTAATTTATAATTATGAATGGAGTGCTAATTAGAGATAATTATCATATGTGTTAGGCAGAGGCTAGATCGGTGATTCGTGTACGAGATTTATTTGCTTGATTACGAGGTGAGTCTTCTCACTATACTTACCTTGAGTGGTAATTTGTGTGACCGGAGGGTCTTGTATGCTATTATTGAGTATTGTGATATTCGGCATTATGTCTTTGAGATTTATGCGATGTATTATTCTGAGCTTTACTGAGTTAGGACCGGAGGGTTCCACTGAGACACATTGACCGGAGGGTCTTATTTGAGATATATCCATGAGAGGCTAATGAGCTATGTGTGGTATTTTGGGGAACTCACTAAGCTTCGTGCTTACCGTGTTATGTGTTATGTGTTTCAGGTACTTCTTTGGATCACGGGAAGGCGCTGGCTTGATTGTACACACACACACACGAGATGGAGTTTACATAATGATGATCCTGGATTGTGCTTAAACAATTTATGAACATGTGTTTTCATAAATTGTCATTTTAGAGATTCGTGAACTATGTTTATGAGAATTATATGATTTTTAAAATGAAAATTTTGTTTGAAAATTTACGGTGTTACAGTGCCCCTCATGCTGCTCCTGGGTCTTGGAGTAGACCATGATATCATCAATAAACACTATCACTGACCAGTCTAACATCGGCCTGCACACACGGTTCATGAGCTCCAGGAACACAACTGGGAAATTGGTGAGCCCAAAAGGCATCACCACAAATTCGTAGTGCCCATATCGAGTCCAGAAGGTCGTCTTCTACACATCCTCCTCCCTGACCCTCATCTGGTGGTATCCTGAGTGCAGATCAATCTTGAAAAACCAAGACGCCCCCTGAAGCTGGTCAAATAAATCATCGATCCTCGGGACTGGGTAACGGTTCTTTACTGTTAGCTTGTTTAACTCCCGGTAATCTATACATATCCGGTGTGACCCATCCTTCTTTTTCACGAACAGGATCGGTGCACCCCACGGTGAGTTACTCGGTTGAATAAATCCCTTATCTAACAGCTCCTGCAGCTCTGTAGACAACTCCTGCATCTGTGGTAGGGCCAATCGATATGGTGCCTTGGCTATGGGAGCTGCACCAGGAACCAAATCAATCCGAAACTCCACCTGCCTCTCCGGAGGCACCCCAGGTAGATCCTCCGGAAATACATCCGGGTACTCACGAATAACCGACACCTCATCAACCGCCACTCTATCATGCTCCCGTGTATCCATAACGTAAGTGACAAACCCAGAACAACCTTGGTGGAGATAACACGTGGCCCTAGTAGCTGAACAGAAAATGGGGTCGTGTTGAGCTCTCTCCCCCTGGACCACCAACTCTCCCCCACTTGGGGCCCGTACTCGTAGTAGCTGTTGCTCACAATCAATCACTGCCCCATTGGGGCTCAACCAATCCATCCCTACTACGACTTTGTTCCCGCACAGAGGGATGGGAACCAAGTCAATAGAGTAGCACTCATCATACATCCTCAAAAAACAACCTCGATGAACCCTCGATGCCTGAATGGATCGCTCATCTGTAATCTCAACCTCTAGTGGGTAGTCTACCATGCTCGAAGACTCAGAAAATTTCTTGCTGAGCACAAGAGATACGAAAGATTGGGTGGCCCCCGAATCAAATAACACCAAAACAGGGATATCGTTCACGAGGAACGATCCTAGAAAAAGACATATAAAATGTAAGTACCGACATTAACATAAAATAAAAGTTAATGGAAAGAAACATACCCGTCACCACATCTGGTGCAGTCCGCGCCTCCTCGGCGGTCAACTAAAAGGCTCAGCTCCTCACCACTAGAGCATCCGTCTTGCCCTAATGGTTGTCTGTGATCCGCAGGGTCGCTGGAGCTTGCGCCACCATTGGCGCTCCTGATGCTAGGCTCATACAGTGGGCCTTCCTGTGGCCCTTCTTGTGACAACTCGATATTTTTCAAGTCAATGTAACATTCAAAAAGTCAAATATAATGAACTATTTGGAATCAATGAAATTAGCGTAAAAAATGAAGTGTTCTAAAATCAAAATTGGTATGCATAAAGTGTTAGATATCGTGTTCCAAAAATATAAAGAACACTCAAATCCGAGTTATAACGAAGAAGTTATGACCAATCGAAAATCCACGACACACCCGGTAAAACACTATTAAGCGTAAAAAGTGAAACTTCAATAAAATACTTTTTAGCCTTAGGTATCTAAACGAAAGTCATAGATTACGTTAAACCGTGAGCATGCATAAAAAGAACGCCCAAATTTGACTTCGTATGAGGAAGTTACGATTTTTCTAAGTTTCGGAACAGCGGTAGACAGCTAAAAACTCGAAATAAATATCGAGCGATTTTTAGCCGACGCAACCTAAACGAGAGTTGAAGGTCTCTACAATAGTAGTACAATGGCAAAAAGACAGACGAAAACGGACCTCGGATAAAGAAGTTATGGATTTTTAACGGAATTATCATGTACCGGCCTATTAAATAAAATATAATTAAAAATAAAGTCAAAACTAGCCGACGAAGTCTAAATGAAAGTTGTAGAGTATATTCTCACCTACGCGTGGATATAAAGAACGTTAAAAACGAAGCTCGTATGCGAACGTTACGCATTTTTGAAGTTTTTGGCACGCATTACGAAGTTTATCCGAAGGAGTACGCCCAACGTACTTCGGAGTACGCCCAGCGTACTAAATGGAGGGCCTCGGATCGGCCACGTCGCCCCTACCACTCTACTGCCATCCCATCCGAAGACCGGAGACCGTGACGTCATCGCTGACGTACGCCCCGCGTACGAGGGTACGCCCAGCGTACGAGGTACGCCCTGCGTACTTTGGTGTACGCCCAGCGTACGAGGGCAGTTTTCTCTCCTATAAATAGCATGCGAGACCTCCGACTTTCCTTGCCCATTTCCTCTTTCTCTCTCACTCTTACTCCACGTTTAGCATCCTGAGATGATCCCGACTTCCCGGTTTCATACCTCAGTCCCGACGAAGGTCCGAAGCTCCGAGATTCCTGAGAATTACACCACTTTCCGGTCGAAGTGCCGCCCAAGAAAAATCTTGTTTAATTCAAATCATCACACTTTCCAGGTGAGTTCATACCCCTACATTTTCACGTCTTTTCATGTTTTAGGGGGGGAAATACAAGTGTAATATGAGAAAAACTTATCGTTTTATACGGATTTAAATACATCATTTACATTATTAAAAGTGTTAAATAACATCGATATCAACGATACACTTTACATGCAAAGTTGGTATTACATCTAGTTTTTATCACCAAATGGAACACACTTTCGGAAATACTATAATGAGTATAGTTTACGGGTTATTCATTACATCTTTACGTAAACATTGTGAAAATGATATACTTTCATCTACATGAAATATAGACTTTTCTTTTCGTAAATCTATTAATACTAAGTATTGTGAGACATTCAGCTTCAACGTACTCACAAGTACGTATTTCAAGTCCTGTATTATAAACCATAATCTCTTGGAGGGAGAGCGTGATACTTGTGTATAGATCTATACGGGATTGACAATCCCGCACCTAAACTGTTAGCTACAGTTAGACCGGCAGGTCTGGGGTGACAAACGTCATAACACTACAACGCCTGAAGAACGTTTATACAGGCAGTCTGGGTCAATGGCATGGTTATAAAACTCACACGGAGTATTAAAATAAGTTTGATTTACGAGACTCTTGAATGCATTCAGTAAATACATTATTTGAGTATAAATACACTTTCGCCATTTGAGCACGAAAGATACTATTGCACTCCAGCCTTTGGAACTTTTTCAAACTATATGTAGAAAATATTGGAATTTCTAGAAAACACGTTTAGTTATTTTTACTAAAGGACATACAAATTTCAGTACAAAAACGCTTATGAACTCACCAACTTAATTGTTGACACTTTTTCAAAACTACTTGTATTTCTTAGGGAATCAGTAATACAGGTAATCATCAGCTTTTGGAGAAGGAACGCTAAGGCGTCTATTATCAAAAGATTTTAAATCATCATATTTGTAATATTCTTTTGAAACATGTATTACACGCAACAATGTAAGTTTTTATTATATTTATGATGGTTGTGTTTACTTTCTTTACAATATTCAACTGTTATGATACTACGTCAGTCACCCACCCCCGAATGTTTCCGCCATTCTGGTTTGGGGGTGTGACAGATTGGTATCAGAGCATTGTTTATAGTGAACTAAGTATATCGAACCACATAAGATATACAAACTATAAATGCAAAGGGACCAAAAACCCTCTGACAAAACGTTTTCATAAACGATACTTTTAATAAACTAAAATGATATATATATATATATATATATATATATATATATATATATATATATATATATATATATATATATATATATATATATATATATATATATATATATATATATATATATATATAAAAGTATAAATACACGCATGCATCGGTCTCGTATCATAGCAAAGATTTTATAAAAAGTATTAAGGCAAGTTGCGACACTACGACTAGGCCTCGGGGTATGTAATCAAATCGAGAATAAATATAGCCTGATCAACTATATTTATCCTGGATGTGACCAACGTATGTCGAGGAATGGTCGTAGTGAGCAACAAGTCGAAAACGTACCAAAGAAAATACTAGAATCAAACTTACAAATTTGAAATACTATAGGAGTATTTTAAAACCATAAGAACTATAATAATCGTGCGACACTCGATATTTAGTTAAACTTAGGAAATCGTCAAATAAATAAAAAAATTATTTATCAAAAATTACCTTTTTACTCCCGAGTTTTTATAAAATTCTCTTACCTCTATTTCTCGACTAGACAAAATGGCAGGATTTCACATTCCCAGGGATCCCTACTACCCTAACCAGGGTTATGGAGGCTGGATTGAAGAGGACCCAGAGGAAGATCCCGAAGAGATTCCCGAGGAGGAGCCAGAAGAGGATTCCGAAGAGGATCCCAAGGAAGACCCAAATGAAGAGACAGAAGAGGAAGGAGATGGTGGAAGCAATGACTCGGAACCCGAGATCTACAATCCTCCCCGAGGAGCAGCAAATCCCCAAAGGAACTTTCAGGGCCTGGCGCCCCGTTGGGCTGTGGATCTGAAGCGATGGAGCATGGAACAAGGGCAACGCTCACGCTACGGCATGGCACGAGGCTTTTATAACCTCAGCAATGGGGGTTCGGCTGACAGGGCACTCCCTGTCATGGTTCGTCACATTGCCAACCAAGGTGAGCAAGCAAGAGCAAATGCCAGCCAACTCTTGGACATTGGGGCCACCGCTGCTGTCACTGCGGTACGTCTTCGTCGTCTGGACGAGGAGCATGAACGAACAATAGAGCACACCTTTTCCCTTCAGAAAGACATTACTGCTGCTAGAGCCTAAGTAAGGGAGTTCCGTAAGAACCAAGCCGCAATGGAGAGGCGTATCATCGAGGCTGAACGACAAGTAGCCCGAGCTAAGGCTTCGACAACCACATACCATGGTCCGCAGCGTGCTACCCGCTCGGATTAGAGCGCGTACTACAGGCGATATATTTATACTTATCGGCTAAGTGTTGGTGTTACCTTTTCTTGTATAAATGTAAACCCGATGGATTGTGAGTACACAATTCGGAGGCCGGAATGCTGTCAAATTTTCCCATTTTCATTGATGTACCCTAGACCTATAAAAGGTCAAATTTTCCTGATCGTTGTATCATATACTAATATCAATGAAATTGACACGCATTTATTATTTCCTTGAGTATTCCATTTAATTCTTAAAAGAATCATACACTTATTTTTGAAAGTTTCCATTATCATGCAAAAACCAGAAATGTTCAAAACTAAAACTTATAATACTAAAACCTTCCATAATCATTTCTAATGACTTATCAAGAATTCGTCTCTTAACTTGTGGCAGAATCATGCCACCAAGGAGAAATCCCCGACGCTTCAATACAAACGGAGCACCAACACCACCTCCACCACCCCCTCCATCAATGGATGCTGCTACCTTTCAGGTTGCTGTAACAGCTGCCGTAACCGCAACAATGGCACAAATGAGTAACAATGGATCAGGAGGAGGAATAAATAGCTCTACTAATGGCCAAAACCAAGGTCGCTCCAGGGAATGTACCTATAAGGACTTCTCCAACAGCAAACCCATCCCCTTTAATGGAATTGATGGAGTGATGGCTTTATCCCAATGTATAGAGAAAACGGAAGCTGTGTTCAAGATATGCTCATGCCCCGAAGAAAGCAAAGTAAAATTTGCCGCCTGTACTTTCTCTGAACGAGCCCTAACGTGGTGGAATGGCCACGTCAAGTCACTAACTCTGGTGGTGGCAAACTCCATGGTTTGGGAGAACCTGAAGCAAATGCTACTACGAGAGTACTGCCCAAGGGGCGAGATCCAGAAACTTGAACAGGAACTTTGGGAATTGACTATGGTGGGCTCGGACATCACAACCTATACGAATAGGTTCAGTGATTTGAGAATACTTTGCCCAGGGATGATGGCCCTAGAAATCAAGAAGGTGGAAAGCTATATCTGGGGGCTGTCACCCCAGCTTCGAGAAAGTGTGCTAGATTCCAAACCCATGACGTTCGACAGTGCCAAACAACTGGCACAGTCCCTCGTCGATCATGGGGTCTTCCAAGATGTCACGACCATCGTCCCGGAACCAACCAAAGGAAGCAACAACAATAACAGCAATGCCAACAACAACAACAACAACAACAACAACAACAAGTTTTGGAACAAAAGGAAAGGTCAAACTTCGCAAGAACCTTCAAAGAAACAAATAGTGGCGGTCCATGCTGCTACTGCCCCCACTGCTGTCCCTGTTACCCCTACGCCGGTAAAACAATATGCTGGGAACCTACCAAAGTGCAACAAATGCAATTACCATCACAACAGGAATTGCCGGGAGATGCACTGTAAAAACTGCGATAGGAAAGGGCACACTGCCCATTTCTGTAGGGCACCGGCGTGACCAATCACCCAAGTTCTTGGTGCTGGAGTGAGCCAGGCATGTTATGGATGTGGGGAAACTGGGCACTACAAGAGGGATTTCCCTAAGGCAAAGAATGTTGACGGTGTAGGAAGAGTGCTGGCAATAGGGCAGAACGAGGCAATAGCCGATCCCACAGTGGTTACGGGTACGTTTCTCCTCAACAACATTTATGCATGCATACTCTTTGACTGTGGTGCGGAGAGAAGTTTCGTGAGTCATAAATTCAACCACTTACTTAATCAAAAACCCCAAGCACTCAATAAAATATTCACAGTAGAAATGGCAAACGGTAAAACGGAAAGTGCAAACGATATGTACATAGGCTGTTTGTTAAATTTAAATGAACACTCGTTCCAAATCGATCTTATGCCGATAACTATAAGAAGTTTTGATGTCATCATCGGTATGGACTGGTTAAGCCTTCACCATGCCGATATACTTTGTCACGAAAGGGCTGTTCGCCTCAATCTGCCAAGTGGCAAAACTCTTATCATTTATGGGGACAAACCCAGTACCAATTTACAAATCATCTCTTGCGTCAAAGCCCGAAAATACCTTCGCAAAGAATATCATGCCTTTCTAGCCCACGTGGTAGACAAGAAACGAGCAGTGAAAGTCATTAAAGACATTCCGGAAGTTTGCAATTTCCCCGACATTTTCCCTGAAGATCTTCCAGGAGTCCCACCAGAACGTCAAGTCGAGTTCAGGATCGACTTGATTCCCGGAGCTACCCTAGTAGCAAAATCGTCGTACCGTCTAGCACCGGGAGAAATGCAGGAATTATCTAGCCAACTAAACGAACTTCTAAGCAAAGGATTTATTAGACCGAGCTTCTCACCATGGGGAGCACCGGTCCTATTCGTAAAGAAGAAGGACGGATCTTTTCGCATGTGCATCGATTACCGGGAACTGAACAAACTCACGATCAAGAATCGATATCCCTTACCGCACATAGACGATCTATTCGACCAACTACAAGGAGCGAGCTACTTCTCAAAGATCGATTCAATATCTGGGTATCACCAGCTGCGAGTCCTGGAAGGAGACATTCCCAAAACGGCATTCCGAACTCGCTATGGTCACTACGAGTTTGTAGTGATGCCCTTTGGATTGACAAATGCACACACAGTTTTCATGGACTTGATGAAATGAGTATGTCGTCCTTTCCTGGACAAATTTGTGATCGTATTCATAGATGATATACTCATCTATTCAAGGAGCAAGGAGGAATATAGCCAACACCTCCGACAAGTCTTGGAAACATTAAGGACAGAGAAGCTTTACGCAAAATTCTCAAAGTGCGAATTTTTGATTCGGAAAGTAGATTTCCTAGGTCACGTGGTCAGCAAGGAGGGGATACACGTGGACCCTTCCAAAATCAAGGCAATCAAGAACTGGACAACTCCAAGGACTCCAGCGGAAATCTGACAATTCTTGGGCCTTGCTGGGTATTACCGGAGGTTCATACAAAACTTCTCAAATACTGCTAAGCCACTTACCACCCTGACTCAGAAGGGTGTAACCTTCAGCTGGGGAGAAAAACAAGACGTTGCATTCCAAACACTAAAGTGAGCCCTATGCAGCGCACCTATATTATCTTTGCCAGAAGGAACAGAAGACTTCGTGGTCTACTATGATGCGTCAAACCATGGAATTGGATGTGTCCTGATGCAACGAGGGAAGGTCATCGCATACTCTTCGAGACAACTCAAGACGCACGAGGTCAATTATACCATGCACGATCTCGAACTAGGAGCAGTCGTTTTCGCTCTAAAGATCTGGAGGCACTATCTCTACGGCACGAAATGTACAATCTTTACCGATCATAAAAGCCTTCAACACATCCTCAGTCAAAAGGAACTCAACATGAGACAAAGACGGTGGGTAGAACTACTAAACGATTACGAATGCGAAATTCGTTATCATCCCGGGAAAGCTAATGTAGTAGCTGATGCACTCAGCCGAAAGGAATACTCGGGCCGCCGAGTGAAATCCTTAACAATGACGCTCCATTCACACCTATCCGCGCAAATCAAGGAAGCTCAAATAGAAGCCTTGAAATCCAAAAATATGGTGAATGAAGCCTTAAGAGGGATGGATAAGAACCTCGAAGTCAAGGATGACGGGGTTCGCTACTTCGCGAATCGGATCTGGACGCCGAAGTTTGGCGGATTTAGAGATATGGTCATGGATGAAGCCCATAAGACACGGTACTCAATACATCCCGTTTCAGATAAGATGTATCTGGACCTCAAGAAACTGTATTGGTGGCCGAACATGAAAGCCGAAATTGCTACCTATGTAGGCAAATGTTTGACTTGCGCCAAAGTCAAGGTGGAATACCAAAAGCCCTCGGGATTGTTGCAACAACCGGAAATACCCGAGTGGAAGTGGGAGCGGATAACCATGGACTTCATAACCAAGTTACCCAAGACGGCAAGCGGACTCGACACCATCTGGGTGATCGTCGACAGGTTAACCAAATCCACGCACTTCCTACCAATCAAAGAAACGGATAAACTGGAAAAGCTAACCAGAACATACATCAGAGAGATTGTACAACTGCATGGTGTACCAATATCCATTATCTCGGACCGAGATAGTAGATTCACCTCGAGGTTCGGGCAGTCGCTACAAAAATCTCTAGGAACAAGGTTAGACATGAGTACCATGTTGGATTAATGTCTAAGTCCATAACTATATTTGGTATGTACTTAACCCGACCCGGCATGGTCCATTTGGGTTGCACTTCACCGGCACAATTTATATGGATAGTCTTTTGAGAATAGTATATTTATGATTTATATTAATATATTATAAGTTCTAATATATTAATATGGAATCATATTATTTAATTAGTATTGATCAAGAATTAATTTAGAATTAATTAAGTGATCAAAAAGAACTAATTAAATATGGACTCTTATATATATGGAATGGGCCAAGTTCATTTAGGTTGGGCTAAGCTTTCATGGATGGTCCATGGAGCTTTTAACCCATGGATCCTATGTAAATGAAAGGTCATGGGTATTAGGGTTTACATGGATGTAACCCTAATCCTCCATAATATATAAAGGGGTCCTTGGCTCACAAAATTGGAACAAGTGTGTGAAAATAAGAGTGGGCCGATTTTAGTGTGCATACATATTCTCTCAAGTTCTTCCAAGGTGTTTTGGTGATTTGTGATTCCATTTGAGGCTTCCACACTATTGGGGATAAGCTCTTAAAGCTTGAAGACATCAAGCTACATCAAAAGGTATGTCATCTAACTAGAACTTTGTAGTATAGGTGCTTCATAATATGCTAGTTAGGATGAAACCTTGGAATAGTTAATATTTGCATGTATAATAGAGAAAACATAGATCCAAGGTTTATAGGGTTGCATGTACACCATAGGAGTGTTAGAATGCTCAAAACCTAACATACCGCTTATCACCCACAGACCGACGGCCAGAGTGAGAGCACCATACAAACCTTAGAAGATATGCTAAGAGCTTGTGTGATCGATTTTGGTAAGGCGTGGGACACCCATTTACCATTGGTCGAGTTTTCGTACAACAATAGCTATCACACTAGCATCAAGGTTGTCCCATTCGAAGCCCTCTACGGCCGTAAGTGCAGATCACCTCTGTGCTGGGCTGAAGTGGGTGACACACAACTAGCAAGAGGACAAGCAACCGACAACACTCTCACTGGACCAGAAATCATAAGGGAAACTACGGAGAAGATTGTTTAAATCCGGGAGCGACTGAAGGCTTCAAGAGACAGACAAAAGAGTTATGCGGATAAAAGACGGAAACCCTTGGAATTCCAGGTTGGGGACCGGGTACTACTAAAAGTCTCACCCTGGAAGGGATTAATACGTTTCAGAAAGCGTGGGAAACTAAACCCAAGGTATATCGGACCATTCGAGATCCTTGCCAAGATCGGCCCGGTGGCATACAAACTTCGATTACCGCAGGAACTCAATAACGTGCACCCTACCTTTCACGTATCGAACCTAAAGAAGTGCTTGTCCGATGAGACCCTCGTTATCCCTCTGGACGAAATTGAAATCAACGAGAATCTCCAATTCGTAGAAGAGCCAGTAGAGATCATGGATCGGGAAATTAAAAGAACTAAACAAAGCCGCATACCCATTGTGAAGGTCCGTTGGAACGCCAAGCGAGGACCTGAATACACCTGGGAACGCGAGGATCAGATGAAACAAAAGTACCCGCATCTTTTTCCTAGAACTCTATCTTAGATTAAATTTCGGGATGAAATTCCCTCTAACGGGGGATGATGTGACAACCCGATATTTTTCAAGTCAATGTAACATTCAAAAAGTCAAATATAATGAACTATTTGGAATCAATGAAATTAGCGTCAAAAATGAAGTATTCTAAAATCTAAATTGGGATGCATAAAGTGTTAGATATCATGCCAAGGGTTCCAAAAATATAAAGAACACTCAAATCCGAGTTATAACGAAGAAGTTATGACCAATCGAAAATCCACGACACACCCGGTAAAACACTGTTAAGCGTAAAAAGTGAAACTTCAATAAAATACTTTTTAGCCTTAGGTATCTAAACGAAAGTCATAGATTACGTAAAACCGTGAGCATGCATAAAAAGAACGCCCAAATCTGACTTCGTATGAGGAAGTTACGATTTTTCTAAGTGTGGGAACAGCGGTAGACAGCTAAAAACTTGAAATAAAGATCGAGCTATTTTTAGCCGACGCAACCTAAACGAGAGTTGAAGGTCTCTACAATAGTAGTACAATGGTAAAAATACATACGAAAACGGACATCGGATAAAGAAGTTATAGATTTTTAACGGAATTATCCTGTCCCGACCTATTAAATAAAATATAATTAACAATAAATCAAAACTAGCCAACGAAGTCTAAATGAAAGTTGTAGAGTATAATCTCACCTACGCGTGGATATAAAGAACGTCAAAAACGGAGCTCGTATGCGAAAGTTATGCATTTTTGAAGTTTTTGGCACGCATTACGAAGCTTATCCGAAGGAGTACGCCCAGCGTACTAAATGGAGTGGCTCGAATCGGCCACGTCGCCCCTACCGCTCTACTGCCGTCCCATCTGAATACCGGAGACCGTGACGTCATCGCTGACGTACGCCCCACGTACGAGGGTATGCCCAGCGTACGAGGTACGCCCCGCGTACTTCGGTGTACGCCCAGCGTACGAGGGCAGTTTTCTCTCCTATAAATTGCATGCAAGACCTCTGACTTTCCTTGCCCATTTCCTATTTCTCTCTCACTATTACTCCACGTTTAGCATCCCGAGACGATCCCGACTTCCCGGTTTCATACCTCTGTCCCGACGAAGGTCCGAAGCTCCAAGATTCCCGAGAATTACACCACTTTCCGGTCGAAGTGCCGCCCAAGAAAAATCTCGTTTCCTTCAAATCATCACACTTTCCAGGTGAGTTCATACGCCTACATTTTCACGTCTTTTCATGTTTTAGGGGGGGGAAATACAAGTGCAATACGAGAAAAACTTATCGTTTTATACGGATTTAAATACATCATTTACATTATTAAAAGTGTTAAATAACATCGATATCAACGATACACTTTACATGCAAGGTTGGTATTACATCTAGTTTTATCACCAAATGGAACACACTTTCGGAAAAACTATAATGAGTATAGTTTACGGGTTATTCATTACATCTTTACCTAAACATTGTGAAAATGAAATACTTTCATCTACATGAAATATAGACTTTTCTTTTCATAAATGTATTAATACTAAGTGTTGTGAGACATTCAGCTTCAACGTACTCACAAGTACGCATTTCAAGTCCTGTATTATAAACCATAATCTCTTGGAGGGAGAGCGTGATACTTGTGTATAGATCTATACGGGATTGACAATCCCGCACCTAAACTGTTAGCTACAGTTAGACCGGCAGGTCTAGGGTGACAAACGTCATAACACTACAACGCCTGAAGAACGTTGTTACAGGCAGTCTGGGTCAATAGCATGGTTATAAAACTCACACGGAGTATTAAAATAAGTTTGATTTACGAGACTCTTGAATGCATTCAATAAATACATTATTTAAGTATAAATACACTTTCACCATTTGAGCACGAAAGATACTATTGCACTCCAGCCTTTGGAACTTTTTCAAACTATATGTAGAAAATATTGGATTTTCTGGAAAACACGTTCAGTTATTTTTACTAAAGGACATACAAATTTCAGTACAAAAACGCTTATGAACTCACCAACTTAATTGTTGACACTTTTTCAAAACTACTTGTATTTCTCAGGGAATCAGTAATACAGGTAACCATCAGCTTTTGGAGAAGGAACGCTAAGGCGTCTATTATCAAAACATTTTAAATCATCATATTTGTAATATTCTTTTGAAACATGTATTACACGCAACAATGTAAGTTTTTATTATATTTATGATGGTTGTGTTTACTTTCTTTACAATATTCAACTGTTATGATACTACGTCAGTCACCCACCCCCGAATGTTTCCGCCATTCTGGTTTGGGGGTGTGACACTTCTGATTGCAATCAAAGCAGATCAGGTATGATGTCTGAATAGTTGGGGCAGGGGCGGTACACTCCGTGGTAAGGTGTCCGGTCTTGCCGCACTTGTAGCAGCCTGAGCCCCCCACTCTACAAGCCCTCTCATGGGTCTTGTCGCATTTCCCACAACGGCTCTGGCCGTGCTGGCTCTTCGATCTCGGGTCGAATCCCTTGGGTTTCTTTGTAGAAACCCCACCTGTCGGCCCAGACTCCTCCTTCCTCTTCCTTATATGCTCCATGTCAATCTCCCTCTCGCGTGCCCTGGCTATCATGTCATCCTGTGTCGGGCACACTAAGTAACTAACGAACTTCCTAATCTCTGGTCTCAACGTGTCGTGGTATCGAGTTTTATTCATCTCCATATCATCCGCATAATGGGGAACCAACAAATCCCTCTCCCTAAATTTAGCGGTGATCTCCGCCACAGTCTCAGTTATCTACCTCACATCTAGGAACTCCCTGGCTAATTGTTGTATCTCCACAGTGGGTGCAAACTCGGCTCAGAACCGTGTCACAAAATCTGACGAAGTCATATCCTCAACGTACAACCAACCTCCTCCCACCGGTCCCTAGCTCGTTCCCTCAAACATCATGCGGCAAACCTGACCTTGGACCCCTCAGGGCAGAAGCTGGCCATCTGTGCACACTCAGTACCCGTTATCCATCGTCTGGCTGCAATAGGGTCCTTCACCCCCGAGAAGTATGGTGCTCCACATCCCCTGAGAAGAGTGTGCGGGCCCCAAACTAGCCGATCGCCATATCACTCCTGAAGGCCCTGAGACGATCCTCCATCAGCTCAATGATGTCGTCCTTGATCGACCCGAAGATCACCAGGGTCGCATCAAGGATACCTCTAGTAATCTCAAATGCTATGAACTCTCGCAGACCATCATCAATCGGTTCGTAACTCATACCGGCCCCAGATCCTGACCCTCCTAGTCCATGACGTGTCACCACCATGCTGAAACAAACCATACCATCAACAGGATACTCATTATATATCAAGGGATCGTAATTTCTATTAGTTCATTGGTCTTATCGTAGCCCTCCTCGAATCGAGTACGGATCCTCTACTTCCAGTAGTACGGGCCCATACTACCTTCCACATCTATCTGTACTTTCCTCAAGGATTGATTTGACTCCACCAAGTCCCTCACACTAACACAATTCCTATTACCAATCTCATCCTAGGCTTTCCTAGGGCAATCTCCATCCCACTCTCCGCCATCAGCCACAGAAGAAGTTCATGCTAACTTCCCCTAACTAGCTTGCAAATACCATCACATATTACTAAAACCATATAATTCTTCGAATGAGAGATCTCACACTACAACGCTTAGGACTCAAACAAGAGCTGCTCAATAGCGTTAAAATCTAACATTTTGAAATTATTTAGTTCTCGTAATATGTAACTTAGTATATCCGTTTACTACTTAGTTGAAGGTAGTTCGAACTCCCAAAGCACAAAGCAAGCAGCATTCAAGCATCGAGTAATCAGAATCTAGCATAACCTAATCAGGCCATAATATTACTGACTATTCAGTTCTAGCATACGGGTTCATATCACAAGCATACAAGGCATATCTCCTAGCATTCTATCATGTATAAAATGAGCAAATCTCTAGCCCTGACTCGCATGCAATACACATATTCATAAATCCATTCATAGTACATAACAAGTATGGGTATCTTGGGGAAAAACTTACTTGAGCTCGGCCGATTGCACGCATCACACACCTCGTCTTTTATTACCAAACTTTACTTATTCTTATTTTGAAAGGAAATGTTTTTCTTATAAAATCTATCAAATCCTCAATTTGAGTTCAGACATACCCAAGAGTATGTCCAAATCCCTCAACCCAAGGCACTGATACCAACTTGTAATGTCAATATGACCCGGAAATTTCATTTTTATATTTATCAAAATCATAGCACGAACCATATTATTTTCCAAAACCATGTGAACACAAAGTATTTTAGTTGTACAATCAAAACGATACATATAAAATCATCATCATAGTAATAATCCCAAAATCACTAATGCGGAAAATCATGGTGTGATGCGATGCGATCAAGCCGGCCCCTTCCCCTTCGAGCTGGAAGTACCTGAAATACAAACTGAAACTGTAAGCATAAAGATTAGAGAGTTTCCCCCACCATACCACATACAAAAAGAACATAATGCTACGAATATCTTGGTGCGCAGCCTACCCTTTCGGTCTACTTTCACCGGATAGTGCCGAGAATATATGGGTGCTCGACCTGCCCCTTCGGTCCTTACTAAACGGATCGTGTTGGGCATTTTTGGGTGCCCGACCTGCCCCTTCGGCCCATTGGTCGGATAACGGGTCTATTTCACCCTACCACTACCATATAAAATCATGCATAACACATAAAACATCAACAATACATGCAACCTTAACAGTTATCACAAAGACAATCGTTAAACCGTATCAATACTAGTGGGTCGGCCATGGTGCCTTCGACCAACAAATGTTTGCAAAGGGAGACGCACCTCAACTGTGTTTGCTGAAATCTTACTCCTCATATGGCTCGGGACTTCTCTCCCTAGAGTACAACAAATTCCCTAATCAGATACTGAGTCCAAATATGACTCCTTTAAACCACTAATTCATGTCCGAAGGCAAGGTTTCCTAATCCTTTCCCTATTGGGCCTCTTCCTCCCAAGGCCCAACTCATAAACAAATTAAGGCCCAATACCATAAATCCTAGGTCTACGCCCCGAGGCCTTACTCCTCAATGGGTCATGAAGCCCAACTACTCCAGGCCCAACATCCTAAGGCCCAAAAACACATTTGACCACTCTGCATGCGTACGCTTGGTGTACCTGCTGGCCTTGACCACTACAGGGAGTTTAACCCAGTGCGTGCAGCATACTAGCCAGCCACCTAAGAAACTTCTTTGTGACTTAATCCATTAAGTCCTAACGTCCAAAACACAGATCCACGCCTTCTAAGATGTCCTAAACCATAATGTTACAAATTTTATGTCTTTGGATGTATGGATGGGGGTTAAGACATGATTTAAGCCCTTAAACACACTTTATGGAGATTTAAAACTTACATGGTTGTGGCTTAACCATCAAGGCCCAAATTTTATGGTTCTATATGCTTCCAATAGCTCAAAAGGACAGCTCCTATGGACTGAAACTCCCAGAACACAAGAGATCTCAACTATGGAACCAAAATGTCACACAAAACACCCCAAAACTAAATATAAGCATGCAATGGTCAAGGTTTAAGCTTGATACCTCAAATGAGTCAGAAAGGATGCCAAACGTCTGGATCTACAAGCTCTCTTCACATTCTTGCTCCTTCTTCTAACTTCCTCTTCTTCAAAACCACCAAAAATCACCCAAAAGTGCACCAAATTAGCTCACAATGCATGCAAGAGGCTTAGGGTTCGATTTCTGCTCTTTAGGGATAGTGGAGGCTGAGAGGATGAAGGTTGGGGTGAACATAAGGTCTTTATATCGGGTGTAAACCCTGAAATTTAGGGTTTGCATCGGGACAGGTTACGCCCAGCATACACTAGGGTACACCCAGCATACGCAAGGCTTCCCCCGCTTCGCGCCTCAACCATGTACACCGTGCGTACAATATATACGCCCAGTGTACGGCTATTCTCCAAAATAAGGCATAAATACTTAAATAAATCAAAGGGAAAAATATCTTATGACTCGGGCATTACATACCCGATCGTTTGTATCGTTTGTGTTTAGCAAGAAATTTGTTGGAGCTCCGGGGGAGCTGGATTGTCCTCTAGATGTCGAGATTGCTGATGAAAGGTTTGTTCGGGTTGCGAGAGTTCATCGGGGTTGTACTCTCCAGTTATTCAACGAGTAGTATCTAGTTGATTTGGTTCTTATTCTTTTGCGTGGGAACAAGGTTATCGTGGGCATGGATTTTTTGATCCCTAATGGGGAAATGATCGACTGTGAGCAGCAATTGGTTCGGGTACGAACCCCAAGTGGGGGAGAGTTGGTGATTCATGGGGAGAGACGGCAGCGTGGGCCGATTTTGTGTTCTGTAACGAGGGCCAGACGCTATTCTCAGCAGGGTTGCTCTGATTATGTCGCCTATATCATGGATACCCGGGATAAGGGTAAGGCGATTGTGTGTGATTTACCTATTGTGCGGGATTACCCGAATGTATTCCCAGAGGATTTGCTCGGGGTGCCTACGAAGAGGCAGGTGGAGTTTAGAATCAATATGGTTCCTGTTGCGGCTCTGATAGCCAAAGCACCGTATCGGTTGGCTCCTCCCGAGATACATGACTTGTCTACAAAGCTGCAGGAGTTGTTAGACAAGGGATTTATTCGGCCAAGCAGTTCTCCTTGGGGAGCACTGATTCTATTTGTGAAGAAGAAGGATTACCGGGAGCTGAATAAGGTAAATGTGAAGAACCTTTATCCACTCCTGAGGATTGATGGTCTTTTTGACCAGCTTCAGGGTGCATCTTGGTTCTCCAAAATTGATTTGCGATCAGGTTATCATCAGATGCGGTTCAAGGATGAGGATGTGCAGAAGACACCTTTCCAGACTCGTTACGGGCATTACGAGCTCGCGGTGATGCCTTTCGGTCTCACCAATGCTCCAGCCGCATCCATGGATCTCATGAATCACGTGAGCAGACTGATGTTGGATTCGTTTGTGATAATATTTATTGATGATATCTTGGTTTATTCCAAGACTCAGGAGCACCATGAGGATCACTTGAGGGAAGTGCTGGAGACATTGAGGAGGGAGAGACTTTTCACGAAGTTCTCCAAGTGTGATTTCTGGTTGCGCGAGGTGTAGTTTCTGGGGCACAATGTCAACCAGAAGCGTATTCTGGTCGATCTGGCCAAGGTCGAGGCCGTGATGTAGTTGTAGGTTCTGAGGTCTCCATCTGAGATTCGGAGTTTTCTTAGTTTGGCTGGTTACAATCAGATATTCATCTAGGACTTCTCCAAGATAGTTGTTCCTTTGACCCGACTGACCAAGCAGACGGTTACATTTTGTTGGGGGGTTGAGCAGCAAGCAGCTTTCGAGACACTGAGACAATGGTTGTGTGAGGCGCCGATTCTGACCCAGCCAGAGGGTGTCGATGATTTCGTGGTTTATTATGATGCTTCTATCACAGGTTTGGGGGCAATGCTGATGCAGAGGGGTCGTGTGATCGCTTACACTTCGAGGTAGCTGAAGCCTCATGAGACGAATTATCCGACGCATGATCTGGAGTTGGGGGTCGTGGTTTTCGCCCTCAAGATTTGGCGGCATTACCACAATGGGGTCCGTTGTACTATTTACACAGATCACAAGAGCCTGAGGCAACTGATGGACCAGTTGAATTTGAATATGAGGCAGCGTTGATGGTTGGATGTGGTGAAGGATTATGACTGCAATATCCTTTATCATCCAGTGAAGGCCAATATGGTGGCTGATGCTCTCAGCCGCAAGGCGGTCGTGGCTCCGATCAAAGACATATGTTTGAGGATGATCGTGATTACTCCATTGTTGGAGCGGATTCGTGAGGCTCAGGTCGAGGCTATGAAGGAAAAGCACCGGAAGAGCGAGCGCATTGTGGGTCAGGTGGCTTCCTTCGATTATGATAGTCGTGGATTGTTGACTTTGCATCGATGAGTTTGGGTTCCTTATTGGGGAGGTGTGTGGCAGATTCTGATGGAGGAGGCTCACAATTCGAGGTTCTCGATTCATCCCTGGGAGAAGAAGATGTATAGGGATCTTCGTCATGATTACTGGTGGTCGTGCATGAATCGGGATGTGGCTTGGTTCATGGAGCGGTGCTTGACTTGCAGGAAAGTCAAGGCCAAGTATTAGCGATCTCATGACAAGATGCAGCCGTTGGAGATTCTCGTATGGAAATGGGAGGACATCACCACGGATTTTATCATGAAGCTTCCCAGGACTGCGTGCGGAGTGGATTCGATTTGGATCATCGTGGATCGTTTGACCAAGAGCGCACATTTCATTCGCGTTTCGGCTAGTATTTCTGCAGAGATTTTGGCTGAGGTTTATATCAGGGAGGTGGTGGCACGTCATGCGGTGCTGACAAGGATGTTCATTTTACATCTAGATTTTGGAAGAGGTTTCATGACGAGTTAGTCACTCGTCTTCATTTTAGTATAACTTTTCATCAGCAGACCGATGATCAGAGCGAGCAGACTATCCAGACTCTTGAGGATATGTTGCGTGCGTGCGTATTAGATTTTGGTGGGAGTTGGGATACGTATCTTCCGTTAGCGGAATTTTCATATTACAACAGTTATCACGCTAGGATTGATCGATGTCCTCTTGAGATGCTCTACGGGAGGAAATGCAGGACCCCGATTAGTTGGGGCGGGGTCGGTCAACGAGTTATGGGGAGTACCAAGGTGGTGCGCAAGAGCATTGAGCTGATTCATCAAGTTCGGAGCAGGCTCTAGACAGCTTATAGTCGGCAAAAGAGTTATGCCGACAAGCACCGGTTAGACATAGAGTTCCAGGTGGGAGATATGGTGTAGCACCTGGTTCTCGGTATGTATTTTTATTTAAGTAGTTTTGCATTTTTGGCCTTGGACTCGGCGAGTTGAAGGACCAACTCGCCGAGTAGAAGCGGGATGAGGCTCGGGATTTAAGTGATGGACTCGTCGAGTCGGGTCGCGGACTCGACGAGTAGACTCTGACTGGACAAAAACCCTAATCCGAGGGTTTGCACCCTATTTAAACAATGTTATGTCGGCCACAACGTCCCTTATGCTCCCAGAACACCTCTCATTGAAACCCTAGCCGTTATTGAAGCAATCTAAGCCTTGTTGGTGGATTTTGGTGCTTGTGGTCTTAAGAAGGAAGGAGAAAGGCTTGAGGAAGCTAAAGACCAAGGGAACCCGAGTTTGTGCACCTTCCACAGTTCATTGAAGGTAAAAAGTTGTAACCTTGATCTTTCATTTGTTAGATCCCTTTTTGGGGAGATTTAGGGCTTTTATAAGCCACTTTTGATGGCCAACCATGATTGCAAACATGGTTTGGGGTTAGAGCTTCGGAATCACGTCATTAAAGGAGTCACAAGGCAGTTGGGGACTGCTTTTGCACCCATGAAAGGCCCCATGCATCTTAAGAGCTTGTTTTATGTCTTTTTGAGCTCAAAGTCCCATGCAAGCACGTAAAGTTTGTAACTTTACGTGCTAGATCGATTATAGAAGCTTGGATCTATCTTTTGATCAAAGGTTGTACATCAGAAATCAAGGATTTAGAGTGTGGACATGACTGACTCGGCGAGTCTGTTCTTGGACTCGACGAGTCCAAGGCTTTGAGTCCTATATCAGTTGAGGGTCAAAAGGACTCAGTTGGGTGTTAGAGGGGTTGTAACAAGACAGAAAGAGTGACCCAACGCATTGGACTTAATTTTAGACCTGGAGTTCATGGGACTCGACGAGTGCTAGAACAAACTCGGCGAGTCCAAGGCAATCTTCTTAAGGATGAAGATGAACTCGACGAGTTGTTCATCAACTCGGCGAGTCCAGGACAGAACTTGTTCATCAGATGAAGGTGAACTCGACAAGTTGTTCATCAACTCGGCGAGTCGGATGAGTTTCATGCGATGTTCATGTGAGGGGGGAACTCGTCGAGTTGACGGCCCAACTCGACGAGTCAGGTCTTGGATAAGGACGAGTAAATGGTGAGGGACTCGGTGAGTTGACGGCCCAACTCGGCGAGTCGGGTCAACTTGAAGTTGACTTTCACTAGACTTAGACTGACCCTGTTTAGGGTTGTACTGGCTGTGTGTTGACTTGAAGGTCGTCGTGTAGGGATCGAGGAGTCGAAGGGAGTCGACTTGTGCGCCGAGGATAATTCAAACACTGCACGACATTGAGGTGAGCTACCTTCCAGTAGCGGTGGGTCTATGGCCACAATTCCGGCCCACTAGTAGGAGTTGTATGTTAGATGATTGTCTTTGTGATATCATCTAGGTTTTCTACTACCTGATATATTATATGCTAGCATAATATGTTATATGTGATAATAGTAGAGTTCGGTTGTTAGGACCGAAGGGTAGGTCAGACACCCCAGATATGTCTGACAGTATGTGATGATATGTTTATATGCTGGCATGATATGTTATATGTGATAGTGGTAGTAGGAGGGGAATAGTCCCCAAGTTCGGTTGTTAGGACCGAAGGGTAGTTCAGACACCCAGATATGTCTGATAGTATGTCTATGTTGTGATATATGTGATAGTAGCAGTAGGGGGTGGAATAGTCCCCAAGGGTCGGTTGTTAGGACGACGGGTAGGTCAGCACCCCAGAATGGCTTGACACGGGTAGGTCTGCACCCCATAATGGCTTGATACGGGTAGGTCGGCACCCCAGAATGGCTGTATCGGGTAGGTCGGGCACCCCAGAATTACCCGGCAGTATGTATGCTATGTGATTGTATGGTATGTGGTATGATGGGGGAACTCACTAAGCTTCGTGCTTACAATTTACAATTTTTGTTTCAGATACCTCTTCAGCGAAGGGGGAGGAGCTGGTGCGGTAGCGGCACATCATACACATTCGCATTGATTTTCCGCACTTAAGATATTCTGGGATTGTACTCTGACATGATGCTATCTTATGACTTGGGTTTTCAGACACGATATATTTATGTGGTTTTCTTATGAATGCTTTTATAAACAGTTAAATAAAAATGAAATTTTTGGACTCGAAATTTGGGATGTTACAAGTTGGTATCAGAGCCCTGGTTTGAGGGATTCGGACACACCCTCGGGGGTGTCTGGACTAAAATCAAGGGATTAAAAGTTTTTACAAGAAAATGGTTTTCTAAAAGATAAGTTAAAGGAGTTTTGAGGAAGAACGAAGTGTGTGATGTGCGCGACCGGCCGAGCTCAAGTAAGTATTACCCAAAGTACCCATACAAGTTTATGTTATGTTTATCAGCTTCAGTAGAACAGCATGCTAGAATAGGACTAAGGATCTAGGAATGATGCCTTATGTGCCTGCTTTATGTGTTTCATCTGGTGAGAGTTGCATGCTAGTATTGAGTAGACAGTAATAGGATAGCCTGTTTAGGTTATGCCTGATAGTATGAGCTTAGCATTGTATGCTAGTACAGTTTCCTGTTATGAGAATAGGATTGCTTGAGATCGTTCCCTTTGTCTGAATGTTGCACTCTTTGTGCTATGTGGGACTCTGAGTGATGGGAGTTAGCCATTAGGTGGGTATGTCACATCACATGTGATCAGGGTTGAATAATCTCAGAGTGCTGGATTTGGCCCTATTGCGCAGTTCTTGTCTGAGTCTAACCGTTGTAGGAACGAGTCTTTTACTCGAAGGATTATCTGAGCCTCGTCACATGTGATGGTATTCAGGTGATGACTAATTGGCATTACGAGGAGGCCTTCAGCAGCTGAGGACTGGTTTGGGTAGAGTCAGAGATTTCCCTAGGGCAAGCCTAGGATGAGAGTAGCAGAGATCAGTAGTAGTAGAAGGGACTTGGTGGAGTCGAGGCGGTTCTTGAGGAGAGTACGGATAGATGTGGAAGGTAGTATGGGCCCGTACTACTGAAAGCAGAGGATCCGTACCTGAATCAAGGAAGGCTGAGGCAAGACCAGGGAACTTGACATGGGTGTGATCCCTCTAGATGTATCAGTATCACTGACGGTTGTCATTATGTATTGCAGAATGGTGGTACTACGTCCGAGGCCAGCAGTTGGCAGCTCAGGAGAGGGATCGGGTTCGGGCTCAGGTTCCGAACCAGTGGATGAGAGGCTACGCGAGTTCATCGCGTCCGAGATCACGAGAGGCATTCTTGAGTCGACCCCGGTCATTTTCGGGTCGATCAAGGAAGGGATTGTTGAGCTGATGGAGGATCGCCTCCGGGCATTGAGGAGTGATATGGCGTCTAGCCAGACGAGTACGCGCACACTGTCCTTTAAGGACTTCCGAGGGAGCGGTGCGCCGGATTTCCATGGGGTGAAAGACCCCATTGCTGCTAGGAGATGGATCGCAAACATCGAGTCTACGCAGCTGACCAGCTTCTGCCCCGAGGGGTCGAAGGTGAGATATGCAGCAGGGTGTTTGAGAGACAGAGCTAGAGATTGGTGGGAGTCTGTTGGTGACTCATTGGGAGCCTCGGCTGTTGAGGCTATGACCTGGTCAGACTTTGTGACCAGATTCAGGGCGGAGCTTGCGCCAGCTGTGGAGCTTCAGCAGCTGGCCAGAGATTTCTTGGACATGAGACAGACTACGGAGACTGTGACGGAGATCACCGCCAAGTTCCGGGAGAGGGCATTGTTGGTGCCCCAGTATGCGGGTGATGAGGACATGAGGAGGACCCGCTAACATGATATGTTACGAGCTGACATCTGGGAGTATGTCAGTTTCTCAGCTTGCCCTACCTTGGAGTCCATGATTGCCAGGGCAAGGGAGAGGGAGATCGATCTGGAGCATGTCCGGAAGAGGAAGGTAGAGGAGGGGAAGACGATTGGGGCTTCGGGGAAGAAGCCCAAGGGATCAGATGGTAGGGCGAAAGGCCAGTCAGGACCAGGCCGCTGCAGGAAATGCGGCAGGCCACATGAGGGGGCGTGTAGGTTGGGATCGTCGGGCTGCTACAAGTGCGGAAAGACGGGGCACTTCAGCAGGGATTGTACCGCCCCTACACTGGTTATTCAGACATCTGAGTTGCTGTGTTTCCACTGCAACCAGAGGAGCCACAAGAAGGCCAGCTGCCCCCAGTTGACAGCAGCAGCAGCGCCAGTGAAGGCGCCAGCTCCAGCGACCCTGCGGATTACTGATGGCCGGCAGGGTAAGTCAGAGGCTCCAGTGGTGAGGAGTCGGGCCTTCCAGTTGACTACCGAGGAGGCACGCGCTGCACCTGATGTGGTGACGGGTATGACCTCTTGTTTATGCTTTTATGATATGCTGCTGTGATTTTGATATGTTATGTATGTGCTCTGTTTAGGATCGTTTCATGTGAACGGTATCCCAGTTCAGGTATTGTTTGATTCGGGTGCTACCCGGTCATTCGTCTCTCTTGCGCTTAGCGAGAAGTTTCCTGAGTCTTCGGGCATGTTGGATTGCCCTCTAGAGGTCGAGATTGCGGACGACCGGTCAGTGCGAGCATCTGAGGTCTTCCGAGATTGTGTTTTGAGATTGTTCGAGGAGCGTTATCTGGTAGACCTGGTTCCTATTCCATTGCGAAGGAACAAGGTGATTATAGGCATGGATTGGCTGAGCCCCAATGGGACAGTGGTTGACTGTGTGTAGCAGTTGGTGCGGATCAGGACCCCAAGTGGGGGAAAGTTAGTGATTCAGGGTGAGAGGCCACAGCAAGGACCAGCTTTATGTTCAGCAGCGAGAGCTAGGCGTTACCTCCAGCAGGGTTGCGCAGGTTATGTCGCTTATGTTATGGGTACCCGGGAGGCGGGTAGGGCGACGGTGGGCGATGTGCCCATGGTATGAGAGTTCGCGGACGTATTCCCCGAGGAGCTGCATGGGATACCTCCGGAGCGATAGGTGGAGTTCAGGATCGACCTAGTCCCTGGTGCGGCTCCGATAGTCAAGGCGCCGTATCAGTTGGCTCCACCTGAGATGCAGGAGTTGTCTACACAGCTGCAGGATCTGTTAGACAAGGGATTCATTAGACCAAGTAGTTCTCCCTGGGGAGCCCCGATTCTGTTCGTGAAGAAAAAGGACAGGTCGCATCGGATGTGTATAGACTATAGGGAGCTGAATAAGGTAACGGTGAAGAACCGTTACCCACTCCCGAGGATTGATGACCTCTTTGACCAGCTACAGGGAGCATCTTGGTTCTCCAAGATTGATTTACATTAAGGGTATCACCAGATGAGGTTCAGAGAGGAGGATGTGCAGAAGACTGCGTTTCGGACGCGTTATGGCCACTATGAGTTCGTGGTGATGCCTTTCGGGCTCACCAATGCTCCTGTCGCGTTCATGGACCTCATGAACCGCGTGTGTAGACCGATGCTGGATCGGTCAGTGATAGTTTTCATTGATGATATCTTGGTTTACTCCAAGACGCAGGAGGAGCATGAGGAGCATCTACGAGAGGTGTTGGGGACTCTACGGAGGGAGGGCTTGTACGCCAAGTTCTCCAAGTGCAAGTTCTGGTTGCGCGAGGTGCAGTTTCTTGGGCACCTTGTCAACCAGAACGGGATTTCGGTAGATCCGGCCAAAGTGGAGGCCGTGATGAGATGGGAGGTTCTGACGTCTCCATCTGAGATTCGGAGTTTCCTGGGATTAGCCGGCTACTATCGGAGATTCATCCAGGATTTCTCCAAGATAGCCTTACCCCTGACCAGGCTAACGAGGAAGGTCGTGGTCTTTCGTTGGGGGCCTGAGCAGCAGGCCGCATTCGAGACACTGAGACAGAGGTTGTGCGAGGCACCAATCTTAGCCCTGCCAGAGGGCGTAGAGGATTTTGTTGTGTACTGCGACGCGTCTATTTCAGGTTTGGGAACGGTATTGATGCAGAGGGGGCATGTCATCGCCTACGCTTCGAGGCAGCTGAAGCCTCATGAGGCAAATTACCCGACGCATGATTTGAAGTTGGGGGCTGTTGTTTTTGCCCTCAAGATTTGGCGTCATTACCTCTATGGTGTTCGTTGTACCATTTACACGGACCACAAGAGTTTGAGGTACCTCATGGATCAGCCGAATCTGAACATGAGGCAACGTCGGTGGTTGGACGTGGTGAAGGATTATGATTGCGAGATCCTTTACCACCCGGGGAAGGCCAATGTGGTGGCAGATGCGCTTAGCCGCAAGGCGGCGCCAATCAGGGATATCTGCATGCGGATGACCGTGGTGACTCCGCTGCTGGAGCAGATCCGAGAGGCCCAGCAGGAGGCTGTGAAGGAGGAACATCAGAAGAGCGAGCGTATAGTGGGTCAGGTTTCTTCCTTCGACTATGATAGCCGAGGGTTATTGACACTACACCGTAGGGTGTGGGTTCCATACCACGGGGGTGTGCGCCAGGTTCTGATGGAGGAGGCGCACAAATCTCGATTCTCCATTCATCCCGGGGCGACGAAGATGTATAGATACCTTCGTCTTGACTATTGGTGGCCCTTCATGAAGCGGGATGTAGCTTGGTATGTGGAGCGGTGCTTGACCTACAGGAAGGCAAGGCCGAGCACCAGAGGCCACACGGCAAGATGCAGCCGTTGGATATCCCGTTGTGGAAGTGGGAAGACATCATGATGGATTTTATCACAAAGCTTCCCAGGACCGCGCGGGGAGTGGATTCGATTTGGGTCATCGTCGATCGATTGACCAAGAGCGCCCATTTTATTCCAATTCAGAAGAGCATCTCGGCCGAGAAGTTGGCCGACATCTACATCAGGGAGGTGGTGGCACGGCACGGGGTGCCAGTTTCGGTGATTTCAGACAGGGATGTGCGGTTTACTTCCAGGTTTTGGAAGAAGTTTCATGACGAGTTGGGTACTCGTCTGCACTTTAGCACTGCATTTCACCCGCAGACGGATGGTCAGAGCGAGCGGACCATCCAGACTTTGGAAGATATGTTGCGGGCATGTGTGCTAGACTTCAGTGGTAGCTGGGATACTTACTTCCCATTGGCTGAGTTCTCGTATAACAACAGCTATCACACGGGTATCGATCGTCCTCCCTTCGAGATGTTGTACGGGAGGAAGTGCAGGACCCCGATATGCTGGGGTGAGGTTGGCCAGAGGGTCATGGGGAGCACCGATGTAGTGCTCAAGACGACCGAACGGATTCAGCAGGTCAGGAGCAGACTTCAGACGGCGCAGAGCCGGCAGAAAAGCTATGCTGACAAGCGCCGATCGGACCTGGAGTTTCAGGTCGGGGATATGGTTCTCCTGAAGGTGTCGCCATGGAAGGGCGTCATCCGATTCAGGAAACGGGGCAAGTTGGGTCCCAGGTATATTGGACCCTTCAGGGTTATAGCCCGGGTGGGCAAGGTGGCTTATAGGTTGGATCTGCCAGCCGAACTCAGTCAGATCCATAGCACTTTCCACGTCTCTCAGTTGCGGAAGTGCCTGGTGGACGACTCAACAGTAGTACCCTTAGAGGATATTCAGGTCGATGACAGCCTGAATTACCTTGAGCGACCTGTAGCAATCCTTGACCGGAAGTTGAAGGATCTGAGGAACAAGAGGGTTGAGCTGGTAAAGGTGCAATGGCAGCACCGGAAGGGCTCGGAATGGACTTGGGAGCCGGTGGATGAGATGATGGAGCATTACCTAGAGCTGTTCCAGGATCGAGCAGCAGACTTCGAGGACGAAGTCTAAAATAAGTGGGGGAGATTTGTAGCACCTGGTTCTTGGTATGTATTTTTATTTAAGTAGTTTTGCATTTTTGGCCTTGGACTCGGCGAGTTGAAGGACCAACTCGCCGAGTAGAAGCGGGATGAGGCTCGGGATTTAAGTGATGGACTCGTCGAGTCGGGTCCCGAACTCGACGAGTAGACTCTGACTGGACAAAAACCCTAATCCGAGGGTTTGCACCCTATTTAAACAATGTTATGTCGGCCACAACGTCCCTTATGCTCCCAGAACACCTCTCATTGAAACCCTAGCCGTTATTGAAGCAATCTAAGCCTTGTTGGTGGATTTTGGTGCTTGTGGTCATAAGAAGGAAGGAGAAAGGCTTGAGGAAGCAAGTAAAGACCAAGGGAACCCGAGTTTGTGCACCTTCTACAGTTCATTGAAGGTAAAAAGCTGTAACCTTGCTCTTTCATTTGTTAGATCCCTTTTTGGGGAGATTTAGGGCTTTTATAAGCCACTTTTGATGGCAAACCATGATTGCAAACATGGTTGGGGGTTAGAGCTTCGGAATCACGTCATTAAAGGAGTCACAAGGCAGTTGGGAACTGCTTTTGCACCCATGAAAGGCCCCATGCATCTTAAGAGCTTGTTTTATGTATTTTTGATCTCAAAGTCCCATGCAAGCACGTAAAGTTTGTAACTTTACGTGCTAGATCGATTATAGAAGCTTGGATCTATCTTTTGATCAAAGGTTGTACATCAGAAATCAAGGATTTAGAGTGTGGACATGACTGACTCGACGAGTCCGTTCTTGGACTCGACGAGTCCAAGGCTTTGAGTCCCATATCTGTTGAGGGTCAAAAGGACTCAGTTGGGTGTTAGAGGGGTTGTAACAAGACAGAAAGAGTGACCCAACGCATTGGACTTAATTTTAGACCTGGAGTTCATGGGACTCGACGAGTGCTAGAACAGACTCAGCGAATCCAAGGCAATCTTCTTAAGGATGAAGATGAACTCGACGAGTTGTTCATCAACTCGGCGAGTCCAGGACAGAACTTGTTCATCAGATGAAGGTGAACTCGACGAGTTGTTCATCAACTCGGCGAGTCGGATGAGTTTCATGCGATGTTCATGTGAGGGAGGAACTCGTCGAGTTGACGGCCAACTCGATGAGTCGGGTCATGGATAAGGACGAGTAAAGGGTGAGGTACTCGGCGAGTTGACGGCCCAACTCGGCGAGTCGGGTCAACTTGAAGTTGACTTTGACTAGACTTGGACTGACCCTGTTTAGGGTTGTACTGGTTGTGTGTTGACTTGAAGGTCGTCGTGTAGGGATCGAGGAGTCGAAGGGAGTCGACTTGTGCGCCGAGGATAATTCAAACACTACACGACATTGAGGTGAGCTACCTTCCAGTAGCGGTGGGTCTACGGCCACAATTGCCGGCCCACCAGTAGGAGTTGTATGTTAGATGATTGTCTTTGTGATATCATCTAGGTTTGCTACTATCTGATATATTATATGCTGGCATGATATGTTATATGTGATAATAGTAGAGTTCGGTTGTTAGGACCGAAGGGTAGGTCAGACACCCCAGATATGTCTGACAGTATGTGATGATATGTTTATATGCTAGCATGATATGTTATATGTGATAGTGGTAGTAGGAGGGGAATAGTCCCCAAGTTCGGTTGTTAGGACCGAAGGGTAGTTCGGACACCCAGATATGTCTGATAGTATGTCTATGTTGTGATATATGTGATAGTAGCAGTAGGGGTGGAATAGTCCCCGAGGGTCGGTTGTTAGGACCGACGAGTAGGTCAGCACCCCAGAATGGCTTGACACGGGTATTTCAGCACCCCATAATGGCTTGACACGGGGAGGTCGGCACCCCAGAATGGTCGTATCGGGTAGGTCGGGCACCCCAGAATTACCCGGCAGTATGTATGCTATGTGATTGTATGGTATGTGGTATGATGGGGGAACTCACTAAGCTTCGTGCTTACAGTTTACAGTTTTGGTTTCAGGTACCTCTTCAGCGAAGGGGAAGGAGCTGGCGCGGTAGCGGCACATCATACACATTCGCATTGATTTTCCGCACTTAAGATATTCTGGGATTGCACTCTGACATGATGCTATCTTATGACTTGGGTTTTCAGACACGATATATTTATGTGGTTTTCTTATGAATGCTTTTATAAACAGTTAAATAAAAATAAAATTTTTGGACTCGAAATTTGGGATGTTACATATGGTTCTATTGAAGGTGTCACCTTGGAAAGGTGTCATCCAATTCAGGAAGCAGGGAAAGTTGGGCCCCACGTATATTGGTCCGTTCAGGGTTTTGGCTCGGGTGGGCCGGGTTGCTTATCGTTTGGATCTTACAGATGAGCTCAGTCATATTCATAGCATGTTTCATGTCTCTAAGATGTGGAAGTTTTTAGTGTATGATTCCGCAGTGATACCATTGGAGGATATTCAGGAGGATGACCGCCTGAATTATATTGAGAGGTCAGTGGCAATTCTGGATCGAAAGACGAAAACCTTGAGGAACAAGGTTGTCGAGCTAATGAAGGTGCAGTGGCAGCACTGCAATGAATCAGAGTGGACTTGGGAGCGCGAGCATGAGATGAGAGAGCACTATCCGAAGTTGTTCAGGGCAACGGACTTTGAGGACGAAGTCTGATTCAAGTGGGGGAGAATTGGAACATTTTGAAATCTATAATGTATTATTTATTAATTGGTTAAATTATATAAGTTTTGTTTTGGGCTTTGGTAGTTTTGGACTTGACATGTGGGCTTAGTCGAGTTCGTACGCTAGGCGTAAAGCCTTATGTACGATGGGCGTAGTTAGTTCAAAAGGAACGTGGTGGCATGCACGTACGCGAGACGTACAGGGAGGTACGCCCGATGTATGTGCTCAGACCGAAAACCCTAATTTTTAGGGTTCAAGCCCTATATAATGTCATTAAGTCTTAAGTGTTAGTCCCCCTATCATCCCCTATTGTCCAAAAACCTTAATATCAAACCCTATAACATATTGGTGTGTTCTTAACCTTTTAAAGTGTATTTTTGGTAGTTTTGTGCTTTTGATAGAAGAAGCAGTTGGTGAAGAAGCTTTGTTGGAGCTTGAGCTTGTAGATCCAGAGGTTTGGCACCTTGCTCGGTTGCAAAAAGGTATAAAGTCTCAATCTTGGCCTTTTAATACTTATATCTCCTTATGTTATGGTTTATGTCTCCTTAGTCCCCAGATATAGGTCTTGGAGAGTAAGGGTTACTCCAAACCCTGGGACTGTCCCTTCTAGTGTATTAGTGAGTTTACAATCATAAAAATGGAGCCTTGGACGTTAGTTCTCTTTCATGCATGAGTTGTTGCATCTTTGTGGAATAAGAACGTAGAGTTTTGGTGTAAAAACTCTTTATGGCCATGCAAAACCATAAATTTGGAAACTTTATGGTTGGGGACACAATTTAAGGCCTAGATCTGGTTTGGGACGTAGAAGCTTAAAGGATTAAGTCACGAATTAAGAAGTTGGTCCAACCGGGGTACGCAGAGCATACTCTTGAGTACGCAGTGCGTACTCGATGAAGTCCCCGATTTCTGTTTAGAGGTATGACGGGCGTACTGATGAGTACGCGGGGCTTACTCAGCCTGTAGACCATTGCTGACATGTGACCATTTCTGACCGTTGACTTTTTGACCAAATGGACCTTGGTCAGCTGTTTAGACTCGGAAGGGAATTTTGGTCTTTTGACCACGTTAGGGTTGCCCTTGGAGCTTCTAGGCCTTAGGTCCTATTAGTTGGTACTTGTTGGTCCTTAGTGAGCATAGTGGATTTGGGCCATAGTCTTAGGCCAATCTAAGTAAGGGGTAAATGGTCTTTTTACCCTAATTATGGACTGATAGTTATGGATTGGAATCCAATTATTAATTTAATGCTTTTTTGGTATTGATAGCTCGGGGATTCATCGGACAGTAGCCAGAGATCTAGTCGTGTGATACAACAGTCGAGGAGAGTTTCCTCACTATGTTTAGCAGGTCGAAGGCACCAATGTCGACCCATGATTATGTTATGTTAGTATGCTACTTGTCTGTGTGACTCATGCATGTGTTATGTACTTGTATGCTTACCGAGCAGGGCCCGATGACCATGTTGTATTCTATGTATCTTTGTGATTATTGCATGTTTATGTGTTTATTTGTTATATGTATTATGTATGTTGGGAGGCGCCCGAACTGTATATTGAGCGGGTATCGATGTCGCACGGGGTTCGATGTTGGGCAGGGCTCATTATATATTATTTATGTATGGTATGTGGTATTTTGGGTAACTCACTAAGCTTTTTGCTTACGGTTAACAGTTTATGTTTCAGGTACTCCCGGTTCCAAGGGGAAGAGCTCGGGTTGACTGCATCGCTCACACCACATGGATTCCGCTTTTGAGATGTCACTCTGATTGTTATGATGTTGATATACTTATTTTCTTTTGGGTTGTATGGATAATGTTTTTGGAATACCGCTTTATTTAAAATAAAATGAAATTTTTGGATCATATTTTTGGGACGTTTCAAAATACCACAAGGACGTGGTGTGGATTACACACCTTGTCCTTAGCAAACATCATTACCACCTTAGTCAACTCGAATAGTTGAGCTTCAATTTGAGGGGTGTGCACCTCTTTTATGCCTCGGGATGAATCTGTGTACCAATCTTCATCTTGACTCGTATGCTTTGAATCCTCCGCCATGTTTTTTATGAGACGCTTAATCTCAGTTGGGGTCTTATCGGTCAAAGGTCCTCCACTTGAAGCATTAAGAAGTCTTCTTTCCCAAGGAGTCATGCCTTCAATGAAGAATTAGAGGATTTGATACTCACTAATACCATGCTTTGGGCAACGGACGTAAAGCTTTTTGAACTTCTCCTAATATGTATGAAAGGCTTCTCTCTTGTGTGGTTTTTGATCCCAATTATCTCTCTTCTTAGGGTTGAGGATTTCATTTTTGGGAAGTATTTGTCTAAGAAGAGGCGTGTCAGGTCTACCCATGTGTTGACCGTCCCCGGTGGAAGGTCACAAAGCCAATCTTTTGTCGAGTCTTGCACTACAAAGGGGAATGCCCTAATCTTGATTTGATCCTCCATGAGATTGTATGGTTTCATTCCGACACACAAAACATGGAATTCAGTGAGGAACTTGTGGGGATCTTCATTTTCAAGGCCTCTAAAGGATAGGAGTAAGTTGATGAGTTTGGATTTTAGTTCAAGGTTTGTGGTTGTCGGATATGTGATGCAAACAAGTTGTTGAGTAACCTCTTGCCTCGCCCATTGGCAAAGGGTTTGCTCAGGTGTGTTACCTCCATTTCCTCCTTGGTATCCCATGGTAGAAGTAGGAATTGTGTGCTTGAAATCGATATGTATATAGCATTTTCGATGGATTTAGCTGATAGAATATTTGAGATTTCCTGATTTTTTTTTGAAGTTCACCAGCCTCGATTTCCTTGTTTAAAAAGGTATGATCTTTTTGTGTTTCACTAATTTGTACAAATAATGTTGATTGTTTTTATATGTGTGGAATATAATGTTAAGGTTTAAATTTCTAAACACGATCTATTAGATTCAACTTAAAAAAACCGTTTTTAATTTGGTTAAGTGCAAAACAAAAAATAAACATGAATTATTACTATTAGTCCTAAAATTTCAAAAATCAAACAATAATGATTCATATTTGTATTGTATATTAGAACCATTAAATTAGGTTCTTTGTTTTGTGTTTAGGATTTCAATTTCTATTTTTAACATTTACTTTTATGGTTTTTCAACATCATATGGTTTCTACAAACCAGCTAGCTGGAAAAAGATAATGGTGACGGAAAGCTAAATAATTATCTCATCACCATCGTTTCATTTTCCAAACACCACTCAGGCTATACAAAAATAGAATAAACTTGTTTAAAACACTATTATATAAAAAATCACATAGTGGTAAGTTTTTATATTTACAACATTTTTTAAGGTATAATTATTTTTTATTGTTATTTTGTTTTTCAGGTTAAGTTTCTATGTGAAATAGATTATGGTGTTATATCCCAGTGCTCCAGCCCTAAACACATAACTACAATGAAAAGACGGCCCAAGAAAAGACATCCCAAACACATAACTTCAATGAAGGTACAAAATTTGAGGTTAAAAATCAACGAGAAGGTATAAAGAAATTATTTTTCATGTATTAATTATCGATTTCAATTTTAATAATTTTAATAAATAATAGTCATATGTTAGGCGTGTCAAACCCAACAAATAATAGGGGTACAAGGGATTCGAAATACACTGTTTTAATGCACTAAAAGTAGTACAAGACAAGAATGGTCAATCCTCAGAGACACGGTACAAAAGTCTATACCTTTTTGCACAAGATACTTTAGTCACAAAAAAGAGGGGTGTTGTTTTTGCAAGCATTAAATAATGAAAATAACAATCTACTTTAAGAACAGACAAAAAATGAATTAAACTTGTAAACAATTTATTGGAATGGTTCTAGTTCTAGTTCTCAATGTTGTTGTTAAATAATGAAAATAACAATCTACTCTAATATCTCTCTCTTGCCACATTATCTAACCAAAACACGCTCTTTGACTAGACCTAGCTTTATTATTTCAATTTAAACATGCTCTTAGATTGTATTGAAAAACTGTATTAAGTTTTGTACAAGCTTCCCAATAATGTTTATTTATTCTCATACGCTCGAAAGTGTGAAAACATGTGATATATGTTCTACAAACTTACTAATCATTAACTTTATAGAACGATTAGGTGGCCTAAAAGTTAATTAACTGCACAGATATTTAATTCATGAAAGTGGCCAATCAAACATAAATCAAATTCAACGATTCTAGTTTAAACAAGAACATAATCACTAGAAAATAATCATAAAACAGTATCAAGCCATATGCTTCAAGTCAAGCAATCAACATGTTTTGAACAAGAACTAGAGATTAGGGTTTCTTAGCCGCACATGGCTAAGAACAAATCAAATAAGAATAGCGATAAAATTGAAATGTATAATGCTTAAAAAAGAAAATGGAAAGTGTTTGCAATGATTAGTAGCCTTAAAGAATTCCCACAAATCTCCCAAAATCGCCAGAAGTTGCTCCCCAAAACTGTCTGATCTGAAAAATAATGTATTCTCCTCTTTAGTAATGCTCACGTGCCTAACTCAAAGGCCATGCGTTTTTGGCATGGCCATGCCTTTTGCACATGTGTTTTTAGCATGGTCATGTTTCT
Organism: Lactuca virosa; assembly: GCF_052849685.1. Taxonomy (NCBI): domain Eukaryota; kingdom Viridiplantae; phylum Streptophyta; class Magnoliopsida; order Asterales; family Asteraceae; genus Lactuca; species Lactuca virosa. The sequence continues at coordinate 126,506,180 of NC_136426.1, read as the reverse complement.
TGACCATGTGTTTTTGGCATGGCCCGTGTCTTTTGCTAAAACTCTCCTTCTTCAGTCTAGCTTCACCCCGAGTCATGTTGCTCAAAAATAAGATGAAAAAGGACAAACACGACCCGTGTCGGTGTGACATGAACCACGTTTCAAACGTAGTCCTTTGCTATGATGATATGCAACGAATCGGATTATGTCTTCATGTTTTCTACTATGGCATGACCGGTCCATCTTCTCTTCATACTCCAATGCTCCATACTCTATGTTCCATCTTCTAAGTTCATGCTCCAATCTCCGTGCTCTATGATCGATGATGCCTACAAAATAAATCAAAAATAGTGAAGTACCAGACATTCTTAATAAAATATGCAATTGCCCAAATAATTAACTAAATGCAAGAATTATGAAGTAGAATGTTATGAAAGGACGGAAATAAACATGCAAAATAGGTCCATAAAATGCACCTATCATCCTATATTTCCCTTTATGGCTTTGTGGGATAAATACGATTTTGGTTCATCCCGTTTTGAGTTTAGAACTTTCAACAATCGATCCATTGTATTTGAGCTTTCACCAATCTACTCGTTGTATTTGAGCTTTCACCAATCATCGAATGTAGAACGATGATCTTTGGTGCGGATGTTTACTATTGTAAATAAGAATTGTTATTTTTATTTTTATTGTTATTTTCTTTCTACCAAATGTGGAGTATAAATCGATGATTGCATTTAAAATAAGATGATGTAGTTACTTACAGATTCCGATGACATAATCTTTTTAAGGAGGAGATAACTGTAACGACCCAAAAATTATTTAGTTAATGATGTTGAGTAAATGTATGATTGTAAAGCAATATCGCTTTTAATATATAGAGAAATCAAACGGGGGCTAATTAATATTAAGAGAATTAGCTTATAATTAAAAAGTATGTAAATAATTTGTACCCAAGTATAATTAGGGCTGGTCCAAACAAATTTGATGGAACAGGTATCATACCTGTGGCAAACATAGAAAATGGACCCTTTTAAATCTAAAAAAATGTCCCTGAACTTAATAGTACAAACATAATGTCATTATAACATTAGACAACATATTCTCTAAAATAATGTTAACCCATAAATAAATGAATTTGTAATTAACGAAGAATTTGACATATATTATAACGAAAACCATGTTAGGCAATGAAATTATAAGCTTGAAACTCGATGGGACACATAGAAACAAGTTTTTGCACGATAATTTTTATCGAGTTATTAGAATCTCTAAATAACACGAATAAATTATGTTTGATTTTTTTTTTTTTTTTGAATCGGCGAGATTTTATTAACCCACTACCTAGAAAGAGCCTAGGCAGGGAAAGAAAAAAAGAAAACAAAAACACAATTACACAATTGAGAAAAGATTACAACACCAAAGCACCCAATTACAATTTCTGAATCTCCCCCTATACCTCACCCAGTTGAAAACTAAAGAAATCACATCATCAGCCACGTTAGACGAAGACGATCAGATATTGTTGAAAATCAAGTTATTTTTCGCCCTCCAAATGCACCGAAAGCAACCATACACAATGGAAAGAATTACATTCCTTTTCTTAGGACAGTTTCCCAATTAGCCGTGAAGGTAATAATCTCCCTCACGGTGTCAAAAGCAGGAGGAACAATGGCACACCAGTTCCAAATCCGACGAAGCACATCAATAGCGAACGAGCACTTGACAAGAATATGCTCAGCTTCATCGACACCCCCCACACAGCCGCGACATGAAAGGTCATCGATGTTGATCCCACACTGGGATAGCGCACACACAGTAGGTATTCTACTAATACAAGCTCTCCATATTAAACAATTAATTTTCAAAGGCACCGTGTGATTCCGGATTGTGCCATTTTGCATGGACAGGAGACGTAAGAGTCAATTAGCTTTCGAACACTACTTACCAAAAATCTCCCGTCACTCGAAAGCTTTGCTTTTAGAGTATCCACCGCGCCAGATCGGGTGTGGTTAGACAAAATACTTCTTAACATATTTAGCTCATGCAATTTGGTAACCGTTTCCAAGCCCAACCCCCAATATCAGGACAGATTCTTTCTTCGACGAAACAATACTTTCGCCGCTCAAGAGAAAACAACCACGGGAATTTAGAAACAAAAGTGGAGTCCCGCGCCCAATGGTCGAACCAGAACAGCGTATCATTCCTTCTTCCCACCTTGACTTCAAAAATAGATGAAAATTTTATGCCAATCTTTCCCAACTCATCACCAATTTTCACTACGTTTTGCCAGCAACCATGAATCGATTTTTTATATAAGGAAGATATAGGCTTCCTTGCAAGATTATGAGTGCCGCAGATTACCTTGCACCAAAGACCGTTTTTCTCCTCCTTAAATCTCCATATCCATTTAACCAAGAGAACCCAATTTAAAGCTCTCATTGATCCAATACCGAGCCCACCCGTAGCTTTAGCGCCGAAAACGACATTCCATGCGACCCAGTTGATTTTATTCTTCTCATCGCTTCCACCCCATAAAAATCTTATCCTCAATTTCTCAATCAAAGAGATGACCGAGTCGGGGGCCTTAAAAATGGAAAAATAATAAAGCGGAAGACTACCTAAAACCGATTTAATGAGAATCATTCTTCCGCCGAAGGAAAGAGTTTTAGATTTCCAAGAGGAAATCTTATTTTGAATTCTCTCCATGATCGGACCCCAATTTCTTTTTAAATTCATGTTCGCCCCAATCGGAACCCCGAGATATTTAAATGGAAAAGATCCCGTATTACACCCAAGAATTCTATAACCCATTTTTTTCATTTATTAGTAAAATGTATTGTTTTTTCTCATAATGCAAACGCATACAAGGTTCTACGTGATATTTTATTCGGAAAGGATAACACTCAAATATTTATAAACAAAAATGTCATGATTGCCAATTGACGAATATTTTTATAAAACTGAAATCGTGATTGAAAGTTGTAAACGTGTTTTCAAAAGAAAGTAGGAGTGCTTAATTATTACAATCCGTATTTTAGTTATACTTTTTATTTTAAAGATTGGTTTAACATTGTGGTTGAATACTTAAATAACAAAAAAGAATAATGATACCGGGTCTAAATAAATTGTTGCATATATTTGTGATATAAAATTCATTCCATACATTTCATACACGAGTTAAATATACATGAAGGATATCCTAGATATACTTGGGTTAGATTATAATGTGAATGACTTTATAGTGTGGTCGCAAAGACAATTTTAATCCAATGGATGAATATAATGAATGACTATGATATGAAGGTTTCTAATATTACAATGAAATAACATGTATCATATAATTATACAAATTTCAGCATAAGATTATTTTGGTCAATTAAACTATATTTAAAAAAAAATTGGATTTTAAGGAATAATAATTTTTCTTAATTTTTTAAATCTAAATTTTTTATATAGATTCGATTTTAATTTTAACGTATTTTTTTAATAATAACCGATTTTATTCTTTAGAACGACAAAATGTCATCATAAACTAGTAAAATATATTTTCGACGTTATTCTTACAAAATATGGTTCAACTCAAGACATTTTTTTAATATGATTCAATTCAATATATTTTTGATAATTAACATGCTTAAAGAATTCTATAACATATTATCAAGAATAAAATTTTCTAAAGAATACGAATTTTATATGAGGATTTTTTTCTTTAAGGATCGCTAACTATATTAAGTCTTAAAGAACTAGAGAAGAAATACCGCTTTGCGGGGTTGGATTTGTTAAAGGAAATCACTAAGCAGGTCGACTTTATTAAGGTATTTGTGGACTTCATTACATACGTCAAAACATCAACATGCTTTAAGAAAACACATTCAGAAGATGGGTCGTGCAGCAAGCATTTACTCATCGAAGACGTCTTTGATTAAAGTTTAAAATCATTAACACCTACAAATAAATAACTAATTTACTCATCGAAGACGTCTTTGACATTAACCATCTTTCGTCTAAATCCACACCTTCTAACGCAAGATACCCCAAAAAAATGCATCATTAGAATTACCATAATACCCCTGTGACTCAGGTGAGAGACAGGTAAATTTTTCAATGTATACCGACATAATAAGGGGAAAATATATTATCATAATACACAAAAAAAAATGTATATTGCTACATGTTACACTAAAACAGAAGCACAGACAACATGTGCTAACCTAAAATATGAGCAATTCTTTGAGCTTACCGTGTATAACACTTACTATCTGGTCAACAAAAAATCTGTCAAAAACTGCCTAAGCATTGTACAAATAGTAATAAAAATTGTAACAGGTTAACATACACATATATATTGTACTATTACATGTTAAATAAGAATGACCAGAAACACCAACTTACTTTGCAAAAACTACATAAATCCTTCAATTGTGGAATATTATATATGATGGTAAGCATAATACTGTCTGCATTCATTTCTGTAGATATTATTAATCACCAATAGTTCACACAGATTGTTCGTAAATCAAATCTGATTTCAAAATTAAGCTTCTTTTAGGCTAATCAGCTCAGACGAAATTCAGTCTAAATGACCATTTTACCCTTCAACAGAAAATATTAACACTGTTCATCAGTTTTAACATGAGATTGGAGAAAAAAAAGTAAAGGATTGGTCTTCTAATACATTAAGCCAGATTTTTTTTGGCTTAACACATTAAGTCATACTGTACAAATTAATTAAAAAAACACCTGTGTATATATGTCTAGATTAAGTGTTTAACCCATTAAGTAAAAAGGAAACACTCCCTTAATATGATAATTTAATGGAGAAAGAACAACTGAAATAGAGAAACATAGGGAAATGAGGTTTTTTTCCATTAAGTAGATTTTTCAAATAATTGAAGTATGACGTTATATTTGGGTGGTTTTTAAAAAAATAAATAAAAGCATGATGTTATATTTGACTATTTTTTCAAGAAAAAATATGACTGATATTTTATATTTGTGAAGATTTGAAAAAAAAAATGAAAGTGCAATATACTTGAGTAGATCTTCAAAAAAAATGCAACTACAATGCTATATTTGGGGTGTTTTTCAAAAAGATGAAAGTGCAATTACCTCTATTTTTCATCAAATGCTCTAGACTTCGAACCAATGTCAAATGAGAAAGTTATAACCATGACACAAATACAAACAACCTGCATACTTTCCATAGAATAAATCAAGCACATCAGTGATGAGGCGAGTCAAGAATTACAGTAATAACGTTGTAAATATGAGCGAGAAGAAAGGATTTGATCAGCTTAGGCCTTGCTTTATATTCATAAGCAAGCTCCACAGAGATTCCTTCATATTGTGCTACATAAAAAATCATGAAAATAAAACATAATCCATTGAAGATTAAATAACAAGAAAGCAAGTAAATATAGAATTAAATTTGGTAACTTAATATCCTTTTAATTTGAGATATTCTCTTTCTTGTATTTACTTTTTCCAAAGATAAACTTCGGGTATTGCGTAGAGATGGTAGGAAGCTGTTGGGCGTACTTCCGTCTTCTAATCAATTTGGTATTGAAATTTGTAATCGTTGTTGAATTTGGTCATTACTAAAAGTATTTTCGTAAATAATGTTATTAAGGGTGTGTGGTAGGGGTGAATTTGGACCGAACCGGACCGGACCGGTTATGGAGAATATTATGGACCGTTGACCGGACCGGATGAGTGGTGTCTGTGTTCGTGTCCGGGTCGGGGTCCAGGTCCGGGTTTTCCGATTCTTGGACCCGTTTAGACCGGTACAACTTTAATTGCATAGAGTACAAGTCGTTAAAATAAGTTTTTGGGTTTGATAGAACTCGTTAAAACGAATATGTTATTGGGTTTGATACGATACCACTTGTAAAAATGATTACGTTTCCGTTTCATGCATAACTAATCTACTTTGATGTTATAATATTATAACTTGCAAAATTAATTTTCCAAATAAAAGCAACTAACATGTAAATCAAGTTCACCAAGATCCTTTTCATATGATTTATCTGTCAAAGATACATAAAGTTTAGAATTATAGTCTAAAATAATAGTTAAAAAGCAGAAATATTTCAGCTTTGATAGCTCAACTTTGAAGGATTGTAAATCACTGAATATAATACCAAAATCAACAAAATTATAGTCTAAATTCATCTACAAACTGTAAACTAAATGCTGGAAAAAACCGCAGGTCAATCCGACTTAAAACGAATGAGTTATGGTTGTTTAAAAAATTTCACAGATTACAAAATTTTAAAAATGTTGATGAAAAGCTGAAAATTTTCAGCTTTGATAGCTCAACTTTAAAAGACTGTAACTCATTGAATATAATACCAAAATCAACAAAATTATTGTCTAAATTCATCTACAAATTGTAAATTAAACGTCAGAAAAACCCGCGTGTCAATCCGACTTAAAACGAATGAGTTATAGTTGTTTAAAAATTTTCACAGATTACAATTTTTTTTTAAATCGGGTCCAACCGGTTCTAAACCCAGTAAATACCGGACCGGACCGGGAAAAACCGGACCGGTTTTGATGGATTCGTAGAACCGAGAACCGGCCCGGGGGTCCAAAAAAACGGTCTGGTCCGGTTCACCGGTGTCACACCCCCGAACCAGACGGCAGAAACGTCCGGGGACTTGGGTGACTTCATCTTGTAATATCATCACAATATATATAATTGAAACGAGACAACACCATCATCATACATATCAAAATACAATCAACATTGTTTACATCAAGTATAGTATCATAAATTACATGCCATAATATTCAATGTATGATGATAACAAAATACGAAAAATTCCACATGTTCTTGTAGACCTTTCCGCTTAACGATTCCCTGAGAATACAAGTTATTTTGAAAATGTCAACATATATAATATTGGTGAGTTCATAAGCATGTTTGAATGAAAAGTTTGTATTGTTCGTAAAACGCCAGAAAATCCGATATTTTCTGAAAAAATGGTTTGAAAGTGATGTGTCAAAATCAAGTACTAATGCATGTGTGTTTTCCGTTTTTGGAATGTATAAAAAAAATGTAATCCAGAAAAAGATCCTGTATTTTTTGTTGTAAGTAGATGGTATTGTTTAAATGTATATTTCCCCAGAAAATCCTATATTTTCTGTTTATAAAAGTGTTGTGGTCTCAATCCTAAAACCGAATATCAGTGTATGTATGTTTTCGTATCGACAAGATTTTATATGTATTCCGTAAAATTATGATGGAGAGAATCTCTATGTGAGTCGTTTTAACCATACTTGATTATGACGAATTTGCTTGTCGTGGCGTTTTCAGGCGCCGACTTGTTTAAGGTAAGGTTTGTCACCCTAGACTGGCCTAGTCTAACTGTAGCGAACAGCTCAGGTGTGGGGTGTCACCCCGTATAGATCTATACACAAACTCTCGCTCTCCCTCCAGGAGACTCTGGTTATAACTACAAGCTACGATCGTACACTCTAGAGGTGTCAACCGACATGTCTCACTAGATCCTTAACTGAGTTTACGCGAATATTGTATCAGGTTATGTATAATGTTTTCCGTGTACGTTTTATGTTTGAAAAGTCTAACGAGTAAGTATGTGAAGGTACGAGGCCCAACAGACATGTAGAAGGACCACAAAGGCCCAATAAACATGTAATGTATAGTCCAGGCCCAATAAGCATGTAAATGGACCACTAAGGCCCAATAAACATGTAATGTATAATCCGGGCCTAATAAGCATGTAAATGGACCACTAAGGCCCAATAAACATGTAATGTATAATCCAGGCCTAATAAGCATGTAAATGGGCCACTAAGGCCCAATAACATGGATTGTAAGTATTAGGCCCAATAAACATGTAATCGATGAATTTAGTTCGTTTGTTATTACATTGTTTGTTTTAGCTTGATTGTTTTCTAAGATGGCATAAAAAGCCGACTTTGTGTAATGATGACAGTTTTGACCCATTAAGCCGAAAATTTACAATTTAGTCATATTTTTGATGAAATTGACACTTTAGGTCCTAAAAGACCAAAAATTTACATTTATGGGCTCATTTCAAATAAAATGACATTTTTAGCCCACTTTGTTTAAAAATAACATTTTTGGCCCATTATCATAAAAATTATCATCTTCGGCCCATTTGTATATATAAATTGATGTTTTCAGCCCATCATTATAAAAGTTTACATTTTTGGCCTATTTATATGTATAATTTACATTTTCAGCCCATTTTTGATAAAAATGACATTTTCGGCCCAAATTTTGTGAAAATAACATTTTAGGCCCAAATCTAAATAAAGTGACATTTTCAGCCCATAAAACCGTAAATTTACATTTTTGGCTCAAATTTATGTTAAATGACAGTTTAATCCACACAAATCCTAAATTTACGAATTAAACCCAATGAAAACGTGAAGGCCCATATTAAGGCCCATCATGCGAAATTTAACACTTTTGGCCCTTTTAAAACTATGATTATCATAAAGACCCATTTTATATAAATATGAATCTTTTAGTCCTTGAAAAACCGTAAGTATCACAAAAACTTCATTCTTTTTGTTTATTTATCAAAAATGGTCCCTTTACAAGATCTAGTTTAGTCTTTCAACATCTTTAACATGTATAATACTTTCATCTTCAAGGTAAGTTATATAAAGTGGTTTAGTCCACAAATATCATCAAGTTTTTGTTAGACTTTTCGAGATTTATGGAGTTTCATCATAAAATCACAACACATAACATAGAAAACACACATAGACATGCACAATACATAGATCTAACACAAAGCAACTTGTATCCTCCCCCAAAACATAGTGAAAACCGAAAACAAGGGGGTATGAACTCACATTGAGGTTTGGATTCGGTTTTGATGAAGAGATGAGAGGAGATGATGTTGTTTTCGGCCTAGTCTACCCCCTTGATGAGTTCTTCGAGTTCTAAGAGCTTCATCGTGCATAGATCACGGTTTGAAGAGCAAATGAGTAACAAGTTTTAACAAAATCATGAAGTTAAACTTCTTGAGTAAGAGTAGCTTACCAAAATGGATGAGTTCTTGATTAAGTTCTCTTGAAACATACACACAAACTCACGAAATTTTTAGGAGGAAGGGGGGTTCTTGAGAGGATATTTGAGAGAGTTTGAAAGAAAAGTGAAGGTGGTGAGGGGTGGGTTCGGCCGTAAATAGAGAGGGGGATGAGAGAGATTAGAAAGTTTTGCATGGAGGGTAATACGTTCCTAGATGTATGTGATTATCTTGATACATGATAGATAATTATGTGTTGTCAAGCTTAAATTTTCTTCCATTTCCCCCTTTTTTTGTATTATTGTTGGGCGGAGAATAGGGGAAGGAGAAAGGAAATGAGAAGAATTGGCTCCCCTCTTGTCTTATTTCGAGTTTATGAGGCCCAAAGTAATTATTTTTCGGCCTATTAGGCCTTTATGAGGGTTCACGGCCCAATAGGATAATAGGAATGGAGTTTATGGCCCATTAGGGCTAATGAAATCATTTATGGCCCAACATGGCCCATTAGGGATAAAATGAACTATTCTAGGACCACATGACCCAAAATGTTTTAGTTTCATGAATGTAGGTTCAATTACAGCCCAAATAGGGTTCCTAGGCCCAAAGTAGTCAAATTGAAAGTTTATTGGTCCATTAGGCCCAATAAGAGAATCCTAGCCCATAATAATCTTGAACCGGGATATTTAGGGTTTTTCAATCCATAGTTGAACCTATGAGATGTATTGTATTAGGTTTTGAACTTAAATCAAGAGTTTGGATTCAAATGGATGGTTTCATTTAGCATATAGTATGATATTCACTTAGAGTACAAATCTTACTGCAGTTGATGTTTACATGAAAACAGAATTTCCTAGCCGAAAATGCTAGTTGTGACAACCGGTCCAGTCCACCGGTCCAAATGCTCACCCCTAGTGTGTGATGTGTATGGTCAAAATTCAAATGCAGCTATGTTGTTCTTGAAGGGGCTTGTGAAAAGGTAACTATTGGTGATCTATACTGTAATTAGAATTGGTGAAAGTTTAACTATAAATACCTTAAACTTTAATTAACATCTGATCCCAAGATTTGGTTTTATATGCAACTGATGTTAACCAATAAGTGCACTCTACAACATTCCTAGACATTCAGCTGCTCTACTAAAATACTGTCATTGAAGGCCTTAAATGTCACAGCATGGAATCAATTCTTCCTCTCTCGTCTTTCTAAAAGTTAGTCAACAAAATAAATCATTGGTTAGCCAATTCAACAATCCAATCTGACTTAGCATAAGAAAAAATAATAAAATACATGAAATCGTTGCAATTTAGTCAAAAGCTACACAGAGCAATCCATTCGAATTCATCTTCTTTATCTTCTTCACTTTAAAACATAAAAATACTTAGCAACCTTCATCATAATACACAATAAAAAAGACACTTTCACTGACGCCTTCTTCATTAACCTCCTTCTTAGTTTTAATATGTGCAAATCAAGAATAAATCATTTGTCAAAAGCGGATGTGGATGTTAGGATGTAACATGGTTGTTGACTTTAAGAGAAGGGGAAATAAGAACAAAGTGCAGTTCAGCGGAGACGTGAAATGGAGGAAATAGCGGTGTCATTGTGTTCATGGACTTGAGAGGAGATAGAGCGATCTAATTTGAAGGAAATTTGTGCAGTTCACCGAAAATCCCATCAAGAACTCCATTGTCGACTTCTTCAAACTCTATTTCACCCCTTTCTTATCCAGCTGGTGGATTCAACTCTAGTCATGAGATTCAAGAAGCAGTAGATATCGTTTTATAGAGGTAAATAGAAATGAAATCTCACCTGAACATCAGGACTCACTGAAACTTCAACGTACACATCATTGGTTCTTATTTCGATGTTACATCCTGATTGTGGAGTTAATCGGAAATAGGGAGTAGAATGGACAATGGTGGTCGACATTTGGAAACATCTCCATCACCTATAAATAAAATCAAAACGACAAATTAGATAAAGGATAATAAATTAGACATAAAACGCCAAATTTCTACAAAACATATTAAACCTAAAGAAATCCTAAAACTGATTGTTTAGACTGTTCAGTTTAGACTGATTGCTGAGGAAATCAACAAACATGGTGATACACCTCATGTGAAAGGAAAATAGAGAAATTATTATAAAAAAAACAAACCACTTACTTCAATCGGTGGAACACTTGGAGGGAAAACAACGGAATTTCCAGATGTTAGAACAATGCTCAATCGAGAAGTAGGAAGTGAAAGAAACCAACGTAAGTTAAGTGGTGGCTGATGTGGGGATTTGGGGTGAACGAAATCGATTCAAACCTAGTCGGACTGAGAGACGACACAGGCGGTGCAGAAGACGACTAACGTTATCGATTGCCGATTGCTGGAGCATGCCTTCAATTGATTTAATCAAAAAGAAAAATAGGCGTGAGAAAGATAGAAAGATATCTACGGCGGTGGAGCAGTCGGCTTTGATGGAAGGATTTGAGAGGATCAGGGCTTTTGTTGGGTGAGTACACCGACTGATCGACACCAATCCAATCTATATACACATGAAGCAAGGAGATGTAGAAGAAACAAAGGAGGAAGCATGTATGGTAGGTTGTCAGAAACTGGCGGTGGTGGAAGAAATATTAGACGATGGTGGCGGTGGAGGAGACGTACACATACATGTTAGATGTGGACTTCATAGCACGTGTAAAGCACTAGCACGAAGAAGGCTAAAGTAAAAAAAAATTTAACTAAAGTAAACCCATCAAAGAAAAACAGAAAAACAAAACCCCACCAATCATAAAAGAGTACTATTCATAAGGGGTCCTTGGGTTTACTATATTAGAACATCTGTTATACCCACCACTAACCACTTTAGCGGTGGGTGCCACATCATCACCACACACAACCACTATAAGGTTGGTATTCCCACCACTATAACCTTCTTATTTTTTGATTTTTAAATAAAAAAAATATATTTTTTATTGTAGAGAGAGATAGAGAAAGCTAGAGAGAGATAGAGAGAGAAAGAAATGTATTGGGCGTTGGCTTTCGTTGTTTGCACCACAATCCACCACGACCACTAGCTACGACTAAGTAGTGGGATGGTGAGCACTATAGTGGTTAGTGACCACGTAGTCCACAAAGGGGCTCGTCCTTGTATACCAGATGACCTTATGTAATAAGACTATAAAAAATAATTTCATTCATTCTAGAAAAAATATATATATAACTAATAAATGTTAATAGTTACATTTATTCTTAAAGATTAAAACTGAGAATGGTTAAAAAAGAAAAAAATATCAAAATCTAATAAATACACTAATCCATTCTCAAAAAATATCATTGCTAAAAATTGATTTATACATTCAGACATAATACATTCTGCTAGAATACATTCTCGTTCTCATATTTTTCATATCAATGACACCATCTTCAAAACCTAAACCCACAAAGAAAACATAATAAACTTTCAAATATCAAAAATTTCATTACACATTACCTTGTCATTTGCTTCTTTATCAATATCCTTACATTCACCACCCGCTTCTATCTCATGTTCACTAATATAAGGTGATAAAATAACAAGGAAATTGAGGAATTAAATAAACCAACACTAAATTGATAAAAAAAATCTATCCAATCTTTCATTTTATAAAAAAATTAGTAATGATTAAAATCAAATAATGATATACATATACAAATTAAAAAAAATTGCATACCTAATAGTGAAGATGAAATCATCTACAACTACAAAACATAGCTGAATTAAGAATAAAAACAAACTTTTCTAAAAAAACACGAATAAATCCAAACAGCTCCAAATTTTATAGAACGTGATCAGAAACACAATTAACCAACAAAACGTCCAAAAAAATGAATGCAAATACGTTATTCGAAAAAACCCAAAGAAACAAAAGATCAAAATTTCTAGGGTTTAGCTACTCACCAAATAAGTAGATATGCAAAAAAAAAGTTTGAAGATGATTAAGGATATAATTGAGCTTTATTAAAGGATTAAGTTAATGAAATAACTATATGTTGAGAAGATGAAAAAGAGATGAATACCTAGCTAGAGCCACATGTAATCGTATATTAAAACATATACAATGATGGAAGAATCAGCGAACTAGCCACAAGCTTCTACCAATTGCAATAAAGCTTTGTTCCTCACTTTTGACGCAATTTAAATAAGTATTAGTCGAAACCATCCTCTCATGTTTTGGATTTCTTCTCTTGTAGGATCACCTAGTGGTCTCGTGATGGTTGTATAGGGTGGTAATGAAATACTAGACAAAGGATATTCCTCACTGAATTCTGATGATATTAAAGAGAGCCAAAGTGGATTCAAATACAAGGAAATAAAACAAACTCAGTGAATAAACTAGAAAAATGTTAATTAAATGGAAAAGTTATGCCTTGGACCAAACCCTTCCTCAAACTAGAATAGGCTTTTAAGTCTTGTTTGCCTTTGACATAACATACACCAAGTCTTTCCCTTAGGACTTAAAACACATCACGATGCAAAGGCCTAGTGAAGATGTCGGCTACTTGCTCTCTTGTTTCAACATACTCCAGACCAATGATTATTTTGCTCGCCAACTTTCTTAGGAAATGAAACCTCACACCAATATGTTTGCACCTACCATGAAAAACAAGATTTTTTGACAACTAAATTGCAAAGGTATTGTCACACTTTATCATACTACTTCTTGTTTGTTCTAAGCCTAATTCTTCCATGATTTCACGGATCTAAATCACTTGGCAAGAACATGTTGTTGCTCCTATATATTCAGCTTCAGTAGAAGAAAATGCAACAATGCTTTTCTTCTTTGATGACCATGAAACTGCAATTTCATCCCAGAGAATTACATAGCCTGATGTGCTTTTCCTGTCAGTGAGGTCACCTACAAAATCACTATTTGTATAGATCTCCATTTTTTCTTTTCCATCCTCTTTTGTACCAGGTTCCATAATCTAATGTGCCTTGTATGTATCTCAACACCCTTTTTTTGCTGCAACAAGATGAGTTACAATTGGTCCAGTTAACCATCGGGTTGGAATACCCCAGGCCCTCAACCATCCGGTTGGAATGCCAACATACTATGGGTCCAATCATCCTCGGGATGGAATACCCCAGGCCCACAACCAACAGGTTGGAATGCCCACATACTATGAGTCCAATCATCCTCGGGATGGAATACTCACGGCCCACAACCAACAGGTTGGAATTCCCAGGTCTATTGGCTTTCGCACAAAGCAGATAAGCCTCAACCGCAAAACAAACATGTGCACATATAACAGATAATCACATAATAGTCTATAGACACAACTGATCTAACGGATCATACCACATACCACATAATATTATCCTACCTTCTAGGATACCGAACTAACAGGTCATACCACATGTCACATAATATCATCCTACCCTCTAGGATACCGATCTAACAGATCATACTAGCATAACATAACGAATAACAATTCAAAGGGTCGACCTTGGTGTCTTAGACCCTTGAGTATAGTGAGGATAACTCACCTCACAATGCCGTACTGAAAATGATAGGCTCAAACTCTCGAATCACCAACACGAACTCCACCACCTATAGTTACCATAAAACCCTTTTTCCATAAATCTCCAAATTACCAAAATACCCCCAGAGGTCAACTGGTGAACCCTTGGTCAAGGTTAAAGTCAACAGTCAAGATCAACAGTCCATGTTGACCCAACTCGTCGAGTGCAGTTCACCGACTCGTCGAGTTCTTCCTGAACTCGAGAAGTCGTGAAATCCTAGGTTGACTCGTCGAGTTCCCTTATAACTCGTCGAGTTCATACGTGTCCAAAGGTTGAGAGAAACCCTAGCCGACTCGCCGAGTCTTCGACTGACTCGCCGAGTCCAAGGCAATCTTCAACGGACTCGCCGAGTTGTTCATCCAACTCGTCGAGTACATGGCCATCTTCATGTGGCTCGCCTAGTTGACTATGCAACTCGTCGAGCCCCTTCAGACCTTCACCCATACAGACACTTTTTAAGCCATGCAGCGGCTCCACATTACAGATCCAAGCTTCTAAGGCATGTTTATCACGTAAAGTTGCAAACTTTACGTGCATACATGGCTCTAAAGGCTCTAAATGACAAATCTAAGATTATAATGGAGTTTTACACTCAAGGAAGGCTTCATACATGACCAAGCTCGACACTTTATGAACCTAGAACCCAAGAAGGGTCCAGATCTGAAGTTGCAACTTCAGATCTAGCTCATACACCACAATATCATCATAACCAAGCCAAAAGTAACCCTAAACTTCACCCAAATGAGATCTAGAAAGAGATGAGGTAAAGGTGACGACTTGATACCTCCAAATGATGCTAACTGAGGTAAATTGCTGATCCCCACAAGTTCCTTGCTTCTAGCCACTTGTTTCCCCAAGCTTTCCTCACTAAGATTCACCTTCCAAAACTTATAACACACAAAATGAAGCACACACACGAATTTGGGTTGGTTTGGTTCTCAAAAGATTGCAAGGGGGATAAAGGGAGGCTGTTGATCCTTTAAATAGGGTGCAAAACCCCGAGATTTAGGGTTTCATCTGCCAGCTCCTACCCGTCGAGTCCCTTCTTGGACTCGGCGAGTAGGTCATTAAAACGCGTGGACTAACCGGTGCTACTCGACGAGTAGGGCAACCAACTCGTCGAGTAGCCCTTGAAATCAAGAAACTTTATATTAAATCAATACCTGAAAATCGGGGCGTTACAATTCTCCCCCACTTGAACTAGACTTCGTCCTCGAAGTCTGCCGCGGTGAACAGTTCCGGATAATGCTCCAGCATCTCTGCGTCTGGCTCCCACATCCACTCGGACCCCTACGATGTTCCCACTGTACCTTCACCAAAGGTATCTCCTTGCTCCTCAGAATCTTCATCTTTCTCTCTAGTATGGCCACAGGCCTATCCACGTAATTCAGGCGCTCATCGACCTGAATATCATCCAGCGACACCACCGCCTCCTGATCCATAATGCACTTTCGTAGCTGCGAAATGTAGGAAGTGTTGTGGATCCAACTAAGCTCATCCGGTAGCTCTAGCCTGTAAGTCACCTTGCCAACCCTGACAATGATCCTGAACGGCCCAATGTAATGGGGACCTAATTTCCCTCTCTTCCTGAAGCGGATCACACCCTTCCAGGGTGAGACCTTCAGGAGAACCATATCACCTACCTGAAACTCTAGCTCAGATCGGCGTGTGTCGGCGTAACTCTTCTGCCGACTCTGAGCGGTCTGCAGTCGCTGTCTAATCTGCTGAATCTTCTCGGTAGTCTGCAAGACTACTTCCGTCCGTCCCATCACCCTGTGTCCAACCTCACCCCAACAAACTGGGGTGCGACATCTCCGCCCATACAACAGCTTGAAAGGCGGGGCGCCAATGCTGGAATGATAGCTGTTGTTGTAGGCGAACTCTGCAAGCGATAGGTGGGAATCCCAGCTCCCACCAAAATCAATAACACACGCCCTCAACATATCCTCGAGGGTCTGAATGGTCCGCTCGCTTTAAACGTCGGTCTGTGGATTGAATGTTGTACTAAAGTGCAGCCGCGTGCCCAGTTCCTCGTGGAACTTCTGCCAAAAACGGGAGGTAAATCTAACATCCCGGTCGGAGATAATGGAGACCGGAACCCCATGGCGAGCAACGATCTCGCGAACATATATGTCGGCCAGCTTCTCGGCCGACGAACTCTCCCCTATTGCCAAGAAATGGGCACTCTTGGTCAATCGATCCACGATGACCCATATAGCATCAAACCCCTTCGCCGTTCTCGGAAACTTGGTAATAAAGTCCATCGTGATCTGTTCCCATTTCCACATGGGAATCTCCAGGGGCTGCAGTTTGCCATGCGGCCTCTGATGCTCGGCCTTGACCATCCTACAGGTCAAGCACCTTTCGACGTACCAAGCGATTTCTCGCTTCATGCACGGCCACCAGTAGCTCAAACTCAAATCCCGGTACATCTTGGTGGCCCCCGGGTGAATAAAGAAGTGAGACTTATGAGCCTCCTCCATGACCGTCTGTCTGACCCCACCAGTCATCGGAACCCATACCCGACCGCATCGGGTCAACAACCCCCGGCTATCCTGCACAAACCGGGCGTTCTCGCCCCTGATCCTCTCTAGTTTCCAATTTTGTGGTCACATACCCTCCACCTGAGCTTCTCTGATCAAACTCACAAGCAGGGAATCCACTACTATCCTCATACATATCGCTGGGGTGGGAGTCCCAGCCGACTTGCGGCTCAGAGCGTCCGCCACCACATTCGCTTTACCGGGGTGGTAAAGGATCTCGCAATCATAGTCCTTGACTACATCCAGCCACCTGCGCTGCCTCATGTCCAGGTTCGGCTGATCCATGATATGTCTCAGGCTCTTGTGATCCATGTAAATGATACAACGGACCCCATAAAGGTAATGTCTCCATATCTTGATAGTGAACACCACCGCTCCCAACTCTAAATCATGCGTAGGGTATCTCGTCTCATGCGGCTTCAACTGCCGCGATGCATACGCTATCACCCGTCCCCTCTGCATGAGGACCACCCCTAAACCTGTGATGGATGCATCACAAAACACCACAAAATCCTCAACTCCCTCCGGGAATTTCAAAAATGGAGCCTCACACAAACGCTGACGGAGGGTCTCAAACGCCCTCTGCTGCTCAGCGCCCCACCGGAAATCCACCCCCTTCCTTGTCAGACTAGTGAGGGGTACTGCAATCTTGGAGAAATCATGTATGAATCTCCGGTAGTACCCTGCCAATCCTAGAAAACTACTAATATCTGAGGGAGATTTCGGAACCTCCCACTGCATGACTGCCTCGATTTTGGCCGGGTCGACTAAAATCCCATCCTGGTTAACGAGGTGCCCGAGGAACTGTACCTCCCATAACCAAAACTCGCACTTCGAGAACTTGGCATAAAGCCGCTCTTGTATCAGAACTCCCAACAACTCCCTAAGATGCTCCTCGTGTTGCTCTTGAGTCTTGGAATACACCAAGATATCATCTATAAACACGATGACCGAGCGATCCAGCATCGGTCTGCAGACCCGATTCATCAAGTCCATAAATATTGCTGGCGCGTTGGTGAGTCCAAATGGCATCACCACGAACTCGTAATGACCATAACGAGTCCGAAACACGGTCTTCTCCACGTCCTCCTCTCTAACCCGGACCTGATGATATCCCGACCTCAAATCTATCTTGGAGAACCAAGATGCCCCCTGCAACATATCAAAAAGATCATCTATCCTCGGGAGTGGATAACGGTTCTTCACCGTCAACTTGTTCAACTCCCTATAATCAATGCACATCTGGTGCGAACCGTCCTTCTTCCTGACGAAGAGGATCGGTGCTCCCCATGGAGAACTGCTAGGTCGAATGAACTACTTGCCCAGCAGTTCCTGCACCTGTGATGACAGCTCCTGCATCTCGGGTGGCGCCATTCGGTACGGCGACTTGGCGATAGGAGCCATGCCTGGCACTAGGTCGATCCTGAACTCGACCTGCCTCTCCGGAGGCACTCCTGGTAACTCCTCTGGGAACACGTAAATAAACTCTCTAACCACTGGAACCTCTGAAACTGGAGTCGGATCCCCAGCCCGCGTATCCACTACATAAGCTAGATAACCCGCACACCTGTGCTGAATGTACTGTCGAGCCCTGGCAGCTGAACAGAACCCTGATCCCACTCTGGTGCCCTCGCCATGTACAATCAGTTCTCCCCCACTTGGGGTACGAACTACCACCCGCTGGCCCTCACAATCTATCATGGCACCGAAACGGCTAAGCCAATCCATCCCTACAATCACGCACACCTCCCCCATGGGAATCGGTATCAAGTCTATCGGAAAGGATACTCCGAAAATCTCCAACTCACATCCTCGGTAGACCGAAGAAGCAGAAATCCCGTGTTCGTTGGCGATGGAGACTCGCAACGGACACTCGAGCTCACCTATTGGCATACTGAACTCCCTACTGAAAGTCTGAGATACAAACGACCGACTCGCCCCCGAGTCAAATAACACCAATACGGGTAAGGAGTTTACTAAAAACGTACCTAATAATAGGTACAACAGATAAGCATACAACAGGTATAACGAATGGGGTTAAGGATAGAAACATACCAGCAACCACATCTGGTGCTGCCCTGGCCTCCTCGGCTGTAAGCTGGAAGGCACGACCCTGAGCCTTCGGAGGCTCTGCCCTGACTGGTCTCCCATCCGTGATCCTCAAAGTGGTCAGTGTTGGAGCCTGCGCCAGCTTGGCGGATAGTAGAGGACACTGGGCCTTCATATGGCCCACCTACTCACAATGATAGCAAAGCCTGACTCCGGAAGTCGGAGTCGGCTGCCTGCAATCCCTGGCCAGATGGCCCTGTTTGCCACATCAGTGGCACCCACTCCGTGCTCGACACGTCCCTGAATAATCCTTTCCGCACCTCCCACAGGTGCGGCCTGGCTGTCCCCCAATCCTGGTATCAGCGGTCTTGGACCGCTTCGGCGTCGGTTGCGACTGCGTCGGGGCCTGCCGCTGCTCCCTCAACTGCAGCTCAATCTCTAACTCACGCCGCCTGGCGGCCTCCTGTAACTCCAACAGAGTATCACATCTCTGAGTAGCAACAAACTGACAGATGTCAGTCTTGAGCATGCTCAGATAGCGTGTCATCTGAGCCTGCTCCGAGGCAAACTCCGGGCAAAACATCGCCCTCTCAGTAAACATACGGGTGATCTCCGTCGCCGTCTTAGTACCCTGTCTCAGCTCCAAAAACTCCTGAGATAACCGCTCGCGCTCGACCCTCGTAATGTAGCGAGTACGGAACCTATCCCTGAACTGCTCCCAAGTAACAGCAGCTCTCTGGTCATCTGTATACGACCCCGTCATCAATCTCCACCAGTCCTTTGCCCCGGACCTCAGCAGGTTCAGGGCACATCTGACCTTCTGGTCAGTAGGACATGAACAAGTAAAGAAACACCCCTCCACGTCCGACAGCTACCTCATGGCTACAATAGGATCCTGAGTACCATCAAAAGTCGGGGGCTTCGTGTTATCGAAGTCCCGGTACTGAAAAACTCGGCCCGCTCCCCCTCATTCCGCTGTTACAGCCGTGGTAGCTGCAGCGGCAGCTGTCTCAGTAAGGGCTGCATATCTGTCATCAAAGTACTCCATCATAGCGGACTTGATAGTCCCAAACAACTCCGGAATCTGACCCCAGGCAATCTCGACCACCTCCTCGCAGATGATCTCCATGTCTCGATCCTCTGTCAACAATGGCCCCTCCTGGCCGATAATCTCAGGTGCTACTGGGGCCTCCTGATCACCCTGTCCTGATCCCGAATCGGATCCAGCCACAAAGCGTCTCATCATCACCATTCTGAAACATACCATAAGATGTCAGATAATCCACATAAATAACTGGGAGCCAACTCCCGACTAACCCTAGGGGTTGTGACTTCCTTGCTACGTGTATGGGTCCCGTGCTTTCAGTAGTATGGGCCCCTACTACCTTCCACACCTACCCATATTTGTCTCAAGTATCACCACAACTCCCTAACTGAATACACAACATGGCAAGCGCTCAATCCTCACTCCTAGAGAAATGCTAAATATCTCATAACTGGCCTCCCGGCCTCTCACAACCCCTCCCCCATCCATGAAACTTTCACCAACCCTGCAGCACTAGTGTATGCTAGCCATACATAATGTTGGACCCTATAGACTTTTGAATATCCAATCCTACCCTAAGCTCCCAATCAAACAAGAACAGAACATAAGGCCAAATCAAACATTCTCAGGCTATAAGATCTTAATTATGTATAACCATAATGCTTACACTAAGCAACTACAGTAATGATGTCAATTTCATATAAGGAAAATCCTAGGCTAGCAGGCATCATATAATCAGGCAATTCTATCATGCAATTCCTGAAGATCCCTAGCCTATCTCTAGCATGTTGTTCTAACATATCACATAATCAAATAACTGTATGGTATTTTGGGGTCTACTTACTGGCTCCGGCTAATCGTACACCCTGCATCCTGCCTTACTTATTTTGAAAACCATTTAAAAAACATTTTGAAAATCTTTCCTGGATTTGAGACTGGATTCACACAAATGTTCCTCCAATTCACTCAAACCAAGGCTCTGATACCAACTTGTAACACCCATAAAAATCATGCCAAATTTAAACTTTTAAAAATAATTCAAACCATTAAAATCATTACAACTTTGTTTTCAAAATGCATAATATCAGAGTTTCCCATAAACATAAACAAATCATGGGGAGCTGTACGATCATGCCTTCGCCTTGCCACGATCCCCTGATGTACCTGAAACAATAAACTGAAACCGTAAGCCCGGAAGCTTAGTGAGTTCCGCCAAAATACCCATACCCGCAGCAACACACATATAATCATGAACAGCATACTATGGGTCCAGTTAACCATCGGGTTGAAATACCCCAGGCCCTCAACCATTCGGTTGGAATGCCAACATACTATGGGTCCAATCATCCTCGGGATGGAATACCCCAGGCCCACAACCAACGGGTTGGAATGCCCACATACTATGAGTCCAATCATCCTCGGGATGGAATACTCACGGCCCACAACCAACAGGTTGGAATACCCAGGTCTATTGGCTTTTGCACAAAGCAGATAAGCCTCAACCGCCAAACAAACATGTGCACATGTAACAGATAATCACATAATAGTCTATAGACACAACTGATCTAACGGATCATACCAAATACCACATAATATTATCCTACCCTCTAGGATACCGAACTAACAGGTCATACCACATGTCACATAATATCATCCTACCCTCTAGGATACCAATCTAACAGATCATACTAGCATAACATAACCAATAACAATTCAAAGGGTCGGCCTTGGTACCTTAGACCCTTGAGTATAGTGAGGATAACTCACCTCACAATGCCGCACTGAAAATGATAGGCTCAAACTCTCGAATCACCAACACGAACTCCACCACCTATAGTTACCATAAAACCCTTTTTCCATAAATCTCTAAATTAACAAAATACCCCCAGAGGTCAACTGGTGAACCCTTGGTCAAGGTCAAAGTCAACAGTCAAGATCAACAGTCCATGTTGACCCAACTCGTCGAGTGCAGTTCACCGACTCGTCGAGTTCTTCCTGAACTCGAGAAATCATGAAATCCTAGGTTGACTCATCGAGTTCCCTTATAACTCGTCGAGTTCATACGTGTCCAAAGATTGAGAGAAACCCTAGCCGACTCACCGAGTCTTCGACTGACTCGCCGAGTCCAAAGCAATCTTCAACGGACTCGCGGAGTTGTTCATCCAACTCGTCGAGTACATGGCCATCTTCATGTGGCTCGCCGAGTTGACTATGCAACTCGCCGAGCCCTTTCAGACCTTCACCCATACAGACACTTTTTTAAACCATGCAGCGGCTCCATATTGCAGATCCAAGCTTCTAAGGCATGTTTATCACGTAAAGTTGCAAACTTTACGTGCATACATGGCTCTAAAGGCTCTAAATGACAAATCTAAGATTATAATGGAGTTTTACACTCAAGGAAGGCTTCATACATGACCAAGCTTGACACTTTATGAACCTAGAACCCAAGAAGGGTCCAGATCTGAAGTTGCAAATTCAGATCTAGCTCATACACCACAATATCATCATAACCAAGCCAAAAGTAACCCTAAACTTCACCCAAATGAGATCTAGAAAGAAATGAGGTAAAGGTGACGACTTGATACCTCCAAATGATGCTAACTGAGGTAGATTTCTGATCCCCACAAGTTCCTTGCTTCTAGCCACTTGTTTCCCCAAGCTTTCCTCACTAAGATTCACCTTCCAAACTTATAACACACAAAATGAAGCACACACACAAATTAGGGTTGGTTTGGTTCTCAAAAGACTGCAAGGGGGATAAAGGGAGGTTGTTGATCCTTTAAATAGGGTGCAAAACCCTGGGATTTAGAGTTTCATCTGCCAGCTCCTACTCGTCGAGTCCCTTTTTGGACTCGGCGAGTAGGTCACTAAAACACCTGGACTAACCCGCTGCTACTCGAAGAGTAGGGAAACCAACTCGTTGAGTAGCCCTTGAAATCAAGAAACTTTATATTAAATCAATGCCTGAAAATCGGGGCGTTACATGGGACGTCTTTGTTGTCTTCCCTCCTTAATTGGTGTAGTTCTGGGACCAGTTTCATTGATTTGTGAGTTTGATTTTGGTGTGTCGTGTATTTCTACACCATCTTCATCAACGAGAACATAGTCCTCATCAATAAAGTCATAATTACCCCAAGAGATCTCTTCGTTGTCATTCAGCATGTTTGTTCCTTGATTCGAGTTCCAAATTCAAAGGGGTTTGAGGTGGTTTAAGACAGGGAGATCCACTATCTCCTTTTCTTTTTATCCTTGTGATAGAAGGATTACATGTGGCTATTGGAGTTGCAAAGGCAGGTAATAATTTTTTTAAAGTTTAGGTTGGTAAAGGCAATATGAGAATGTCACATCTATTCTATGCGGATGACGTGATCTTCCTTTGCGATTGGAACAAATCTAATAGTACTAATATTGTTAGATTGTTACATTATTTCTGTTTTGTTTCGGGCTGAAATGATAATTTGTAGAAATTTAATCTTTATGGTGTGTGTATTCTGCTTGGATAGGTGGAGAATTTTGCTTTAGTTGTGGGGTGTAGAGTAGATAAACTACCTTTTAATAGTTTGGGTGTTCCGGTGGGTCAAAATTTGGCTAGAGTGGTTGGTTGGAAGGTTATTATCGATCTCTTTCATAAAAAGCTTTCCAAATGGAAAGTGTATGCACTTTCTATTGGAGGAAGATCAATGTTGCTCAAATCGGTTCTAGGATCTCTTGGTATTGTTTTCATGTTTCTTTTCCTTATGCCTATTAGAGTCGCTAAAACTTTAGAAGCTATTTGTTCTACTTTTTTTGGGGGAGGAGACGATGATACTCGAAAAATGTATTGGGTTAAATGGGAGGCGATAGTTGCTGATAAAAAGAATTACGACCTTGCTATTGGTAGTCTAGGTGCTTTCAATTTAGCTCTTCTTCAAACTGGTGGTGGATATTCTCTAATAATGATAGCTTCATATGGGTTAACGCTATTAATGAGTTATATGGTTCGAATGGGGGGTTTGATCTTATCGAGAATTTTGGCTTTGGTCCATGGAGTCGTGTTTTAGCCTCTATAGTCCAAATTCAAAAGTGAGGGTTGGTGGAATCTTCATTTTTCAAGAGAATTGTTGGGAATGGTGTTGTTACAAAATTCTTGAAAGATAGTTAGAATGGCGAGATTTTGGCGAACAGATTTTTGAGATTTTTTGAGCTAGAGTTAGACAAAAATTACACTATTTTGGATTGAAAATTGATGAAGTTTAGTGTTGGTCTTAGTGACATAATATTCACAAGGGTGAAGAACTAATTCAATCTTCAGGCCTAATGGAATGCATTCATAATGTTATTATATTGGATGAATCGGATAAATGGTGGTGGGAAATTGGAGCCGATAGGATTTTCACGGTTGGAGCTACTAGGAGGTAGATTGATGATGCTATTTTGCCTTCTTTAGGTATGAAAACTTGGTGGAATCAATTTGTTCTAAGAAAGGTAATTATTATTATATGGCAAGTGTTATTGAATAGAATTCCCACTCAAACTAATTTAGAAAACTGGAATTTGGATGTTCCTTCTATCTTATGTACAGTTTGTGAGTTGCATGTTGAACATCTTGATCATCCCCTTTGTCAAGTGTGAAGTGGCATATAGAACATGGAATGTAATTTTTTCTTGGCTTGATATGGGGTGTTTTGATGTTGAGATGGTTCAAGATTTATTTTCCTTTCTTGATAATGGTATAATGAATTCTAAGAAGAAAACGGCAGTGGACAAAGATTTGTGTACGATGATATGGTATATTTGGAGATTCTGGAATGATGTGGTGTTTTGGAAAGATGGAAAGGCTATATGCATTAGCCAAAGCGGCTGCACTATCACAGAGGATAAAAATAGGTGTTATCGGTTTAGACCACAAAGGAATCTCATAGACTAAATTCCCTAGCCAATATGCTTCTTTACCAGCAGCTGCTAACGCAACAAACTCGAATTTCATTGTCGAGTTTGTAATGCAAGATTGCTTCTTGGAAGCCCAAGAAATGGCACCTCCCCCAAGGAAGAATACCCAACCAGAAGTTGAGGAATGGTCCTCCATGTTGGTTATCCAACTTGCATCCGAATGACCTTCTAAAACCGAAGGACTCCCTAAGTAGCTCAAACCATAATCCATAGTTCCTTTGAGATACTTAAACACTCTATTTACCGCTTTCCAATGTTGAGCATTTGGATTACTAGTATACCTGCTCAACTTACCCACATCAAAAGCAATATCAGGTCTGGTACTTGTCATGGCATACTGATGGATATTGAGCATAACATCATTCCTATGGTGTTCATGCAACCCTAATTGCTTTGATCTAGGTTTTCTAATTAAACATACAACATTGAATACCAAATCAACAAACCCTAGATCTAGCATGTGATAATCATTATTAACATAAGAATAGGATTTAGATCTTACCTTGATTGTTATGTAGCAATAACAATCTCAATTCCTCTTGATCTTTACTTCTGAAAGCTTAGAGCCTCAAATGTTGTACCTCTAATGGAGTTACAAACACCATAAGCAATAAGGATGAAGAAGGAGGAGAAGGAGAGGCACAAAAACGTGCAGAAACCCTATGGGATTCATTCCCCACGTTTTTGGGGCCTTAAGGGTCCTTATATAGTTAGGCCATTAGGGTTTTCAACTAGGAAACCCTTATCTGACTGCTTAAGCCCTAAGCAGCCCATGAACTCTTTTTAGAACATCCCTTGGACGAATTCCTTATGGGCTTCCCATAGAATTCGTCCAACCTATATTCCAAGGTGATCCATAGCCCAAATGCAATTATCTTATAATTACAAACACCATAAGCAATAAGGATGAAGAAGGAGGAGAAGGAGAGGCACAAAAACGTGCAGAAACCCTATGGGATTCATTCCCCACGTTTTTGGGGCCTTAAGGGTCCTTATATAGTTAGGCCATTAGGGTTTTCAACTAGGAAACCCTAATCTGACTGCTTAAGCCCTAAGCAGCCCATGGACTCTTTTTAGAACATCCCTTGGACGAATTCCTTATGGGCTTCCCATAGAATTCGTCCAACCTATATTCCAAGGTGATCCATAGCCCAAATGCAATTATCTTATAATTACAATTCCAGTCCCCTAAGTTTAATTAATCTATTTTGACCACAAAATTAATTCTCAATTAATTCTTGACCAATATTAATTAAACAATATGATTTCTCCTTTAATATATTATTCTCATAATATATTAATAAATCATAATTAATCCTATCTCTCCATAATTCATCCTACAAGTTGCTATGGTAAAGGCAACCCAAAAGGACCATGATCATAATCGGGTCAAGTACATACCAAAATAGTTATGGACTTAGACACTAATCCAACAGTCTCCCACTTGGATAAGTCTAACAACTATATTACGTATGACTTCAAACCTGATCAGCAATCGTAGCTTTCAAAAGCCGCTGTCAACTCTGATCTTATCAGAAACGTGTCCTTTAGATAAGGGATCATATATTCCTCCTTTCTAGATATCATATGAACTGAGACATGGATTTTAATCATACTCTATGTTCATGTGTTGTTTCCCGATTCCTGATTTATGACGACTGACAACATACTACAATTGAACATATCAACTCAGTCCCGGCTTGGCCAAGCGCTTAGGGTGTCATCACTAAATCATCGAGGGGCCTACAGATATCGCTTTTATCCCACTTTGGGTAAAAGGAACGGATAAACTTTGACTCAATGCTCGCTTGTTCCTACTAATCAAATCACACACAACAATATGTTTTATAACACCAAGTTACTGGTGCATTTACATATTATCAATGTGCAACTGACTTGCAGAATACAACTCATACATCTCGGTTTCAAGAATATAAGATATTATCGTCTCACCAATCACTCGTGATAAAATCCATGAAGCGATCCAAGTGAGCGTGGGTTTAATCCAATACTCTAATCTTATAGCAACACTCATGAACTCTGCAGCAAACTTGTGCCATGTCTAAACAATTTAGACAATCTACAGACAAATTCATGACAGTCTTCATTCATACCTACTTCCAAAGTATGAGCGATTGTGGAGGGTTTGAATAATCTTATTATTCAGGAAGTCAAAACATGCAAAGTGAAACACAAGAATAATACTAATTCTATATGGCCCCAAACCTTTGAGTATAAATAAAACATTTTTATTTAATCACCATATTGATTACTCATTATTTGTTGTTTCGAGTAATCAACTTCTTACTTGAATTATAACAACAATTGTCCCATGCTCTTAGCATGCACACTATGTTTTCTTATGGTCCTTACTTTGTGAAATAGATCAAATGAACACATTTCCAATGATGCTAATTTCACAATTCCTAATCCTAATTAATTAGTGTAAGAATACAAAATTCTCGCCACTACTAGAATATGTTAGACTCTAACATTTTATGCAATGGTCCTTTCGTAATATCACAGCGCCAAAGTCACCAAGACTTTGCCAATGAAATTACAAAGTGCTCTATTGGAGATTGTTACAAGACAATTCCATAGTCATGAAGTCTCACATTCAAAGTACATTCCTTTGAACATCCTTCTTACATAGAAGTTTCTAATCCAGACATAGATTCTTATCGTCCAACTCCCAATAAGGAAACATTTTCATATTTGTCATATGACAACTTATTCTAAATAGAATCTTATCTATTCATAATAATGCCAATACGGTACATCCATGGCTATACTTCCAATTGTCCGTAAGTGACCAATCCTCGGCGAACCTTAGATTGTCCTTGACAGTTGTTTAATTATTTTAGTCAAATCCGGTTCTATTCCCTTTTTCCCTCTAAATGCCCTAGGCATTTGGAAAATTTTAGAACGGTCGAATATTACAGCATATGCAATCGATCCTATACCCGAAGCGTATGGAATACGATTCAAAATGAAAAAGTGATACTTTACCAGTTTCTTGCTATAATATTGTCATAATATTTCTAGTTGTCGTGTTCTTAAAAT
Organism: Lactuca virosa; assembly: GCF_052849685.1. Taxonomy (NCBI): domain Eukaryota; kingdom Viridiplantae; phylum Streptophyta; class Magnoliopsida; order Asterales; family Asteraceae; genus Lactuca; species Lactuca virosa. Next base: position 126,477,975 of record NC_136426.1, on the reverse strand, counting down.
GCGAACTATGAAGAGGGATGCCGTAATCATAATCGAACTTTTAGAATGCAATTAATAAATATATCCTTGACTAAATTCAATTAAAATTTCTCGATCTAAACTTTTAGATTGGAAACGAACTATAACATTCTCTCCCTTAATTATAGCAAAACAACTTTTCAACCCCTGCAACTTTGCAAATTGAAACTTTTGTTTTTCTATAATTAATATTGCCAACTAGCAATACTTAAAATAATAATAATAATGCTCCCACTAACATGATGATTATATCCATTCCAGCATAACATTTATACTCCCACTAGCTTTGACACGTATTTAGAAAACAGTTGAACTTCTAGAAGACAATACTTATTGACTTCCAAAGTTCATATTTCCAATACGACGTGATTCGATAAGCCTTTATCTAAGCTTCTCAAACTCACACACCTTTCCTTAGATAGCTCACATGTGTGTCTCAACTAATTCAGAACTTATATTACTAAGTCCCAAATGTTCAGACTAACTGCCAAATCTCACAATTCGAACTATGAAGAGGGATGCCGTAATCATAATCGAATTTGAGAATGCAATTTACATAATCACTATCTCCTTAAAATCTCTCTTAGTGAAAGCGTTTCCTCACAATCATTTTCATGAAGGAGAGAAACCTTATGACACTTTGATTTAATGGTGCATGTGTTCCTATCCATGCGAATTTGTCATAACCATAATCATAAGATAATGTTTGTGACAAATCGAAACTCTTATGGACAGAACTTGTTCATACTTGATTCTTTGCCATCAAGGGTCCCACCATTGCTTCCGAGTTATTTAGCAGCTCACCTATGTCAGTCAATGTACTTTCATTGAACAAGGTGCTTGCCTTATGCAGTCTATTGAGAACTCGTAGAACTCATATGCATAATCAACTTAACTGGATTGGCACAGAAACAAGAATACGTCAACACGATAGGTTACAATCCTCAAGTCGTATGCAAGTGTTTAATAGGTTTACTCTTGATTAGTTCTTGAAACTTTTCAAGATCTTTAGACTCCCACTGACCTCTTGACATATAAAATTCTCTTATCAAGAAACATTTCTTGATAAAACAAATATTCAAGAATTAATGCGTGTCTATATCAAGACAAACCACTACACACAGTTGGTCTTAGTTGGTCTTTGTCTTCTCCAAGACATCACAACTTACCAATTTCAAACGTGCCAGAGTAAGAAAAACAATTTTTTTACTTCACATTTGATGAGTGTGTTAGAACTTCTTAAGATATGTCACTAAATTCACAATCTTGGAGTATGACTCTAAGACTTGATTTTGGAACGAAGTATGAATCATCCTTTTGATTTAACCATTTCAACAATTTCCGACTCCTCTTCTTAGCCATACTAGTGCACTAAGATGTCCTTAGAGGATGAATTGTGATATGGTTCTTAATCATTAAGACGATCATAAAACACGATACAAAAGTACTCTCCCTTCTTCTTAGATTGGAGAAACTTTTATCTTTCTGCCTTCATTGATTCTACTTATTCATTCTGCCATTCATTGAAACTTTTCAATGATTAAGAATTACACTTAATCTTGTAAGTATAACCACATTTACTAGACTTTTAGTAAATCATGACGAACAACGTTATTATTATTTATGGTGGATTTGACTAGTTCACAACATTGTAAACTAGTTCCTTTAGTCCTTCACTTGACTCACATACTTATGTGAACAAGGAATTAGTCTTAATTACCTAAGTACCAAGATTTCCATACATCACACAATGCAAGTTGTATGATTCCAAGTTTTTTGTCCAATTGAAACTTAGGCGATGGTAATCTTTCCTTACTTAGAAAATTATGACACTTACCATAAATAACATAACTAAGAATCACATCCATTTCAACATTGCTAATAATAGAAATACTCAAACATCAATTTTTCATACATGTCATTGCAAGGATAAATAAATAAGACAAAATCAAAATTTATTTTATTGCGGAAAAATTTGTCCTTACAACGCAACTCCAATGAAAAACTATGTTATTACATTTCTTAGCAATCTATCCTAACTCTAAAGTAGCAGCTCAAAAAATCCGTTCTTCGGATCCATGCGATCGAGATCCATTTCTTCACGATCAGATTCAGTACACTTCTTCCCTTAAGCTTCCTCTCTTTTCTTCGATCCTTCAAAACATCAAAAATGTAATCTTATCACATAATGTATCAAGAATCATGTAAGGTCCTGAAAACGGATCTTACCAGTGATCAAACAATCAAACAATCAAATAGAACAAGAATTGGAGTAGAAGTAGAATAGAAACAAGCTTGCACACGCTTTATAACTGAAAAATGTCGGGTACAACTTGTTTACAGCGACCGTGAACTCTCTAGCATCAACAACTGATAATGACCTACACAACCTCTATTTATAGGGGACTTGGGCCGGAAATAGGGTTTACGGCCGTAAACACACTACAAGGCCGTAAACACCACAATAACCTACTATTACATCATAAAGACTCAAAAGAACTATTACAATTGAAAGCCTAGACCAAACCACTAACTGGACCCTTCAATCTCCCCCTTGGGTTGGTGCTAGCTTGGACTCAATCTTTGTCGACCATCATCACGTCTGACTTCCCCATTTCCCCGTTCCATATCTTTTTATTAATGATATCGGCAACCATAGATGTATATTCTTTAGCAGCTGGCTCAAAAATGTCTTCTGCAACCTTGATCTGATGAAGGTTCAGTTGATGAATATCCCATTTCCCAAACTGAAGCAGATCTCTTTTGTCATATAAACGAATGCATCCATTTTCAAGCTTTATGACAGCAGAGGCTGTAGTTTCATCAAAAACCCAGTAAAGCATGGACTTTAAAGATCCATCTGGATGATTCTGAAGTACAGAAATCTGTTTTACTTGATTGGTAAAAGGCCGCATCACAGATCGAACAGGAAGATTGGTTTCGGGATCAAGTACACTTGGGTATAGTTTAATAATCGACTCTGCAGTCTTCATTGAAGGAAAACCCTTTACCACTTGATCTTCCAAAAAGTGCTTGAATTGTGTTGCCTTGGGATTTTATGAAGGCTTTGCAAAAGGAGCTCTCGATAATTCTGAAAGATCAATTCTGGTCCAGGAATGAAAATCATGAGCATCTTTATATAGTTCTGTGTTGCCACTTTTCCGTCTCACGATCCACATATTTAAAGTGTCATGAAAGCCCCATGAGATAATCCCTGACCTGTCACCATATACATCTCTAAAACGTTTCTCTCCAAGATCTGTAACAGTGATGTTAGGTTGATCCCCAGGAGCATTTTGATCCAAGCTCCTTTTAAATAAAAGTTGACCTTTCTCAGCTGCTTTGGCCAATTTGGCACGTTTCAGAGCTACCACATTTGGAGCTTGAGCTGGTTCCTTATCAAATCGATCCACAACTCGAGTAGTTTGAGCAGATGTTGGAACAACGGGGGCATCTTGATTAGGGATATAAATTGTAGGCTCATCAACAGACGACTTGAACTTATCTCCAATTTTTTCTTCCAACTTCTTCTTCAATTCATAGTAACTTGCAGTGAGAAGACCGAAATGAGTCTGAAGATCAGTAATTTGCTTTGTCTTTAACACCTTGTCTTCTTCAAGATCAGCAACTTGAATCTTGAGCTTGGAGTTTTCAGTTAAAAGATCAGTCACCTGAATGTCAAGCTCAATATTCTTCTGATTAAGCACATTTATTTCCTTTTGAAGACCAAGAAGTGTGGGATTATCTCCTCCTGAGTGACCTTCTCCAATAGAAATTTCTTTGTCTCGGGAGGAAGGCATTGAGCTTTGTTCTTGAGCCAAATACATGGCAAGCCTCAAGGAAGCAACGTCATGATCAGGCCTGGGAGGAGAGAATCCAGCGGGAGTTGAAGAACCACCAACTTCATGGGTAGTGCTAGGTCCTTCATTGATAGGTCCTGGTGAAACAATAGCAATAGTGGTCTGGGTCGTTGTATGATCACTCTGAAGTGGTTCTGTGGTAGGAGAAACAATATCAAGGGGAGGAATCCCTGACACTGTCTCCATAGGAGTTGCTGTGCCAACCACTTGTTTGTTAGTAGGAGGCGTTGATTCGAGAACATCTTCCATTTCCCTTATCTCCGTTGCTGGATGAGCAACATCATGGATATTGTCAAAAAATATGTCGAGGTTCTCATCTGACAACAGATTTGCACTGCTTCCAAGAGAAATAGTAATATTATCCCTGTCAAAGCCAGTCATATCGACATCTTCAAACAAATCGTTTTCACCTTCCACGACTTCTGTTTCATGCTCCATGGTACCTTCACCGTAGTCACTTTGAACACGTACTGATGTCAGATCATGTTCCTCAGCCACAGATGCATTAGGAACTGTTGTATCTTCTTCTTCATCGTGATCTGACACCGTGATAACGTCATCTTCTGAAATCACCCTCTCTGAAGACGTAGGCTCAGAAGATAACTTGTCAGAAGATCTATGAGACTCGGATGCTTCGTTCAACTCAGCAAATTTTCCAAACTTCACAAGCGGGTACTTTCCCTAGAATACAACCTTTCCCTTGCGATTCTGCTTGATTAGCCCAACAGTATGTGGACCTAGAGACCTCATGTCTAAGGTGTCTCCCTCCTTGCCCATCCCCGGGAATTGTATGTCAATGAACATTTGGATGAATCTAGGATACATTAAGAAAGTATCCCGGGTTATTGCGTTGATGTTCACCACGAATTCGTCTAAGATAAACTTCGAGAAATTGAATTCTATCCCTGCAGCAAGTGAAGCAATGGCTCCCATATTCCTTAATGAGATCTCGTCAGCACCAGACCTTCTGCCAGAAATGCAGCTCACAAAGACATGAGCCAGAAATCTCCAGTACGGTGGCAAAAGCTTCTTCACGGTAGGAGGAAAGTTGCCTTCATAACCCATCATTTTAAGAATCTTTTGGATTTCTTCGATCCCAATCTCAGTAGGAAAACCAGGTTGATCATCAATCAGCAAAGCTTCTCTGATGAATTGTTCAGTTATCTCAATCTTGCATCCCTTCACGACTGCTTCAACAGTAACTGCTCCATCATTATCCCTTTTCATCTTGCCAGTCTTCCAGAATTCCCTGATGATGTTCTGATAAACGACAGGATTCACCGTGATAGCAGAAGCCAAACAACATTCCCTCAGCCTGTGGATCATTGACTTGAACTCTCCATGTGCAACAAGAGGATCCGCCAGTACGATAGACAAATTGTGCATGTCAGCGAACTTCAAGTTTGCCATTCGATTTGCACTAAAACAGGCCAAGTAAGAAAACAAAAATATTTGAACAATTAAGATTTAAGTTTTTCTTATTTAATCAATTTAATTTTGGCCCCAAAAAATAATTTTGACCAAATGGAGTTTACGGTCAAATTAGGGTTTACGACCGTAAACCCATGGCCGTAAGCTTATGGTCGGAGACGGAGTTTACGGCCGTAAGCTCCGAAAATCCATTTTTCTTCGATTGAAACCCTAAGATCCGTCGATTTCATGATCAAAACACATATTCACGGTCGGAAATGGAGATTACGGCCGTAAGCTCATTGGCCGTAAGCTCAGGCCGTAAACGCCGAAAATGGTTTTTCTTCGATTGAAGCCTCAAAATCCGTCGATTTGATGAAATAAACACTTATTCACAGTTGATTTTAGCATACCTTTGAGATGCACCGAACAATTTCACAAAAAAACAAGAAATTTTTTTCGAGAGGAGAGAGAGAGTGGGAGAGTTTACGGCCGGAAATTGAAAAATGAGGAGTGGGGCTTGATTTTGGCTGTAAACCCTCCTTATATACCTTGTTCGATTTTAGCAGTTATCCACACAGTATAAGGCACAGTCCAAATCTCAAAAAAAAAATTCAAAAACAAAACCTTTTGAGAATTTAAAATTAACATAAACTAAAAATAAAATAAAAATAAAAATAAAAATAATTTCTAAAATTTAAAATTTAAAATTTTGACAATTAAAAAAATAAAAATTAAAAAAATTAAAATTAAAAGAAGACTAGATTTATCTCAACAAACACTGAATATAATTTTGTGACACTGGGATCAAAGTTGTTAGACAGCCTTAATCCACTTGTCGGTACCTCTACCTTCATGTCTATGTCTGGTCGATCGCCGGTATTGTGATCCACTTAAACACGGAAAATTTGTGATAAATTTGGACAAGCTAAGAAAGACAAGACATTTTTGATCCTATATTCTTAGATAAATTTCCTAGGGACCATTTAGCTAACGACGACCAGGGATATTGTTGTCCACCTAAATTGAGCAGCGAGATCTACAGACAATCTGTAAGTGTTCAATTTTAATTGTACTAGAACATGTTTCCCGCTTCCTGATATGCTCCAGTAATCAAGGACTTCCAGAATACTCCTTACATCGGGTGAGCAGACAATTATTAAGAGAGAAGATAGATTTAGAATGCATATGATGTACACCCAGGCCGGATCTCTTCCAATCACGCAGAGGGTGAAACATATGACTAACTGAAGTTTTAGAGGGATTGAGAAGAAGAATGATGCATATACTGTGTACCAGGTCGGATTGAAAGTCACGCAAAGGAGACAGTATATGGCTAACAGATAGAAAGAATTGCATATATGGAAGATGCAGAGAGATAGAGTTGCATATGTTACAGTCCAGGTCGGATCTCTCGATCACGTAGAGGAGGCAACATATGACTAACAGACAGAAAGAAAGAAAATAATCTTCTACATACCTAATTTATCGGAATTCCCCAGTCACCCCATCAATACCAGAATTAAGGACAGAATCCGCACATCGAGGAAAAGTTAATCCACAGTTCTAGATACGAGTCTTTTAATGTGACCAGTAGATTCCCATGTATATCTCCCTGCTCAACCTATCCGAGCGTCGTATTGTCAGGCTAAACGGATTTAACTAGGTCAAGATTTTTCAAGTCTTTGAATTCCTTAAATTCAACTCTGCCTAGTCAAGTCCATTTAGAATCTTTCGTGCCTACCAGCGCATCGAATCACAGAGCGTAGACGATTTAATTTTGGTACATTAAGCAGATTCAGATTGCCTGTTATCACTTGATAATATCACTTCCCGTCACATTACCTACAAGAAAAACTATTAGCAACATATTTTTGATTTTCTGATTTGTTAATGTTTTTGGATTTTTTAAATTTTCAATTTTTTGTTTGGTTTTTGTTTATTTCTCCCCCTAAATTTGTGCATGGGTGAGAATGAAATCACTAAAATGCGCAAATTTAAACTGACCTAAACTAAAACAAAAATTTAATCCTCAAAACGAATCATTTTCAAAAATCCCACAAGCACATCGAATCGAGCTTTGTTAAAAGGCTTGGTGAACAGATCTGCCACATTATTAGCAGAGGGAACCTGTTCCAGCCGAATGAGCGAAAGCTCATAACAGTCTCTGATAAAATGAATTTTGATATCAATGTGCTTGGTTTTGGAATGTTGGACAGGATTTTTAGCAATTTGAATCGCAGCCTCATTATCACAGTAGATGGGGGTTTCTAGATAATTCAAACCGTAATCCAACAGCTGATGTTGGATCCAGATAACTTGAGAGCAACAAGCAGATGTAGCAATGTATTCTGCTTCTGCTGTTGAGGTTGAGACGGTATGCTGTTTCTTGCACTGCCATGACACCAGCCTGTCTCCAAGGAATTGACACCCTCCTGATGTAGATTTTGCTGTCAAGCTCACAGCCTCCATAATTACTGTCAGCAAAAGCATATAAATCAAATTCGGAATTTTTCGGATACCAAAGACCCAATTTTGGGCTGCCTTTGATATACCGAAAAATTCTTTTGACAGCAATAAGATGTGAAAGTTTAGGATTAGCCTGATAACGTGCGCATTGACAAACTACAAACATGATGTCTGGACGGCTTGTAGTAAGATACATCAACGATCCGATCATCGATCTGTAGTGTGTCTGATCTACGGATTCGCCATCAGTATCTGGATTCAGCAGGGGTCTTTCGGCCATCGGCGTCGATGCAGGTTTTGCGTCTTGAAACCCGAACTTCTCAAGAATATCCTCCACATACTTAGCTTGATGGAGCAGGATTCCGGTTGAATTTTGTTTGACCTAAAGCCCCAGAAACATGGTCATTTCACCCAACGAACTCATCTCAAACCTCTTTTTCATAACGCCTTCAAACTCTTTGCATAGTTGTGGACTGGTGGACCCGAAGATAATGTCGTCAACGTAGATCTGGACTAGAATCTGATCATTACCAACATGCTTGATGAATAAAGTTTGATCGATAGTGCCACGAGAGTATCCATGATCGAGCAAGTGCTTTGTGAGAGTCGCATACCACGCTCGAGGAGCTTGATGTAACCCATATAACGCCTTGTCCAACTTGTAGACATGATTAGGAAACTTCGAGTTAACGAACCCAGGGGGCTTATCAACGTAGATTTCTTCCTTCACCTTGCCATACAAGAAGGCTGTCTTGACATCCATTTGGTAAACCGTGAAGTTCATGTAGGAAGCATATGCAAGGAAGATACGAATAGCCTCCAAGCGAGCCACTGGAGCCTAAACCTCAGTATAATCAAGACCCTCGACTTGTCGAAACCCGCGAACCACCAATCTTGCTTTATTGCGCACTATAACGCCAGAATCATCCTGCTTGTTTCGATACACCCAACGTGTGTCAAGAGACTTTTTTCCCTTTGGTAACTCAACCAATTTCCAAACCCCGAGCTTTTCAAATTGATTTAGCTCTTCATGCATAGCATCTACCCAGCTGGGCTCATTCAAAGCCATTTCAACATTCTTGGGCTCTATTTGAGAGATAAAGCAAGAATAGAGACATGTATTGACATCTCCACTCTGACTTCTGGTTCTAACTCCATCACCCAGCTGACCAATGATGTTTTCGATCGGATGATCGCGTTGAATTCTTGAAGGTATCTCTTAGCTGATATCATTGAGTAAAACGGGAAGAGTGTGAATGTTGAAACCTCCATCATTTGCTGATTGTTCCACATTAGATGAATCTGCTACAAACTCATTAGCAATTTCTTCAGGAAAGAGTAGTTCCATAAAAGTTGGAGTGAGAACTGAAGCATCTCTAGACATGAACTCTCTTTCAACAAGGGTAAGAGGTGTAGCATCAACATCTTGAGTATCATTTTGAACTGGAGACTCTGGACTACCAAGTGGAACAGATGACTCTCCCTCAGGTGGAGCAGATGACTCCCCCTATGGTGGTGAAGAGGATACCGTTGGAGGTCTGTAAACAACTTCTTCGTCTTCGTCTTCAGAAACAATCTTCGAACCAGAGGAAGACCCAGATGAACCATCTGAAGACACATTAATGGACTTGAAGAGCGATGTGTAATCAAATAACCAATCAGGGCCCACTCGAGCATCCCTCTCATTCTCCTCCAACCAGCGCACATCGAAGGATTCTACAATCTGCTTCGTCTTCTTATTGTAAACCTTATACGCGGTGCATGCAGCATATCCTACGAAATAACAATCATCGGCTTTGGCATTGAACTTCGGGTTGGACTCCAGGTGAAGAAGGGTGCAAAGGCAGCCAAATACACGGAAATGACCGACTGAAGGCTTATGACCATATAGAATCTCGTACGGTGTCTTCATCTGAGCTTTGTTGATTAAAACACGATTCTGAATGTAGCAAGCAGTGTTAATCGCCTTAGCCCAAAAGAAAACAGGTAGCTTGGAGTCACACAGCATCGTCCTTGCAGCGTCTTTTAATGTTCTATTTCTCCTCTCAGCAACACCATTTTGTTGAGGCGTGTGAGCAGAGCTGTATTGACGCACAATTCCCTTTTCTGCGCAAAAATGATCAAGAACTGCATTCTTGAATTCTGTTCCATTATCAGTACGAAGCGCCTTCACCCGGTTGTTGGTTTGGTTCTCAATCATCACGATGAACTTCTTTATCAGATCAGCAACCCCAACTTTGTTGGATAAGAAGAAGACCCACGTAAAACGTGAGAAATCATCGATCACAACCAGACAGTATGAACTTCTGTTGATGCTTAGGACGTTGACCGGACCAAATAGGTCCATATGCAATAACTGGAGCACCTGACTGATTGAGTTAACTTGTTTTGGCAGGTGTGGTTTTCTATGATGTTTTCCCTGGACACATGACACACACTTTTCAAAAGTTATAAAGTCTCTGACAGGTAAGCCTCGGCCCATCTCATTCTTTGCAAGACGATTTAGGTTTTTAGTGTTAGCATGACCGAGTCTTCGGTGCCACAGCATTGCGTTCTGTTCTGAGACCTTCGAAAAGAGACAAGTGACTTGTTCAGGAATGTTGCTGTTCATATCAATAATATACGCATTTCCATCCCGCTTTGATTTGACAAGAATCCACTCTTCTGGGATGACAATGCATGGCTTGAGAATCATGCACTCTTTGTCGGTGAAATGTGTAGAGTAACCTTTGTCACAAATCTGAGACACACTCAACAAACTGTGTTTTAACTCGGGAGCAAAGTTGACGTTCTCAAAACTTAGCACTCCATTGGTTACGGTTCCTCTCTGAGTGATCTTGCCGCCTTCTCCGCCAGCAAAGGAAACATATCCCTCATTAAAAGATTGAATGTTGCTCAATTGGGAGATGTCTCCTGTCATATGCTGGGAGCAGCCGCTGTCGACGTACCAAGATCTGACGATATTCCTCCGCAACTGTCTCTACAAAATGAGCGGGATCATTTAGTTTTGGGAACCCATGTCATCACTGTCCTGGGTTGGCCTTTCACTTTCTCTGATTGATCTTTCAAAATCTTCAATTCTGAATCATCATTTCTAATCTTCTCAGAGGATGTTGATGATTGATTGGAAGTTAATTTGGGCATCCAATGATATTTAGGTTTCCTAACAGTCATAAATGGTTTTGAAATATGTTTCTTATCAGTTTGCATTGAGCATCTGGATGTTCTACCAGAGGTGGTTGAAGATCCGGAACTGCTCTTTGACGAAACCGATCTTGGCGGACCCTTGTTCGGTTTTAGAAAACTGTTTGGGACTTTGTTATGAAAAACCCTTTTATTCTTTTGAAAAACCGCCCTTTTTCTATTTCGATCATCCTTCCAATCATCATCCCGAGAAAGGGTTCTTGAGGACTTTCTAGTTAAAGACCTTCCTCTAGATTCGTTCTCTCCTCTTGGTGACATATAATGTACAAAAATCCTATTTGGACAATTCCTAGTTATATGACCACTAATACCACAATTAAAACAAATATGTTTATTATTATTAAAACTGGTACTGCCTTTCTCAGATTTATTTTCTTCACTGACACCCTTACTTTTCCCACAAGAGCATGTGCATGAAGCAGGTTGTGAGATAAGTGAGGGTGCATCAGATGGTGTGACTTGTGGAATTGGTGTGTTTTCATTAGTAGCATCACAAACATCAGGATTATCAAATAATTCATCAAACACTTCAAAAAATTTTAATTCAGCAGAAGCAGATGCGGAAGTATCACAAAAAACATTGTCATTTTTAAAATCAGAAACAAAAGATTTTTCATTGGAAACAAAAACATCAGGTTCAGACTTAGTTTTGTTATCAGAAATAGATCCTTCAACTTCGTGCTTTGACTGATCTAAGGATTGATCTGCAGGGGAAGTAGAAATGTTAGTACTTTCAACGTTAATAAAACCTCCTGAAACAAAACCAGCTGGCTTGCCATAAACCATGAATGGTTCGTTGGTAATCTCCTCTTTAGACAAAGGGTGATACTGATATGTATGATTAAAAGGAGGAGGTACATTATCGTATCCAAAACCCTTTTGTTGGTTTCGTTTGAACTGCAGGCAATGGTCAATCATGTTGGCAACGACCTCGCTTGATACATCAAACCTTTTAAAATCAAAATTTGCAGTTTCAAATTGCCCTTTTAATGTATCAAGCTCAGTAATTAACTCAGCATTATGTCTCTTGATATAATCATAATTTTCACATTTGTTACTGTAGTCTTCCTGAAGTCTCCTAAAGTCCTTAATTTTTGTTTCTAACTGGGCCTTTAGGGGTTTTTGTCCTTTTCTAAGTTGATAGCCCTCATATCTAAGGTCCTCTACTTCTCTACGTAATGATTCTATTTCGTCACGAAGAATTTTAACATAATCAATACATGCCTGAGAACAAGAAGGTAAACTTACCTCACTTTTCTTGGGTTCGGAAGTAGAAGATACCATCAGTGCAAACTGTAGCTCCATCATCTTTTCTTCAGGATCAGCTGCAACATTCTCCATGGGAGCATCATCATTGATTTGGACTAGGTTAGCATTTTCAGGTCTTGAAATATTCAGAGCCTGAATCTGGTCCTCCCAGTCAAATGACTGAGCAACCATAGCAGTCTCACCATTGACCGCAACACCTCCACAATTGTTTCCCACCGCAACCATCGTCCTGTCATTGTTCAACCTTCGATCCAGTTTCGGGCACTCACGAGCAAAATGACCTGGCTCGTGACAGTTGAAACATCGCAGCTTCCCCTTGTTGAACCCTACCTTTTTATCAGCATTCATCCCCCAGTTATTCTTTCCTGTCTTTTTAGCAAACTGCTTCGCCCTGAATACTGCCATAGCAATTTGCCATGTGATATCCATCTCTTCCATATCTTCTAGATGAATCTGATCCAGATCAGCAAATGATAGCTGAGATGAAAGCTCTCCAACTACAAAAGCATTATAGCAGTTAACAAGTCCTGTGGCGAGAGCAAGATTGTCATCACTTTCCTTTGTGTTTGAGGAAGAGGCTACAACTGGCACATTAGAGGAGGGAGCAGATTGTGGAGTAACATACGATTGGCTTTGTGAGTGAGGCATGGATGACGCAGCATTGAAAGTTTGAATCTGAGGTTGTTGAACAGCAAATGCTTGACCTAAGGAAGAGATGAGTGATGAAAGAGCATTGTTAGAGGAAATCCCGAGATTTGCAGTCGAATACGAATTCACATGGTTAATCTCTCGCTGTTTATCATCAATATCACAGGCTTTGATGATCGCCATTGTTTCAGCAAGAGTGAGATGATTCAGATCCTTGGTCTTCTTAATAACAGCTACATTCATGTCCCATGACTTTGGAAGAGCATTCAGTAGCTTTTTATTTATCTCGGACTTGGTCAAGAAGATCCCAGATATGTTCATCTCAGTAGTGAGAGTTGTGAATCGCTGCAGCTGTGCCTCCAGGGTTTTTTTCGGGAATGTAGTTGAACGTGTTGAACTTTTGACGCAGCATATCCTGACGTCTTTCCTTCATGTCTTCATTTCCTTCATATACCTCAATCAAGGCTTCCCACAAAGCTTTAGCTGAAGTATACTCTCTGAAACCTTGAGCTATATCAGGAGATAAAGCCATGGTCAGAGTGGCCAAAGCCCTTTCCTGTTCCTCAACTTTCTCAAAATCCTCATCTGAATAGTTCTCAACTGCTTTGTCAATTAGTTGTCCTGCAACGGTGGTGGTAATTCGAACAGGACCCTTGATGATGCTTCTCCAAACTTTGAAGTCTTTCATTTTGATATACTTCTCAATCCGGTATTTCCATTCAGGAAAACCATCCGCAGACAACAATCGCGGAATACATGTGGTTGTGCCCATGACAGAATCCAGTTCATGATGATGTGTTTGACTTTGAGATTCCACTGAATATTAAATTTTATATCAAAAATTAAAGTAAGAAGAATGCCAAAAATGAGTTTCCGGTCAGACAGTTTACAGCCGTAAACTGAGTTTACGATCGGATTTCCGGTCCAAGAGTTTACGGTCCAATAGTTTACGGTCAATAAAGATGCACTGATTACGGTCTTTGAAGATGCTCTATTTACGGTCCAAGAACAAACTTTACGGTGTTTGAAGATTCTTGAGTTTACGGCAGTAAACTGAGTTTACGGCCGTAATCACTTGGCAGTAAACTCCCAGAAGTTCACGAAAACACAAATTTAGAGCAGATTCGATCCCTTTTAGCAATGAAAGTACCAAACCCATTCTCGAACAATGATGAATATTAGTTTAAACGGTCCGAAAACTCGATTGAATGATGCTTTGACACCGGTTTCGCTCTGATACCAATTGTAAGGTCCTGAAAACGGATCTTACCAGTGATCAAACAATCAAACAATCAAATAGAACAAGAATTGGAGTAGAAGTAAAATAGAAACAAGCTTGCACATGCTTTATAACTGAGAAACGTCGGGTACAACTTGTTTATAGCGACCGTGAACTCTCTAGCATCAACAACTGATAATGACCTACACAACCTCTATTTATAGGGGACTTGGGCCGGAAACAGGGTTTACGACCGTAAAGGGGTTTACGGCCGTAAACACACTACAAGGCCGTAAACACCACAATAACCTACTATTACATCATAAAGACTCAAAAGAACTATTACAATTGAAAGCCTAGACCAAACCACTAACTGGACCCTTCAAATCAAAAATAGGAACTTATAGAGTTAGTTAATGGATTTTACCTGAAGTAGAGCCATACGTCTTGACTCTCCCATCTCTTAGATCTCTCAGGTAGACAGGGCAGCTTCGTCTCCAATGCCCCTTCTCTTGGAAATAAAAGCAAATTGACTCTTTTGGTACAGCACACGGAACTACCTCAGACTTTGCCTTTCTCTTATGATCAAACTTTTCGACCATGGCATGCCTTTCTTTGCCATTGTCTATGTCCATGGAGGTTTGGAAGGCAGATCCACCAATCAACTTTGCTTCTCCAGTACGCCAAATCATTGCTGATTCAGCAACAACAAGCAAATAGGTGAGATCGATGAGGGTTACGTCGTGGTTTATCATATAGTACTCTCTTACGAACTCACTATATGAGTCAGGAAGCGATTGAAGAACCCAGTCAACAGCCAGCTTCTCACAAACAACGACTCCCAATATTCTTAACCTATCAATGTGTGACTCCATCTCTAAGACGTGTGCACACATTGACTTTCCTTCTTCATGTTTACTTGCCAAAAGGGCTTGAGTGAGCTTGAACTTTTCAAGCCTTTGAACTTGTGGGTTAGGGAGAACAATAGGAGGAGGTGGAGGAAGTGAAGCACGATCTCTTGTTCCTCGATCGAATCGTGGAATATCATCTTCATGTGGAAATCTTGTTCCAAGGGATTTGGGAAGACCATAGTTGTCATACTTTGACATCTACAAAACGGGAGAAAATTCAAGTTAGTTGATTGATTGATTGAGTCCTTAATAAAACACCCAAATGAGATATTAAGGCTAGGACCCAACATCATATTCTACAACTTGGAAGATGGATGCCGTAATCCAAATTACAGAACATTTGAAGGTAAGTGAATGATGATTCACTAATTTTCCACCATGAAAAACGAAAAAGAGATTAAGTTTTAAACTTATTGAAAAATCCTAGATCCTTTGGGATTCATTGAACTTTTCAATGACATGTTTAAATCTCGATATGCCCCTCGTTTTGTGACTGGGATGCCGAGGATCACAAAACAGGGTGTGAATAACCATGCAAACATACATGGTGCCCCCAATGTTACAGTCACCTATTCGATGTGCCGGTTAACCACACACGCTCCACCGAACTATGACAAACATTGAGTCACCCTTTGCTACCTTTGCTTAGATCCCATTTAGTGTGCCGGTTAACCACACACGCTCCACTAACGTCTTAGCAAGGGTACAAAGTGTAATTTCATGGAATTGCATCAAATTCACTTTTGCCTAAAGTAACTAAGATTGGGAATTTTATAAAAAAATTTAGTTACTTTATAATTCATTATACTTTTAATGGAAAGGGTTTGCCCTATCCTACCCGTTCGGCTAACGACCCTCCACCAATCAAGGAAGCGGTGGGTGAGAGTGGACACCCATTAAATGGCCATTTTATAGGCCATAACCTTATACCCCCTTAATAGATCGGCTTCGTGAATGAGGCCTACTAACGGTAAGACTAGCATTTAAGTTATACGTATATAATATTAGACATTTTAATTTTATATATAGTATAAAGGTGTATTTTACACTTTTAAAATACTATGTGGTCTAATTTAATAAATTACACTTTTAATTTAATTAAATGTAAACCATATCACTATAGATTTATTAACTCTCTTTTAATTATACACTTAATTAATTTAATAAAACCATAAGGGTGTGATTTGAACTTTTCAAAACTAGGGTTTTAGAATTTAACATTTTAAAACTAAACTTTTAATCAAAATTTAAATTCCAAAACTTGAGGACAAGTTTTGAAACCTTTCAAAACAATTAGGTTTAAGTGTTTAACTATTTAAATTTCAAAACTAAAACTATTAAGTTCAAATTTAAACTATAAAACTTAAGGGTGTGAATTGGAACTTTTCAATCTTATAGGTCAAATATTTGACTAATAATAATCATATATTATCCATATTTAACCAAATCCATTAATTTTGACAAGGATAATCATTCTAAACATAGAAAATCGATTTTAGCCAATAAAAACGAGTTTTGGTAATTATCTTTAACAAAATCTGCTCAAAAATCGAAAATTCCGTCAACAGCACCCTAGACTCGCCGAGTCCACTGATGGACTCGCCGAGTCGGGGCTACTCGCTGAGTCCACTGATGGACTCGTCGAGTCGGCAGCGCAGACAACAAAAAAATTCGACTTTTGATCCTTTGGCAGTTCATTTTTGCATCTATTCAACTAGAAAAACGACCTAGGCTCTGATACCACTGATGGGTATTGAGCATAACATCATTCCTATGGTGTTCATGCAACCCTAATTGCTTTGATCTAGGTTTTCTAATTAAACATACAACATTGAATACCAAAGCAATAAACCCTAGATCTAGCATGTCATAATCGATATTAACATAAGAATAGGATTTAGATCTTACCTTGATTGTTGTGTAGCAATAACAATCTCAATTCCTCTTGATCTTGACTTCTGAAAGCTTAGTGCCTCAAATGTTGCACCTCTAATGGAGTCACAAACACCATAAGCAATAAGGATGAAGAAGGAGGAGAAGGGGAGGCACAAAACGTCCAGAAACCCTAAGGGATTCATTTCCCACGTTTTTGGGGCCTTAAGGGTCCTTATATAGTTAAGCCATTAGGGTTTTCAACTAGGAAACCCTAATCTGACTACTTAAACCCTAAGCTGTGACATCCCCTAATTTCTCGGCCAGAAAAGACCGATTTAATTTATTCTTTTTAAAATAAAATCATAGAAATCTTTTTAAAAGATGTTGCGGAATTGGTCCCCAAAACAAAACATGATAAAAGTTTATCAAAATCTTCTTTAAGAAATGTATAGTTTCATTTCATATCAAAACCTCGGGATGTCATGTTCCGATACAGATCAAAAGCATAAACAAGACATTATAAGCCTATCAACAGTTATTTACAACTACTGGCCTATAATCTAAAAATCTCTCATCATCCTCCGACTATGCTCGGGGTCCACTACCTGTAATCATATAAAGCTGAGTGGGTCAGGCTTGGGAGCCTGGTGAGCATATAGGGTTTTCAACCCACAATAATAATAAACTTATTAAGTTCACCAATCAACAATAACCCTGATTACCTATTCCCGTTGTCCTCACTTTAGGTCCCTAAACACCTATCACAAGGGACCTAGCCTAAGGAATATCATCGGGATGGACACTACTGCTAAGGGGTTTCCTCAGCTATACATGTCCTAAAGGCAACCATGAGGGGGATTGGAGTACGCCAGCAAATATTTAGTTCACCAACACCTACAAGTTGCGAACCTGCTAGTGTGCCACTGGACTGTCTAGAAAAGTCTGTGGTCGCCATCTATACTCTGTTAGACGACTTCGCCAAGAACATCAACAACAACACTGACACCGACACCGAGGCCTCTCACCATTTTAACACACACCGACTATTTCGTCTACCCATGTTATACCCAACATATTTGTAGATAAAATACATATACAATTTAAAACTTGTATAAAACATCTGTTCAACAGTCACCTCAAATAAACAATTAATATATTTACACATAACACGTATTTTAAGGTAAATACTTCATATCTATGTGTAAAGTGAAAGTAACTACACACTCACATGTTTTGATGAAAATCGGGCAGCAATTCATTTCCTAAAACGATCGTTTCTAATAAAACCGGGAGTTTTATTGAGAAACCGGGCTCTGCGAAGGTCGGGCTTCGAAACCGAAAAGATAAATTTTCCGGGCTTCTCGGGCACTTCGTAGCGTGTTCCGGGGCTTATAATCGATACCGGGGCTTTGGGGGATGTTAAGATGAAAGAAATATGGGTTTAGGGGCTAAAATTTACACTTTTCCAAAATATACTCGGGAGGTCTCGCACCCTTCTATTTATAGGAGCGAGCCTCCTGATCCAACGGCTGAGAAGCCTCCAGGTGGCGCAGATCCGGAGCGAGGGGCACCTGCTCGCACATGGGCTCGCACGTGGCTGCGCATGCGAAGGCTTGCTGGCAGCTTCTTACTGGACCGAGGTCTAGGTCCGAAGTAGGGGGGGGGGGGGGTTCGTGGCTTTATGCGAGGGTTCGGACACGTGATAGAGGGCACGCTTCGCCTTCTCACTGGACCGCTTCGGATCTGCTCTCCGGTTCGGATGACTCAGTAGCATTTCGGACACGTGGCTCGCATGACTCACCAATTTCGGACACGTGGCACGTTCTAAGCGAAGGTGACGTGGCCGAAGCCACCTATGCTAAAACTTCTAAAATCCATAACTTTGGCATACGAGCTCCGTTTTTGACGTTCTTTATAT
The DNA here is from genome assembly GCF_052849685.1 of Lactuca virosa. NCBI lineage: Eukaryota > Viridiplantae > Streptophyta > Magnoliopsida > Asterales > Asteraceae > Lactuca > Lactuca virosa. Next base: position 126,459,174 of record NC_136426.1, on the reverse strand, counting down.
GCGCGTGTAGGTAAAATTACGCTCTACAACTTTCATTTAGACTTTATCGGCTAATTTTGACTTTAATTTTTATATTATTATTTTTAACAGACCGGGACAGGAAATCCGTTAAAAATTCATAACTTCTTCATCCGACGTCCGTTTTCGTCAGACTTTTTACCGTTGTGCTACTAATGACGAGATCTTTGATTCTCGTTTAGGTCGTGTTGGCTAAAAATCACTCGATCTAAAATTTGAGTTTTTAGCTATCTACTGCTAAGCTGAAACTTCGAAAAATCATAACTTCCTCATACGAAGTCAGATTTGGGCGTTCTTTTTATACCTACTCTCGGTTTAACGAACACTACGAGTTTCGTTTAGATCACTAAGGCTAAAAAGTAGTTTATCAAAAACTCACTTTTTACGACATTCAGCACCGTGCCGGTTTTGTCGTGAAACTTCGACAGGCCGTAACTTCTTCGTTACAACTCGGATTTCGGCATTCTTTATATATCCGTAATCCTTGTCACGACCACTACAACTTTCTTAATAGATATCGGCTTTATCTAATATTTATTTTCGACGCTCATTTTTATTCTTGATTATTTAACTCCTAGTAATTAAGCATAAAACACATAAAACACATAATATTCACCAAATTCCTTTTCATTTCTTCAAAATGAGTTACAAAGGTTAACCTAGTCTATCACCCCAATATTAATGCCTAGGCTAGAAACACGAGTGTTACAATTCTCTCCCCCTTAGGATGATTCCGTCCCCGGAATCACACATCACCAAACAACTGCGGGTAGCGACTCATCATGTCACTCTCCGTTTCCCAGGTGAGATTTGGTCCATTCGTATGTTTCCAGTGCACAAGCACTAAATCAACCATCTTGCGCCGCAACTTCATAGTCTTACGGTCAACGATTGCCTCAGGTTCTTCAATCAACCTCTTGTTTTCATCCAACCTTAATTCAGAAATTGGAATTATGTCGGGCACATCTCCCGTGAACTTTCTCAAATAACACACATGAAAGGTGTTATGAATACCCTCCAGTTCTTCCGGCAATTCTAGCTTGTAAGCTTTAAATGGTCCAATAAACCTTGGACTCAACTTTCCCCTTTTACCAAATCTTATAAGTCCCTTCCACGGCGAGACTTTAAGTAAAACCGAATCTCCAACTTCGAAGGATATCGGTTGTCTTTTCTTGTCAGCATAGCTCTTTTGACGATCTTGAGCAGCTAACATCCTTTCCCTTATTATTTTCAACTTTTCAGCAGTCTGATGGACTATTTTCAGGTCCCATAAACTGCTTCTCCCCAGCTTCCAGCCAACATGATGGCGTTCGACACTTTTCTCCATACAAAGCGTGATAAGGTGCCATCTTAATGCTTGAGTGGAAACTATTATTATAGGAAAATTCTACTAAAGGTAAGTGTTCATCCCAGTTACCTTGGAATTCTAGGGTACATGCTCTCAGCATATCCTCCAATGTTTGAATCGTTCGTTCGCTCTGACCGTCAGTTTGCGGATGGTAAGTTGTACTCAAACACAACTTGGTACCCAATTCCTCTTGTAGACTCCTCCAAAACCTTGAGGTAAAACGGCTGTCACGATCGGATACAATCGTTAACGGAACACCGTGAAGCCTCACAATTTCCTTCACGTAAGAATTTGCAAGTTTATCCATAGACCATTTCTCTTTGGCTGCTATGAAATGCGCACTCTTAGTGAAGCGATCAACGACCACCCAAATCATGTCGTGACCGTTCTTTGTTCTGGGCAGTTTAGTCACAAAATCCATGGTAATGTCCTCCCATTTACCCATGGGTACCGGTAAAGGTTCTAAACTCCCATACGGTTTCTGATGTTGTGCCTTAACCCTAGCACAAGTTACACACTCGGCCACATACTTAGCAACATCGAGCTTCATCGTCGGCCACCAGTAATAGGGTTTTAGATCCCTATACATTTTCGTACTGCCGGGATGAATCGAGTACATGGTTTTGTGAGCTTCTTCCATCAGAAGACCTCTTGCTCCTCCCTTCTTAGGTACCCAAATCCTATCCTTGAATACCTTCAATCCTTGACCGTTTGTATCAAACACTAACGTTTTGCCCAAACGTTCCTCCTTCCGGTCAATTTTCTCTAAAGCTTCCTCTTGAGCTTTCTTTATACTTTCCACAATTGTAGAGACAACTTCAATTCCCAACGCTCTTGGCCTTTTCTTTTCAAGATTTACCTTCCGACTGAGAGCATCAGCAACAACATTTGCTTTACCAGGGTGGTAAAGTATCTCACAGTCGTAGTCCTTGAGTAACTCTAGCCAGCGCCGTTGCCTCATGTTCAATTCTTTCTGATTAAAGAGATATTGGAGACTCTTATGATCAGTGAAAAGTTTACATTTAGTACCATAAAGATAGTGCCTCCATATCTTTAAGGCGAATACTACCGCTGCCAACTCTAGATTATGAGTGGGTTAGTTCTTTTCATGCTCTTTCAACTGCCTCGATGCATACGCGATCACTTTATCCCTTTGGGTCAGAACACAACCTAACCCAACTCCAGAGGCATCACTATAGACTGCGAAGTCATCAACTCCTTCAGGTAACGAAAGAATCGGTGCTTCACACAATCTCTTCTTCAACTTTTCAAAGGCTTCCTTATGCTTTTCATTCCAAGCATAAGTAGCTCCTTTGTGGGTCAAAGCTATTAATGGAGTAGCAATCGAAGAAAAGCCTTGGATAAATCTTTGATAATATCTAGCTAATCCTAAAAAGCTTCAAATCTCCATAGGACTTTTTGGTTGTTCCCACTTCATCACAGCTTCAATCTTTGCTGGGTCAACCATTATTCCTTCTTGGTTAACCACATGACCTAAAAATTGGACTTCTTGAATCCAAAATTCACATTTGGAGAACTTTGCATACAACTTCTCCTTCTTCAGGACTTCTAGCACCTTACGCAGATGCTTTTCATGCTCCTGTTTGCTTTTCGAATAAATCAAGATATCGTCTATGAATACTATCACGGATTTATCAAGGTATGGTTTACAAACCCTGTTCATTAAATCCATGAAAGCTGCTTGGGCATTGGTTAATCCGAACGACATAACCAAAAATTCATAGTGTCCATATCTTGTTCTGAACGCAGTCTTCTCGATATCCTTCTCTCTCACCTTTAGTTGATGGTATCCGGACCTAAGATCGATCTCGAGAAATAGCTCGAACCTTGCAACTGGTCGAATAGGTCATCGATCCTCGGCAACGGGTACTTGTTCTTTATCGTCGCTTTATTCAGCTCTCTGTAATCGATGCACATTCTCATGCTCCCGTCTTTCTTCTTTATAAATTGATGGGTTTTGAGCATTCTAACACTCCTAAGTGTACATGCAACCCTAAATACCTTGGATCTATGTTTTCTCTATTATACATGCAATTATGAACTTTCCAAGGTATTACCCTATCTAGCATACAATACTTGATACTTGGGTAATCAAATGGATAGAATACATACCTTTGTTTGATGTAGCTTGTCTCCATGAAGCTTGAGTGCCTAGTGCCCCAAGTGTGACACCTCAAATGGTTCACACAACACCAAATGCACATGGAATGACTTGAGAGAAATGGAACACTCCTTGAAATCGTCTAGCCCTCATATTCACACATTAGTGCACGATTTCTTGAGCCATGGGATTCTTTTATATGGTGGCTATTAGGGTTACACCATGTAACTCATAACTTTACCCATTCCTTATGCTCCATGGATTTTAACCTCCATGGAGTATCCATGGGTCACCCCATGGACTTAGTCCAACATAAGAAATCTTGGATCACAAGCCCACATATATAAGAATGAATGATTTACACAATCAACCCATATATTTAATTAGTCTCCTTTTGATCACTTAATTAATTCCAAATTAATTCTTGATCAATACTAATTAAATAACCTTATTAATATATTATAACTTATAATATATTAACCAACCTTAAGTGTTATTTCTCTCATTATAGTCTATCCAAATGCATGATGCCATGCAACCCAAATGGACCATGCCGGGTCGGGTCAAGTCTTACCAATTATAGTTATGGACTTAGACATTAATCCAATAGTCTCCCACTTGGATAAGTCTAAAACTATTATTGCGTATGACTTCAGGAACCGATCAGCAATCGTAGCTCTCAAAAGCTTCTGTCGAACTCTGACCTTGTCGATGAACTCTGACCTTTGTCAATGACTTGTCCATTAGATAAGGGATCATATATTCCTCCATTCTAGATATCATATGGACTGAGACATGGATTATCAATCATTCTCTCTGTCCATTTGTTGTTTCCCGATTTCCGATTCATGATGACTGACTGATTGAACAAATCAAATCAGTCCTGGCTTGGCCAAGCACTCACATGTATCATCTTTAAATCATCGAGGGGCCCACAGATATCGCTTTTATCCCGAAGGTAAAAGGAATGGATAAACTTCGACTCATATGGCTTTATCTACTACTTGTTGAATCATACACAAAGGCACGTTTTATAACATCGAGTTACCGAATGCGTTTTCGTGCGATCAATGTACAACCAACTCATAGTAACAACTCATATCTCTAGGTTTGAAGAATATAAGATATTATCGTCTCATGATCACTCGTGATAAAATCCATGAAGTGATTCAAATGAGCGCGGGTTGAATCCAAAACTCAGAACTTATGAGCACTCATGAGTGTTGTAGCACCACTTTGTCCACCAACTTGGACCTCTACAAACCAACCCATGACAGTCTTGATTCATATCTACTTCCAACATATGACCGACTGTGGATGGTTTGAATAACTTAATCATTCAGGAAGAGCGACTTAGTTATTCTGGAAGTCAAAACATGCAAAGTGAAACACAAGAATAAATGAATCAAATATGGTATCAAACCCTATGAATATAAATAAACACTTTTATTTATCACCATACTGATTACTCATTATTCATTGTTTTGGTTTTATCAACTTTATACTTGAATTAAAAACACTAGTTGTCCCATGCTCCAAGCATGTACATTATGTTTTTCTTAAACAATAGCTTTGCCATACACCAAGTATGCACTCTATGTTTGTCTATGATCCTTACTTTGTGAAATAAACCAATTGAACATAATTTCAATGATTCTAATTTCACACTCCCAAATCCTTATCGAAAAATGTGAGAATTTCAAATTCCTATCATTTATCGAAATCTGTTTAGATTTTAAACTTATATGCACTGACCCCCCTGTAATGAATATGTACAAAGTCACAAAGACTTGTCAACAGTCATTATAAGGTATTCCAATGGAGATCAACTCCATGGAAACTAAGTCTCATATTCAAAGTACATTGCTTTGGACATGCTTCTTGCATTAAGTTTTCTAATCTTACACAGATAACTTCCACCTATGGAGACAACTCCATATTCTCATTTTGACTATCACTTCTGAATAAGAGATGCCTCTTTTCAGAATATGTCAATATGGTCCTTCCAAAATTAGCAATATACTTCCAACTGTCCCTGAGCAACCAATCTTTGGTAAACCTCAGATTGTCCTTGACAATTGCTTAATCATTTTAGTCATATCCAATTCTAGACCTTTTCCCTTCATAATGCCCCACGCATTTGGAAAATTTTAGAAAGGATGAATATAGCACATGTAATCGATCCTATATCCGAAGCATATGGGACACGATTCATGATGTCTCACATAAAGACTAAACCAGTCTTTTGCTATAATATTTCCATTTCAATTTGCCAAGTTCTCAAAATTCAGATTATAAAAAGGGATGCCGTAATCATAATCGAATTTTAGAACGCAAATAATGGACCCATATATAGAATTTCCTTATGTTGAGCCATTCCAACATGAAATTCATATATATATATATATATATATATATATATATATATATATATATCCTTGATTAAATACGATTAAAATCTCAATCTAAGCTTTTTAGAATTGAAATGAAGTATAATTTCCTCTCCCTTAATTATAGCAAAACAACTTTTTCAACCCCTACAACCTCACGAATTGAAACTTTTTGTTTTCTATAATTAACATTGCTAACTTGCAACCTTTGTCATAATTATCATGCTCCCACTAACATGATGATTATTAGCATAACACTTATGCTCCCACTAGCTTTGACATGTACTCAGAAATCAGCTGACTTTCTTACCAAAGTTCAGATTTCTGATACTAGATTGTTTTGATAAAACTTTATCAAAATCATACACCTCTCTTACATAGCTCACATGTGTGTCTAAACAATTTTAGAACTATGAAAAGGGATGCCGTAATCATAGTCTCAATTGTTTAGACCTTTGCCACTTCTCACAAGTCCATGTTAGTGTGTCGGTAAACCACACACGCTCCACTAACGACTTTGAGAATGAAAATATCACAATTACTATCTAGCTAAAATCTACTTAGTGAAAGTTTTTCCTCACCATCATTTTCATGAATCGGAGAGAAACCTTATGACACTTAGATTTAATAGTGTATGTGTTCTTATCCATGTGAATTTGTCAAAACCATAATCACAAGACAAGGTTAGTGACAAATCCAAACTCATATTGATTAAACTTGTGCAATCTTAAATTCTTGCCATTTGGCAGCTCAGGTGCCTGCCATTGCTTCCAAGTAGTTGTGCAACCAATTGAGAACTCTCAGAACTCCTATGCAAAGCCAACTTGAATAGGCACAAAAATTTCAACACGATAGGTTATAAACCTCAAGTCGTGTGCTAGTGAAGGACTTTAGGTTTTATTCTTGATTAAGTCTTGAAACTTTCAAGAGCTTTAAGACTCCCACTGTCCTCTTGACATATAAGACTCCCTTGTCAAATATTCAAGAGATAGTGCGGATTCTTTATCAAGACTAACACTTTACACAATTGGCCTAAGTTGGTCTCTGTTTTATCCAAAACATCACAACTTACCAATTTCAAATGTACAAGAGTAGATAACCTTTTACTCTTACATTTGACTAGTGTTAACAAACCCTCTTTAAGATATGTCACTCAAGTTACAATCTTGGAGTATGACTCTAAGAATTGTTTTGGAACGAAGTATGACTCATCTTTTTGATTTAACCATTTCAACAATTCATGACTCTTCTTCTTGACTTTAGAGGACCAATTGTGATATGGTATCTTAATCATTAAGATGATCATAAACATGATACTAAAGTACTCTCCCATCTTTTCAGATTTGAGAAACTTTTATCTTTCTGCCATACTTTGATTCTTCTTATTCGTTCTGTCTCACATTGAAACTTCTCCAATGCTACAGACTTATACTTAAACTTATAAGTATAACCATATTTACTGAACTTAAGTAAATCATGACGAATAGTCTTCTTGATCTTTTGTGGTGGACTTGACCAGTGCACAAGAATGTGTACTCGATCCCTTAGTCCTTTCCTTATTCACATAAGGAATTAGTCTTAATTTTCCAAGCTGAAAGTTCTCATTCATCATACTATACAACTTGCATGATTCCAAGTTTCGGTCCAATTAAACCTTGGGTGATGAGAATCTTTCCTTATTTGGTAATATTAGACACTACCACAACCGAAAGAATCAAATCCATTTTTCCAATATTGCTATCAATGGAATCTTATAAGCAACAACTTTTCACAAATGTCATTGTAAGGATACTTAAAATAAATAAAATCAAAACCTTTTTTATTTTATTTTAAAACTTTGCGGAAAAACTTATCCTTACAATCCATATGAAAACCTTGTTGTTATCTATTCCTAAGCAATATAAATATCATAACTCTTAAGTAATAGCCCTAAATTCTGATCACCGAACCATGCGATTGAAATCCATCTTCGCGATCAGAATCAGCATGTACTTAATAGAGTTAGACAATGGACTTTACCTGAAGTAGAGCCAAACTTATTGACTTTAACATCCTTAGGTAAATTTGGCAGCTTCGTAACCAATGCCCCTTCCTTTGGCAATAGTTACCTATGGATCCTTGATAATGGGACTATCTCAGACTTCGTCTCTCTCTTTACCATTGGGTCAACAGAGTTGACTATGGCCGATCCCTTTCCATTGGGAAGAGAGAGCTTTACTGGATATCCAATGGCATCATTGTCAATGTCCATAGCGTTTTAGGAAGTTGATCTTAGCAAATAGATAAGATCATTAAGGGTCTTGTCTTAGTCTGTTTCATAGGATTCCCAAAAGAACTCACTATGTGACTTAGAAAGTAGTTGAGCCACCAACTTTCTCAAGACTTTGACACCCAACTCTCCCGGCTTGTCAATATGTGACTACATCTCCAAGATGTGATCACACCTAGACCTTGCCTTGCCAATAGGGCTTGAGTGACCTTAAACTTTTTAGGAACTTGTGGGTTAGGGAGAATAATTAGAGGAGGTGAAAGAAGTATGATATCCATGGGACATCATCTTCATTTAGGAAAGCTTGTTTCAAGAGATTTGGGAAGATCATAAATGTCTAGACCAGACATCTTTTTGGGAGATATTCAAGATAGTTGATTTAAAGTCCTTCATATGACACCCAATATGAAATATTAAGGCTAGGACCCAACAAACTATTTTATAACTTAGAAGAGGGATGCCGTAATCCAAGCTATAAAATATTTGAAGGTAGGTGAATGACGATTCACCAATTTCCACCATGAAAAACGAAATAATTTATTAGGTTTTAATTGGATTTGAAAGTCCTAGATCTTTGAGATTCATTGAACTGTTCAAAGGCATGTTTCAATCTCGAGTGTGCCCTTCAGGTTTTGTGACTGGGATGCCGAGGATCACAAAACAAGGTGTGAATAACCATGCAAATATACTTGGTACCCTTAATATTTACCCCTTAATCAGTGTGCCGGTTAACCACACACGTTCCACCGATACTATGATAAATATTAAGTTACCCTTTACCTACCTTGTTAAGTCCAGGTTAGTGTGCTGGTTAACCACACACCCTCCACTAACGACTTAAGCAAAGTGCAAAGTATAATTTCATGGGTTAGCACCAAATTCATATTTTCCTAAGTAACTAAGATTGGGTATTAATAAGAGTTTAGTTACTTAGTATTTATCATTAATACTTTTAATGAAAGGAGAATTATAGTCCTTGTCCTACCCGTTCGGCTAACGACCCTCCACCAGTCAAGGAAGCGGTGGGTGAGAGTGGACACCCATTAAACTGCCATTTTATAGGCAGTAACCTTATACCCCCCTTATAGACTGGCTTCGTGAATGAGGCCTACTAACGGTAAGACTGACTTTACTCTTATACATATATATAAATATTATTAACTTATAATATTATAAAGTATAAGGGTTGAATTTTAACTTTTAAAATTCTAAGGGTAACTTGGAATTAAAGTATTCATAAGTGAAAACTTTTCAAATTCCAAAACTTGAAGGCAAGTTTTGAAACTATTCAAAACTAATTAATTCCATAACTTATGAGTTTAAAGTAGTTTTAATTAAAAAAAAACTACTTTAATTAAAAAAAAACTCTTCAAGTTCCATAACTTGAGGACAAGTTATGGAAGACTTTAAACTAATTAATAAAAGAAATAACCTTTTTTTTATATTGTAACTTATGGAACTAATTAAGGTTACACTTTTTTTTAATTTAATGAAGAGACTCTTCATTTTGTAACCTTTGCCAACTTTTATGAGTTTTATGATTCTTAAATGTGACTTTTCATATAACTTGAGGACAAGTTACAAAAACACACTTTGGAATCAACTCTTAGATTAAAATGGATTGAAAACAACTATTTCACACAACTTTTCTATTAATCTAAGAACCTCATAAGAACAAGATAATTCAAATCATCAATCTTCAAGAAATTAGCATGAACATACAAACTAATACAAATCTTGAAATTATGACAATCATCTTAGAAATTGGATTAGCATGAACATTACCACATCAAAAACAAGTTTATAAGTCCAAAAACATCTTAGGGTAATGTTCCTAGTCCAATTCCAGCCAAAACAATCGAATATATGCATCCAACTCGATTTTTCAGCTACTTTTGCAAGTATAACAAGAAAACAAGCCTAGGCTTTGATACCACTGTTGGGTTATGAGCATTCTAACACTCCTAAGTGTACATGCAACCCTAAATACCTTGGATCTATGTTTTCTCTATTATACATGCAATTATGAACTTTCCAAGGTATTACCCTATCTAGCATACAATACTTGATACTTGGGTAATCAAATGGATAGAATACATACCTTTGTTTGATGTAGCTTGTCTCCATGAAGCTTGAGTGCCTAGTGCCCCAAGTGTGACACCTCAAATGGTTCACACAACACCAAATGCACATGGAATGACTTGAGAGAAATGGAACACTCCTTGAAATCGTCTAGCCCTCATATTCACACATTAGTGCATGATTTCTTGAGCCATGTGATTCTTTTATATGGTGGCTATTAGGGTTACACCATGTAACTCATAACTTTACCCATTCCTTATGCTCCATGGAGTATCCATGGGTCACCCCATGGACTTAGTCCAACATAAGAAATCTTGGATCACAAGCCCACATATATAAGAATGAATGATTTACACAATCAACCCATATATTTAATTAGTCTCCTTTTGATCACTTAATTAATTCCAAATTAATTCTTGATCAATACTAATTAAATAACCTTATTAATATATTAGAACTTATAATATATTAACCAACCTTAAGTGTTATTTCTCTCATTATAGTCTATCCAAATGCGTGATGCCATGCAACCCAAATGAACCATGCCGGGTCGGGTCAAGTCTTACCAATTATAGTTATGGACTTAGACATTAATCCAACACAAATAACACAGGGGCTCCCAAGGGTGATGAACTAGGTCGAATGAAACCTTTGTCCAATAACTCTTGAAGTTGTGTCATAAGTTTTTTCATTTCGGTTGGTGCTAATCGATATGGTGCTTTTGCTATCGGCGTCGTTCCTGGTAACAAGTCGATACGGAATTCTACTTGTCGATCAGGGGGCAATCTGGGAAGATCTTCGGGAAAGACTTCCGGATAATCACACACCACCGGAATATTCTGCACCTCCTTCTTCTCCTTCTTAGCATCGATCACGAATGCTAGATATGATGTACATCCCTTGGCCAAACACTTTCTGGCTTTCGTTAGGGAAATGATTCCAGAGTTTACTCTGCATTTGTCTCCGTACACCATAAACGACTCTTTCCCTGGCGAGTTTACTTTTACTATCTTCTTCCTACACAGTATTTTGGCATCATTGGCGCTAAGCCAATCCATTCCTAAAACTACGTCGAATCCATTTAACTAGATAGGCAATAATTCCTCGTGGAACTTATTCCCATCCAAGTCAATGAGGATGTTTTTCATACGATGTCTAACAGGTACAAACTTGGCACTAGCAATCTCGACTATTATAGCATTAACTAGTCTATCTACAGGCAAAGCTAGTTTTCTACCAAATTCATGCGAAATAAAGGAGTAATTGGCTCCAGAATCAAACAAAATTTGGGCAGGCAATTCGTTTACAAGAAAGGTACCTGAAGCGACATCGGCTTCTTCTTTCGCAGCTTCGAGTGTCATCTGAAAGGCTCTCGCCTTCGGCTTTGGTGGAAGATTGGGTTTTGCTGCATCCTTCTTCTTCGGGCAATCCCTCAAAATATGCCCTTCTTCATGGCACCCATGACAAACGTTATTAGTGAAGGTGCATTTATTGGCATAATGCCCTGGCTTTCCACATTTGTAACAGGTGAGTTCCACGCTGCATTTCCCAACATGTTTCTTCTTGCACCTGTCACACCACTTGGCTTCGGCTTCACCTCCGAATTTTCTCGAACCAGTCTTCGAGAACTTGTTCTTCTTATTGGAACCTGAAGTTCCTTCAAACTTTCTCTTTTCGCCAACTTCAGCCATGCTGGCGGCTCTCCCCTTTATCATATCTTCAACAGACTTGGCAGCCCAGATAGCTGCCTCCAAAGTATGTGTCTGACGTACTGGCACCGCATACTCCCATGGAAGTCCCTTTGTGTACCTGTCAATTTTTGCCAGCTCATCTGGGACATTACGCAAAGCAAACTCCATTTTGTCTGTGAAGTTATTTGTATATTTGTCAACGGTCATACCCTCCTTCTTCAACGTTAGAAATTGGTTTTCTAACTCAAGCACGTTTTGGGCCGAGCAGTACTTGCGCTTGAAATGCACCAAGAACTCTGCCCAAGTCAGTTGCAGTGGCTCATTAGGGCTTAGGGTTTTCCCCAAAGTGTTCCACCAACGAGCAGCACTACCCCTGAACTGACGCACTGCGAATGTGGTTTGTAACTTGCCCTGGCAACCACAAGTCATGAAAGCCAATTCCATTTCTGAGATCCAATCCATTACTCCGACGGGATCTTCTTTTCCAGTGAAAGTTGATGGCTTGCAAGTCATAAAGACCTTATACTTGCACCCATTTCTCTCCATTCTATCTTCGTGGTTATTTCTCCCAACCACAAGCGGTTCACTATGACCAACCGATCTACTGTTATTTCCTTCTTCAGATCGATCATCATTCAATTCACGTTGTTCAACAGGAACTGAAGGTTCATCCCTGTTGTTCAGCAACATTTGCCTCAATTCCTCCCTCTGTTCAGCCATCATGGTCTGAATCACAGCTCGTACCCCAGCCATGGTGATGGGTTCAGGTGCAACTCCTACTATTGGCACCTGTTCCACCACTTGAGGTTGAGGTTGTTGGTTTCTGTTTGCATTTCCTGCTCCACTTCTAGTTCTTGCCATTATAATCTATATACCGAATAAGGCGAATTTAGGTCTTTATCCTTGTTAGATATTTCAATTCCCTTATCACTCCGAAACGTTTACATGTTAGTTCTAATCTCGTAATCATACGCTTAGAATCCTACACACATAAGGTTTCCAGATCCGGTCCGCAACAGACCATAGATCCGAACAAATAATGGCATATATGGAAATCATATAGCATTTAGCGCATAAAATCATTTTAGGCACCTTTCCTAAAATAAACTAGTGCTCGTGTCTAAAATATGGTAGACACTCATCTCACAATCATCACTTAGCATTCTAAGTTTAAGTCTAGAAATTCTACAATTTCTTAGTTCGCTTAAACTAATGCTCTGATACCAACTGTGACATCCCCTAATTTCTCGGCCATAAAAGACCGATTTAATTTATTCTTTTTAAAATAAAATCAGAGAAATCTTTTTAAAAGATGTTGCGGAATTGGTCCCCAAAACAAAACATAATAAAAGTTTATCAAAATCTTCTTTAAGAAATGTATAGTTTCATTTCATATCAAAACCTCGGGATGTCATGTTCCGATACAGATCAAAAGCATAAACAAGACATTATAAGCCTTTCAACAGTTATTTACAACTACTGGCCTATAATCCAAAAATCTCTCATCGTCCTCCGACTATGCTCGGGGTCCACTACCTGTAATCATAAAAAGCTGTGTGGGTCAGGATTGGGAGCCTGGTGAGCATATAGGGTTTTCAACCCACAATAATAATAAACTTATTAAGTTCACCAATCAACAATAACCCTGATTACCCATTCCCGTTGTCCTCACTTTACGTCCCTAAACACCTATCACAAGGGACCTAGCCTAAGGAATATCATCGGGATGGACACTACTACTAAGGGGTTTCCTCATCCATACATGTCCTAAAGGCAACCATGAGGGGGATTGGAGTACCCCAGCGAACATTTAGTTCACCAACACCTACAAGTTGCGAACCTGCTAGTGTGCCACTGGACTGTCTAGAAAAGTCTGTGGTCGTCATCTATACTCCGTTAGACGACTTCGCCAAGAACAACAACAACAACACCGATACCGACACCGAGGCCTCTCACCATTTTAACACATACCGACTATTTCGTCTACCCATGTTCTACCCAACATATTTGTAGATAAAATACATATACAATTTAAAACTTGTATAAAACATCTGTTCAACAGTCACCTCAAATAAACAATTAATATATTTACACATAACACGTATTTTAAGGTAAATACTTCATATGTATGTGTAAAGTGAAAGTAACTACACACTCACATGTTTTGATGAAAATCGGGCAGCAATTCATTTCCTAAAACGATCGTTTCTAATAAAACCGGGATTTTTATTGAGAAACCGGGCTCTGCGAAGGTCGGGCTTCGAAACCGAAAAGATAAATTTTCCGGGCTTCTCGGGCACTTCGTAGCGTATTCCGGGGCTTATAATCGATACCGGGGCTTTGGGGGATGTTAAGATGAAAGAAATATGGCGTTAGGGGCTAAAATTTACACTTTTCCAAAATATACCCGGGAGGTCTCGCACCCTCCTATTTATAGGAGCGAGCCTCCTGATCCAACGGCTGAGAAGCCTCCAGGTGGCGCAGATCTGGAGCGAGGGGCACCTGCTCGCACATGGGATCGCACGTGGCTGCGCATGCGAAGGCTTGCTGGCAGCTTCTTACTGGACCGAGGTCTAGGTCCGAAGTAGGGGGGGTTTCGTGGCTTTATGCGAGGGTTCGGACACGTGATAGAGGGCACGCGTCGCCTTCTCACTGGACCGCTTCGGATCAGCTCTCCGATTCGGATGACTCAGCAGCATTTCGGACACGTGGCTCGCATGACTCACCAGTTTCGTACACGTGGCACGTTCTAAGCGAAGGTGACGTGGCCGAAGCCACCTATGCGAAATTTCTCGGTTTTCGCGCCAAAACTTCTAAAATCCATAACTTTCGCATACAAGCTCCGTTTTTTACGTTCTTTATATGCACGCGTAGGTAAAATTACGCTCTACAACTTTTGTTTAGACTTTGTCGGCTAATTTTGAATTTAATTTTTATATTATTATTTTTAACAGACCGGGACAGGAAATCCGTAAAAAATCATAACTTCTTCATCTGACGTCCGTTTTCGTCAGACTTTTTACTGTTGTGCTACTAATGACGAGACCTTCGATTCTCGTTTAGGTCGTGTCGGCTAAAAATCACTCGATCTAAATTTCGAGTTTTTAGCTGTCTACTGCTAAGCTGAAACTTCGAAAAATCATAACTTCCTCATACGAAGTCAGATTTGGGCGTTCTTTTTATACCTACTCTCGGTTTAACGAACACTGCGAGTTTCATTAGATCACTAAGGCTAAAAAGTAGTTTATCAAAGTCTCACTTTTTACGACATTCAGCACCGTGCCGGTTTTGTCGTGAAACTTCGACAGGTCATAACTTCTTCGTTACAACTCGGATTTCGGCATTCTTTATATTTCTGTAATCCTTGTCACGACCACTACAACTTTCGTAATAGATATCGGCTTTATCTAATATTTATTTTCGACGCTCATTTTTATTCTTAATTATTTAACTCCTAGTAATTAAGCATAAAACACATAAAACACATAATATTCACATAATTCCTTTTCATTTCTTCAAAATGAGTTACAAAGGTTAACCTATACTATCACCCCAATATTAATGCCTAGGCTAGAAACACGAGTGTTACATAAGCAGCCCATGGACTCTTTGTAGAACATCCACCGGACGAATTCCTTATGGGCTTCCCATAGAATTCGTCCAACCTATATTCCAAGGTGATCCATAGCCCAAATGCAATTATATTATAATTACAATTCCAGTCCCCTAAGTTTAATTAATCTCTTTTGACCACAAAATTAATTCTCAATTAATTCTTGACCAATATTAATTAAACAATATGATTTCTCCTTTAATATATTATTCTCATAATATATTAATAAATCATAATTAATCCTATCTCTCCATAATTCATCCTACAAGTGGCTATGGTGAAGGCAACCCAAAAGGACCATGCTCATAATCGGGTCAAGTACATACCAAAATAGTTATGGACTTAGACACTAATCCAGCACATACATCAAGCTACCAATAGCCTTAGAGTATTCCAATTGTGAAATGGGAACACCATTATTTTGCATTAATTTCACACTTGGATCTATAGGAGTACTCACAGGAGAACAATCGGTAAAATTAAACCGCTTGAGAATTTTCTCAATGTAATGACTTTGAGTTATTACCAATCCTTTATTCATCCTCTTAATTCTTATTCCAAGAATTACATCAACCACTCCTAAATCTTTCATGGAAAGCTTGGATGATAACAATTTCTTTGTTTCATCCACTTGATTTTGGTCGGTACCAAAAAACAACATGTCATCTACATATAAGCAAATGATCACTCCAGCTCTAGTAGCATCATCAAATCTACTATAAACACATTTGTCACATTGGTTTGTCTTGAAACCAAAAGACAAAATCACCTCATCAAAATTTTTATTCCATTGTTTAGGCGCTTCTTTAAGCCCATACAAAGATTTGACAAGTTTACAAACCATATGCTCTTTACCGGGCATAATGAAACCTTTAGGTTGTTTCATGTAAACTTCCTCGTCAAGATCACCATTTAAAAAGGCTGTTTTCACATCCATTTGGTGAATAACCAGATTGTGGATACTTGCCAAGGCAACCAACAATCTAATAGTAGAAATACGTGCAACGTGAGCATACGTATCAAAATAGTCAATACCGGGTTTTTGTCTAAAACCTTAAATGACTAACCGGGCTTTGAATTTTTCATTAGTCCCGTTGACATTCATTTTCTTTTTGAAAATCCATTTGCAACCAAGAGGTTTAGAACCCGGAGGCAAATCAGACAACACCCATGTGTTGTTCTCAAGAATTGATGACATTTCATCATCAATTGCTTCCTTCCAAAAGGCACTATCATGAGACTCTATGGCCTCTTGATATGTCTTAGGATAATCTTCAATACTATAGCAATAAGAGTATTCAAGATTAATTTCATCTCTTGAACCTTCCACCAAATACAGTTGGAAGTCGGATCCAAAATTTTTCGCAATTTGGCCTTTTTTGCTTCTACGTAGCTCTAGTGGTTCTTGCACGATACCACCATTTTGACTTTTTGAATTTTTCTCTTTATTAGCACCAAAAGTCAGATCCTTAGGCCTTTGAATCGATGAAAACCACATCTCATCAAAAATTGCATCCCGTGATTCGATAACAGTGTTAATTGAAACCGAATCATTAGGTTCTATTACATAAAACCTATATGCCTTGGAATGTTCAGCATATCCAATGAATATGCAATCAATTCCACGTTCTCTCAAAATTTTCTTTTTGGGCTCAGTGAGTTTTACAACTGCCCGACATCCCCAAACCCGAAAATAACTCAAATTTGGCTTTTTCTTGAACCAAAGTTCATATGGGACTATTTGTTCCTTTTCTTTGGAACCCTATTTAATAAATAGGAGGCCGTTAACATGGCCTCTCCGCAGAATCCTTCACTCAATCCCGAGTATGATAACATCGAGTTTACCATTTCCTTTAAACTCGATTTTTGCGTTCAGCAATACCATTATGTTGGGGTGTGTAAGGTGCCGTGGTCTCATGAATGATACCCACTAATTGAAAATACATGGGATCCATATATTCACCTCCCCTATCAGTCCTGAGACATTTAACCGGAATGCCCAATTGCAATTCCACCTCGGTTTTGTATATTTTGAATTTATCTAAGGCTTCATCCTTAGAATGTAACAAATACACATAGCAAAACCGAGTGCAGTCATCAATAAAGGTGACTACATACTTTTTATTTCCCAAAGAAGGAGTTGAGTGAAAATCACACAGGTCACTGTGTACAAGTTCCAAAACAACTGAATTTCTAGTGACACTAGGAAAGAGCTGTTTTGTTACTTTTGTAAGCATGCATGTTTTAAATTTATCAGATGTCATATCAAAGGCTGGAATTAATCCATCTTTTGACATCTCATGTATCCTTCTAAAGTTGACATGACCTAATCTTACATGCCAAAGCATAGATTTATCAACATTAGAAGCAGAAGATACAAATGCAGAATTTTGAACAGGTAATAATTTGTCAACAATATTCAAACGAAACATTCTATTATTTAAATATCCAAATCCAATAAACATTCCACCCTTAGACAAAAAAAAACTTATCCAACTCAATAACTTGTTTAAAACCATCAGAATTCAAACAACTAGAGCTAACAAGATTCTTGCGAATCTTGGGAACAAACAAAACATCAAATAACCTAATTGTCTTTCCATAAGTAAATTCAAGACACACGACACCTAAACCACAAATAGGAATAAAAGAATCGTCTCCCATTTTCAGCACCGACCCATCTTCAAGCGGAGTTAATGTTTCAAACATCCGTTTATCCTTGCATACATGGTTCGTTGCTCCGGAGTCGATCCACCAAGCAACATCATCATCATGCACATAGAATGATTCAGGAATAAATGAAACATAGTAAACATAATTCTGATTAGAATTATCAAAGTTAGTCAAAAACTGACCTCCTTGAATTTGGCCGAATACCCGTTCACTTTCCCATTGGCTCCACTATTTCCAGCACCATTGTTGCCTAAATTCACAGGACAATCACGCTTGCAATGCCCAACTTGATTGCACCTCCAACAAACCAGATCCTTTCACTTTTTATTGGAGTTGCTTGGGATATGTTCCTGCTTACGTTTGTCATGTCCTTTGTGGTTCTGATTCTTTGGTTTGTTTTCAACCATATGAACTGAGGGTTGTCCAGATCAAATTTTCCCTTGGGTTTTTCAGATTTGTCACTTTCCTTCGCACGAAGAGATTCTTCAATATGAATGTGACTAGCAAGTTGGACCAATGACAGTTCCTACTTTTGATGTTTCAAGTTATGTTTGAAGTATTTCCAATATGGAGGCAGTTTGTCAATGATGGTTGACACAGACTTCATACGGTGCAGTTTAAACTGACCGTATATGCCAAGGAGTTCATTGTATTGTTCAGTGACAGACCTTGAATCATCTATCTTATAATTATTAAAGTCACTGACCAGAAACTTTTTGCTAGAAGCATCCTCAGTAATATATTTCAGTTCAAGGGTGTCCCACAACTCCTTGGCACACAAGGCTTCACTATGGATATCAATTAAAGCATCAGACATACCGTTCAGAATGTGACCTTTACAGATGTAGTCATCATTGTCCCACTTCTGTCTCCTTCTTATCTCTTCAATCGTCTCAACAACACCTTCATCAGGCCCCACTGGTCTTGGAGTAGTCAGCACGTATGCTGCTTTCAGAGTAGTCAACATGAAGTGCATCTTCTTCTTCCAACGCCTGAAGTCGACGCCTTCAAACTTCTCCAGTTTAGCAAACTTAGTGGTCATCTCGCGGATTGAGTCACCCATCTCCAGGAACAGAAAATATCAGTTCGAATGTAAGAAAATTAGGGTTTGTAGTGGAGATCTGGATACCAACTTGGATCGTGAAAACACTTTCCGAACAGATATTTCTATCCTATGCCTGGGTTGCAAGAAATTCAATCTAGGATAATCCAAGTGGACACTTATGATTCTAGACACAGAAATCGTAAGCCAATTTGCTAGAGAGATTCTGTGAGAGTTTGATGAAAAACGAGAGCTAAAATTCGTAACCTTCTTCTGAAGAGGAAGAATTGTTTATATATTAAACGAGATTAGGGTTTCATTAGGGTTGAGCCGTCATTAGTTGCTTTTGAAGCAAGTCATGATAATCCGGATTAGTCGATCAAAACAACACTTGTGGAATAAAGTAATTGCACTTCAGAGTGAACATTTCAAGAAGATCTTCATTGATATATGAACAATTACAAATGTAATACAAGCTCTAGCAAAACACTACTTAGTGTTATATTAGTAGTCATATCATAAATTTTGATTACAATTAAATAATGTTTGCAATATATTCTTACCTTGCAACCGATAGGTGGGAATAAGTATTCAAATGGATGGTATCAATTTATCATAGAGTGGTGTAAGCAAGACAATAAATGCTTTCTTTAGGAGATGTTACTGTGACAACCTTCCTTGCCTTGTTTACACCATTATGGCATGAGGAACCACTTGAGCGACCTTGAAAAGCCATTGCACAAAACTGTGATGTTTTGAGAGAAGAAAAGAAGAAGAAATAAGATAAAGTGAGTACATATTTACGTAATGGTTCAATTTAACTCAAATGTTTGCCAACTAGGATTATATGTGTAAGTCACATCAATTTTTTATTTAGCCAACAATTGAGAAACATGAAACGCTTAAAGAAAACGAGTCGATTAGTTAAATTTGCAATAAAATTGTAAACTTAGTGACTTAATTAAGAAAAAAAACACAATGTCAAAATCAAAATCTTATATAAAATTAATGTTTTTTATGCAATTTGCTCAAAAAACAATTAGATCTACAACAAAAAAAATAAGAAAAAAGTAGATAATATCTAAAGAAAAATACATCTTTATTGTAGAAATACGGATCACATCATTTTACAAGATACAAGTGCATGCCACCTCCTCCCCGCAAAAAGGATTTTCCCATTGAAGATGTCAATTTACAAACCGTATAAAATCGAGTTTTTATTATTATAAGTTATAACTTTATAGGTTAATGACTTAAAAGGGCAGCGAACTTTGGTTGTGGTAAATGATGATACTTTTTTTAACAAATAAAACAAATTCACTCTGTATAAAAAATATAGTTTGCTAGATATTAAAAAAAAAAAACAAAACAAATTTAGATATCCATTTAAGTTGTTATTAACCCAAGAGGATTTGATTGTAAAGAAATATATATAAAATGATGATGAACAATCCACTTCTTTCATCTCTCAATTGTTTTTTTAGTCTACGACATTTGTCATTTATAACCCAACAAAAGTCCATATTTTGTGGTATATCTTATATCATATTCGTCCTTATTCTAACTTTTTATTATTATAAAGAAATAGAAAAAGCATTGAAGAACCAGCCCACCCCACACTCGCACTATATTTCTAACATTTTAATATTTTGAGGAGTTTATTATTTTTCTTTTAAAACTTCATCCATATAACTTTAGAAATAAAATAAAAACATAACTAAATCCTATTTAGTAAATATATATTTTGTACAACCATAATCTAAATTAGATAAGCCAACGAGGCTTACCAACTCCAACAGCTCCATCTACTTTAGATCCCATATTCTCATCCCAACATCCATAAATTAATTTTTTTGAAAAAGTTAAAATTTTAATGTTGTTTAAGTTATAACAACCTATGTGGTATTTTGGTCTTTACTATAAATCAAACTATAATCAAAGATTCGAAGCTTCGAGCTTCGTTTCTTCCGATCTATTTTTTCTTTTATGTTATTTGGGTGGTGGGGTATGAATGTCCATTTATGTCTTGCACAATTATTATGCAATAAGTGAAACGAAATTTGGAATTATGTCGATATAGGTTCTAAAAGACACTCTTCTATTCTCTTTCTCAAAAGCTCACACCTTTCATAAAATGCTTCATTAAACCAGTAACAAGTTGCTTTAGATTCTCTCCCAGATTTCATTCCCATTCGTCTTGATTTCTTGAAGATTCCGCCATAGAAGAACTCCTGGTATTTGCCTCTTCTTTATTTCCTCTGTTCTTTCTTTTAAGGGTTCTTGAATTCTGTCAAGAAACCTATCTGGGTTTTCTTGAAATTGCAATAATTGTGAATAAAAGAAACCTTTTTTGATTTGGGTATTCTCTGTTTTATGTCAACCCGTGGGTTTCCTCAATTTTGTCAAGAAACCTATATGTTGTGACAACATAAACCTTTCTTGATTTGGGTGTTCTTCTTTCTTCTTTCAAAGATTAACCTAAATTCGGAAAATGGACAAGAATTTCAAAGGTCCTCTATTTACGTTTGTAGAATTACTCTACACTTTGTGCTGTTTTTCATTCATTTCTTATGACTCGGAAACCTCAAAGTTAGCTTATTTCTCAATTATTTCCAACGTGTAACAGACTATGATAAAGTTTCGGAGAAAATAAGGTTGATGTCCGACAATATTGGAAGTTTGGAACAATGAGGTTCGAATTGTGGCTTGGAAGTATCTTGTTTATATTTGGAAGTCTATCCAATGTAACAGGTAATGTTATCTGTTCTTGAAGGTTGACTTGAGGTCAAAATTATTACTCCCAATTTTGAATGAAATAGTCTTGATAAAAATCGGAGCTTTAACAAGAAAGATGTAGGTTTAGTGTAAAATCTGGTTTTCCCTCTTCAATTTATGTTTATATTCTTGGATTTGCAGTTGCCTTTGTGGGAATAAACATCGCCGGCGAACTTTCAAACCTACCGTCGCCGGAGCAGGTGGTGGCGATCCTTAAAGCCCATAAAATAACACATGTTCGGCTTTTTAATTCCGACGTTCGTTTGATTAACGCATTATCAGACACAGGGATCGAAGTTATGATTAGTGTTGCTAACTCGGACATCATGGGAATCGGAAAATCACCTTCAGCTGCCGCCTCATGGATTAACACACACGTTGCAGCGTTCAAACCCGCCACCAATATCACCGCCATTGCTGTCGGAAGTGAAGTTCTTTCTTCTACTCCAACCGCTGTCCCTTTTCTTGTTTCCGCCATGAACTATCTTTACAAAGCTTTACTCGCTTCAAATCTAAACGACGTTAAAGTCTCAACCCCTTTATCAATGGATTTAATTCCGACGCCTTTTCCGCCGTCCACCGCCACTTTTAACCTTTCTTGGAATTCAACTATTTACGATATTCTTGAGTTCTTGAAAAACTCGAATTCCTTTTACATGTTGAACGCTTATCCTTATAAAGATTACATACAACACAATGGTGTTTTTCCGATTCAATATGCTCTTTTTCAGCCCCTTCCGGTGGTCAAACAAATCGTTGACCCAAACACTCTTTTCCATTATGAAAGCATGCTTGATGCTATGGTGGATGCCACGTATTACTCCATAGCTGCTTGTATTACTCCGGTGATCCCCATTATAGTGACGGAAACAGGGTGGCCGTGGGCGGGTGCCGCCAATGAAAGTGCCGCCACGGTGGAAAACGCGGAGACTTTTAACAATAACTTGATTAAGCGTGTTTTGACCGGGTCTGGCCCACCGAGTCAACCGGGTATTCTTATGAACTCGTACATTTTCGAGTTGTTTTATGAAGATGCGGATCAAAGCTATGGTGTGTATTTTAGAAACGGGAGTGCGGTTTATAGTCTTGATCTTGGTGATTCTATGGAGAATAATACGGGCGGGTTTTGTGTTGCGAGAAAAGGGGCGGATCCGGATGGGTTGCAAAACGGGTTGAATTGGGCATGCGGGCAAGGGCAGGCGAACTGTAGTGCTATTCAATCCGGGCAGCCATGTTATCTGCCCAATACCGTTCAAAACCATGCTTCTTATGCTTATAATGACTATTACCAAAGAAAACGGATCGAAGGTGCAACATGCGACTTTGGTGGCACAGCTATTATAACTAATATTGATCCTAGTAAGTGTCGTTAACTCTTTATTCTTTTTGTTAGAAAGTACTGTATTAGGGAAGGGAATGAGACTCCAACATATATAAAGGCAGATAGGTTCATGTCATGTCTAGCTGACATGGGACTAGACATTTTTAGATCGGAGGTTAATATTGTAAATGAGCAAAACCCTAACTTTTTTCGGATTCATAACGAATTATTGTGTCTTTCTCTTGCAGGTTACGGATCGTGCATATTTAAAGGAAGGTGAGATAAATATTTTTGGATCATGATTCATGATAAGTGTCTTATTTTGATATCTTTGACTAGATTTTTAATGTGGAAAAAATGTTTTGAATAGTTCAAATTCGAGCGCCGGTAGGGTTAGCCCGCCAGCATTTGGACCGGTGGGTCCCACGGGAAGTGCATCGCCAACACATCGAGTTCATGAAATTGGATATTTGATGTTGGCAACATTGTTTTTTTGCTAGATGTGCATATGTGTAGATTTTGTGCAGATTTGTATAGTGGATTCCATTGGGTCTCATTATGCTTAATGCAAGTGATTTTGTTTAATGTTTTGTGTTGATATGAGTATCATCATTATATTCAAAATAGTTTATCATTCGAATCATTCATACTTGTTTTCTGTTTTGTTGTACCTTTTTTCAAAGGTGTTGTCAAAATCATATTTGTATAGATGATTACATATTTTGTTACCATTTTTTTTTTCATTTGAGAATCAAATCTATATACTTGAACAAAGTTAATAACTATGAGATATGTGAATTTGTTAAGATTGGGTTTAGTTGTTGTTCAATATGTTTGTCTCTTATCATTTGATTAATAGAATATTAACCATTGTGTTCTATGGAATGTTAATTATATATTACTATGATCATGATTTCATAGGTAGTCTTGATTATTTAATATGGTCATTATTTAATAAATCAAATATTGGTATATGGATATTAGTTTGGTAATCGACATTAATTAATTATAAATATATGTTTTAAATATAGTTTTTTATTTAACAAATGTCAGTTTTAATATAACATCAAATTCGGATTAATAATATACAAATAACTATTTTGATTATGGATATCATGTAGTAATATATTTTATATTTTACAAAGTCTTTTAAAAGAACGATGTAAATAAATAGGTGAAAAAACTAATATGTTGAGTTGTTTTTGACAATCTATAAGTTAAAAAGGGAAAAAATATATCTTCTCTTCTAATAAAACAATACATTAGATGACACGTGGCACCACCTTAGTCCATCCGTCTTGGCTTTTCCCGCTCATTTGATCTAACTAAAATTCCATAATTGCCCTTCATGTTATTAATCACCAAAAAGTCGAAAAATTTGAAAAATCTTTTTATAAATCGGTAAATATTTAAATCAGGAAATCAGAATATTTGAAATTTGAATTTTCAATTATACCATATAATTCTGCAACAAATATGACAGAAAATAAACGTTAAACTCTATCACTCCCAAAAAATCAGCAAATCAAATTTCAATCCCAATAAATCAGCAATCGAATATCAGTCGGATATATATACACCTTTACATGCGTGTTTACCTTCCTCTTTCACTACGCATAGATCAGACTTTATTCATCAGGTAAGGAGACTACATTGTTTACTCTGTGTTTTTAATATATCGATGGTATACTCATGGATTTATCGCTCTTTTTTTGTGGTTGCAGTGTGTTTTTCCTATATCCAGGGTATATACTCATCGACTTTTTAGTTTTGGACTGCATAATCAACCAGGTTAGTTTACTGTTTTTTTTTTAAACTGTTAACCTTGTTTTTTATAACCTGTTAACCCTGTTTTTTATAAACTGTAATTAATCATATTTTTTCCTAAATGTATTTAATTGTTTTAATTGTTTTTTATAAACTGTTTCATCATGTATCTGTATCACGAATTGTTGAATAGCAATGTATTTTATAAACTGTTAATCATGTTTTTCCTTATGTATTTTAACTCATTTATGTACCCATAACTCACTTAAAGAAATTATAACATTGTGTAATTCTATCGATCAAAATCACTTAAATAGCAATGTATTTTTTTAAGTATATGTTTTCTTTACGATTTTTTTTGATTATATTTAAAAATTTTTGTTAAATATACAATTTTTTTTTTAATTTTCAAGGTACAATGGAAGATATTACTCCAGTAAAGGAGATTGACTCAATCAAGGACGATTTCACAATAAAGGTTCACACCATACGTCTTTGGACTCAAAAGTCAAAATTTGATGCAAATGACACATACTCGATTGAAACGATTCTGATGGATGAGGAGGTATAACATGCATATATTCAATTATTATTTTTATAAAAAATTATTGATATTTGTAAATTAATTATTTTTTAGGGAAGGAAAATTCATGCATCTTGTGTGAAGAAATGGTTTCCTAAATTCCAGCGCTATTTAAAAGAGGATACTTCATTATACATCAGGAAACCTAATGTCGCACCAAATACTTCAAACTTTAACTTTGCTGATCCGGAAAGAAAACTTACTTTAAATCCTGATACAACTCTAAAAGAGTGTGAAAACTTTTCTGGTTCTGCACATGACTTTGCTTTTGTTGACTTCAATACGATTCTTTCTAACAACATCCTGGAGTCAAACTCTATTGGTTAGTTCTTTTAATATTAATTTTTCTTATATAACATCCTACTTTCTTTCTTTTTATTATAAATTCATAATTTTTATAAACTTAAGCATATGTTTTGTTGCTTTTGTAGATATTATTGGACACATTTTTGAATATGGGCGTATGGACACCTCGGAACAAGATAAATCAAAACATAAAATGCTCATGCATCTTCAAGAGATAAAGTATTCACCATTATTATAAACAAATAATATATTTTCTTTTTAAATTATCTACATTATTTCTTTACTTTTTAAGGGATACTAAGCTTAAGGTAACTTTGTGGGGTCATAATGCATACTACATGCATGATTTTCTTACTAACAATAACAGCCTTGCTCCAGTTGTTGTTATTGTTCAATTTGCCAAAGTGAAGTTTATTAATGGTTTGTAATTATATTTAATAACCATTTTAAGAATTTTATATTTATAATTTAATAATTAATTTTATTTTTGCAGGTCATCCTTTTATATCCACTTACTTTGATGTTAGTAAGTTGTTCGTAACAATGATATCGATTAAATTACAATCTACAAAAACAAGTATTTTGATTTATAATTTCCTTTGTATTATCATATTTACTTATTTCATACTATAATAAATGTAATACCTTTCTTTTTTATCAATGAACAAATTGATATATATGAAAATGGACAACAACTTTCATCAAGTGGAATCAAGATGATTGCATCAAAACAAGACACGAAACACGATGACTTTTTGAAAAATAATTTGTTTTCGAATATTGATGATGTGTTTGAACCTTTGGAGGTACTTTATGTTATTTTTAAAGTTGTTACTTTAATGAACTTTTATTTTTAAATTTTAAAAGTTTAAGAAACAAACATAGTATATTGTTATAACGAAACTAACATACTGGCATAAACTAACATTTTCTTAACATTAAACATTATTTAAATTTCCAGGAAAAAACGGTCGTTATTGTTGGTACTGTTAAGGGAATACGTCAAAACATACGTTGGTATTACCTTGCTTGTAGCAACTGCAAAAAGTCAGCAAAACAAAAAGAGTCTTCTACTAATAAGGTTGATGGTTCTCATGAAGTGGCCGAAATCGTTACTTATGAATGTGCTAATCCTAAATACAAAAATATCAAAATTTCGGTTATTCCAAGGTATTACATATTTATTTTATATAAAAACAATATATGTTTATCATAATTGTGTAATATAATATGATTTTATACTTTATTTAGATTTAAAACCCACTTCGGGTTCAAGACAACACAGGAACCTTGACTTTAACCTTATTTGATCAAGAAGCAAAGAAGTTGTTTAAATATACAGCTAAAGAGTTGTATGATAAAAACAAGAAGATATTATTTTATAGTTCTAAATTACTTCTTTATGTTATACAATTATATATTTATACACAAATTTTCTAACAATATTTATTTATATTTTAGCTTGGCATCAATTTGGATTTGTATCCAATGGAGTTGAAAGTTGTGGTGGACAAAAAGTTGGCAATTAAGATTGATATCTCAAGTTACAATATCACAAAAAGTTGGCAATTAAGATTGATATCTCAAGGTTGTAGTTTTTAAATTATAATTTTAAAGTATTATGTTTTAATGTATAACAACTAACTAAATTTTTTTCTAGGATTCTTTTTCACAGACAGGTGACAATTTAACACCTTGTGCTAGGGACAACTCAACTGCAACAAGTCCTACAAAGTTGATTTCTACACCAACTGAGTTGAAAAGAAATCTTGCTACATGCATAGATCTTGATGAAATGGAGAATTTGTCAACATCTAAGTCTGCTCGATTGTCACCACCGGATGAACAACCAATGCCTCTTTTGGTCCCTAAGAAAGAAAAGTAAATGTATTTTACTTTTACAAACAATCTTACTTCATGGTTAATTTTGTTTCTGCATCATAGACTCTTAAGCCGTTTACATTTTTAGGTGGATTGGTTTTGAATGGTTTTTGTTTGGGATTTGATGGTTTTTATATTTATTTCTTGAATATACATTATGTTATTTTTTTTCATTCCTATAATGTCGTTTACTATGTTATTTTGATTTTTGTAGAACTGATTTTATACAACATTGATTTTATCTCCCAAATGACTATTATTTATTCAATATTGGATAATATAACATCTTATTATGACTTTATTCTTCATTCAAAAGTATTCATTAAGGAGTAAACATTAATCTAGGGATTAATACAATAAATAGCAATCTACTATCATTTATTTATGTATAGAAAAAATAAAAGTATCATGATATTAGACATCAAATATAAACATTAAGTAATATTAGGTATTTGTTATTGAACATCACCAAAAAAATCCTTTGATAATAACATTGTGTATTTCTAACTGTATTTAACTAAGTTATTTATCCATAAATCACTTAAACAAATGATAACATTGTGTATTTATATCGATCAAAATCAGTTAAATAGAAATGTACTTTCTTTTTTACTGTTTCAATTTTTTAATGTTTTTTATTTAACTGTTTTTTTGTTTGCTGATTGTAATTGTCAAATTTACAACTTTCTCTTTCTTTTCCATGTTAGATTTTTTTTCTTTTTTCTTTTTTTTAAAATGTCAGAATTTGAACTTACAATAACCAATATTTATGAAAAGAATGCGAGTCTAATAGTACCAATGGTGGAATCCGGATCCCCAAAATTGCCCTTAAAGTTTTATTTTGAATTTGTACATAACGTTTCTAAATAGGTTCTTCAAGTTCCTAATTCAGTTTTAAGGTTCTTCTACTTTATAAATTCATGTCTCGACACAACAAACGACTTAGCTTTAGATCGAAGTTTGAAAGATTTATTCCATTTGGAGGAGATTTTAGACAAATTTTTGTTTTCGTAGAATTCCATTCAAATAGAATTTTCAGACCTGAATAAAAGCTCCTATAGTCCATAAGCATGCATTTGAAGCTTTAGATCGAAGTTTGAAAGATTTATTCAGGTCTGAAAATTCTACCAACTCAGATATTCCGTTTGGAGCGAAAGCTATTGTTTTTGGAGGAGATTTTAGACAAATTCTACCTGTTATTCCAGGTGGAAGTAGACAAAACATTGTTAATGCTTCTTTAAGCTCTTCATATTTATGGCAACACATAAAGATCCATAAATTAACAAAAACACATGAGACTAACTGTTGGAAGGGATCAATCTGATATAGAAAAAATCAGAGATTTTGCAAAATGGTTGTTGGATATAGGAGAAGGCAAACTTGGTGGTATCAACGATGGAGAAACGGTTATTGATATTCCAGATGATATTCTCATTAATGATCCACATGATCCCATAGGTTCATTAATCAACTTCGTATATCCTTCAATTTTGGAAAAGTACAACACTACAAGCTATTTTCAAGAAAGAGCAATGCTTGCTCCAAAAAATGAAGTGGTTCAGGAAATAAACGACCGTTTGCTATCGAAGTTTCCAGGAGATGAGGTTGAATATTTAAGTTCAGATAGTATATGCCAATCTGAATTTGTCCATGATCAGTTTGATGCAAATTTATATTCACTTGATGTTTTAAATGGTCTGAAAGTATCGGGTTTACCAAACCATAAGTTAGTTTTAAAAATTGGTGTTCCCGTTATGTTGCTGAGAAATATTGATCAGAAAAATGGATTGCGTAATGGGACAAGACTCCAGGTGATATCATTGGACAAACATGTTATTGAGGCACGTATCATATCTGGAACTAATATTGGAAACCACACTTTTATTCCAAGAATGTCATTAACTCCATCAGAAAAGAAAATTCCCTTCAAATTCCGAAGAAGACAGTTTCCATTGGTTGTATGTTTTGCAATGACCATTAATAAGAGTCAGGGACAGTCGTTATCGAAGGTTGGTTTGTTTCTCAAACATCCCGTCTTTTCACATGGCCAATTGTATGTTGTCTTATCTTAGAGTTCAAAGCAGGGAAAGATTAAAATTGTTAATTTTAGATAAGGATGATAGTCTCACAAATAAAACTTCCAATGTCGTTTATAAGGAAGTTTTTGGGAATTTATAAGAACCGTTTTTCTACCATCTTTTATTTTGTTTTCGTGTATCACACTTCATCCATCATATTAATTAATTAATTTATAATACTTTATTGTATTTGATTTATTCATGTTAATTACATTACAATATCATAATTCTTCATTATTTCTAAAATTTGATATCTTTTTATTTACACTATCAAAAGTATAATTATATTTCAATTTTTAAACATGGAGTTCCACGGGTTTAAACCTAGTTGAAGAATATACTTTCGGAAAAAAAAAATTCAATATTATTCTCAGTGTAAAAAATAGTAGGGTATATGCCAGCAACATATTTTTCAAGACCGTTGTATTCTTATAATAAGACTCGACTGTAACTCAAATTTATAAATGAGGCCCGAAAGTGCATTGAATAATTTTTGTTTGGTAATGTTTAACTAAGGCCATCAGGTGTGGTATACGTTTTTACTCGTAAAACTGACGTGGCCGGGGGGGGGGGGGTTCTACGCGTGAACACTGCCCCCTAGTCCGTAAACGTGATGCGGATTGAAGCCATTCACGCGTTGTTACGACCAATCAATGCAAACGGTCAATATTTGAGTCGTTGTAAATTAAAAAAAAGTTAACTTTTTAAACTTATATAAATACCAAACAATTTTAAACCATTTTACACCACAACAATTCTTTACATATCTCTCTACTTTCTCATTTTCTCTCAAACGTATGGAGCAACATCAAAATACCTCTACCACTCCAAACACCCCAACAACCCCAAACACTCCAAATGATCAATATCAATGTTACATTCAAATGCTAACATCCCCAATACAACAACAACCTATATTTACCAACATTTCATTTCAACCAAACTTCTTCCAAGAACAAAGACCACAACCATTCAATCAACCCCAATTCCAAGGTTTTCAACAATTTCAACCCCAACAATTCCAAACACAACCATTTCAACAATTCCAAACACAACAATCTCAAGTCCCTTTTTCTCAATCCCCACCTATAAATCTGGACAACGACGACGATGACCGGGTCGAAGAAACACAACCGTCTAGGCGAAGGAAATCAAAAGGAAAATCTACAAATAAAAGAGGAACGGCTTGGATCGAAGAGGAGGAGGAAGCTTTAGCTAAAGCTTGGATTTCTATATCGTGCGACTCGAGGACGGGCAACGTGCAAACGGGAAACAGTTTTTGGCTTCGTGTTTTAGATCACTTTAACTCGCTTTTGGGAAGGCAAACGGGCAGAACGTACGACGCGGTTAATGGAAAATGGCGTGAACTATGAGCGGCGTGCACCAAGTTTAACGAAATATATGAAAATCTAAAAAATATGCATAAAAGTGGTAGCAACGATTGCAATATTTTATCAACCGTTTGCCAACAATTCAAAGTTACCAACGACGGTAAAGTGTCCGGCCACCAAAAAGCGTGAGAAATTTGTCGTAAGGGTCCAAAATGGGTCCTTAACCCGGAGACTTCGCATTCGGAATCCACCACCGGCTCCAACAAAAGGCCAAAAACTTCCGAGTCGGATGTGGGTATTGGTGTCGACCTCAATGACGACTTCGATGGGACCGAAGGGGAGGGTCCACCGGAAGTCCAAGTTCGTCGACCACCGGGAAGGGATAAAGGGAAAAAAGCGGCGTCTTCAAGCGG
Source organism: Lactuca virosa (assembly GCF_052849685.1). Taxonomy (NCBI): domain Eukaryota; kingdom Viridiplantae; phylum Streptophyta; class Magnoliopsida; order Asterales; family Asteraceae; genus Lactuca; species Lactuca virosa. The sequence goes on along the minus strand of NC_136426.1, from coordinate 126,427,471 downwards.
AAAAGCGACTAACAAAGACGTACTTGCGGACAAAATTGACAAAACTATAAGTTTTTTACAAAAATATGAGTCAACGGAGGAAACTCGGCGTCGGAAGCAAGCACTCACCGATCTTCAAATTTTAAACACGAAGCTGCAACCGGATATCGACCCGAAAAATTTAGCCGCGTTTCTGAAAATCCAACAACAAGTTCTGGAAAAGTATGGACCTTAGGTTTTAACGTTTTTAATATTTATGTTTAATTTCTATGGTTTTTAGTTATTTAGGTTTTAATTTTTATGGTTTTATGGTTTTTAGTAATCTAGTTTTTAATTTTTATGTTTTTTATGTAATGTGAAATATATAATTATGCTATTAATTTAGGTTTTTTTTTCTTAATTTTAATCTAAATATAACAAAAAAATAAAAATAAAAATAAACAAAACATTGTAGAGCGATACCCATTTCCATGGCTTGTGAACATGTAGTGAACATGTAGTGGGGGGTGATGTGTCGTATTATAACGCCCGTAGATCCGGGCTAGTCAATTTAGAGATAATAGGGGTCGAAAACGACTTTTTGACAAAAGATTATTTAGAATAAATAATCTTAACCAAGTTGTAGAATAAGTCTCAAGGGTTCCGTATATATAAAGAACGTTGAAATCCGAGTTATAACGAAGAAGTTATGGTACGTCGAAGTTTTATGGCAAAACCGGCATGACACCGGGAGACGTAAATAGTTAATTTACGATGGAGGACTTTTTAGCCTTCGAAATCTAAACAAAAGTTGTAGTATACGTTAAACCGACAACATACAAAAAAAGAACGCCGAAATCTGACTTCGTATGAGGAAGTTATGAATTTTCTAAGATTTGGCTTAGCAGTGCACAACCCGAAACTCGAATTTTAGATCGAGCGGTTTTTGGCCTACGCGACCTAAATGAGAATTGAAGATCTCATTAATAGGAACTCAACGGTAAAAAGACAGACGAAAACATAGTCTGTATGTAGAAGTTATGAATTTTATGCGGACATTTAACAATATATTCTCCTCGTACTGTTAAATTTAAGATCAGTCGAGAATTAGCCGACGGAGTCAAAATGAAAGTTGCAGATCTTATTTTTACCTACGCGTGGATATAAAGAATGTCAAAAACGGAGGTCGTATGTGAAAGTTACGGATTTTAGAAGTCGGAAGTGTGTTGTGCGAAAATGGGTGATGTGGCACAATCTTGGCCATTGCTTTCTCCCCAAGTCTTGCCACTAGATGGTGACATGTGGCACCAAGTTCAGCCATTTTTCACCCTATAAATAGAACCTCTCCCACCCTCATTTTCTTCACACCTTTCCCATTCTTTCTTTTCTTCACTCTCTCTCTAGAACTTGTTTCTAGCCCTGAAACCCCCGAAAAGCCTAGGGAACCTCCTTAGCACGAGGCGGAAGCCCCAGAGTGCTCGACGGCTCCAAGAAGAAGAGCTTTTCGGCTCGGGAACGCTGCTCCAAGCAAAGCCCGGTTTTCTATAAAACCCGCTGTAAGTGAGCTACGCCTACGCTATTTTAATATAGCTTTTATTTAATTATAGTAACGTTATTAGGAACTTATAATAAGTACTTGAGCTATTATTATGGGTTATATAAGTATTGTTTAACGCTTATATAATAGTAATAATAGCTAGACTATTAATTAGTCTCGGCAAATAATAGACTAAACTCTAGTGGTAATAATACTAGGTTTCGTCGAAGGAAATTATTTTTTAAGAATTGAAGCGCTGTCTGAGTTCGGAATCACCACCTTTTCAAGTGAGTGCATAGTTACTTTCATCTTACACATAGATATGAGGTATTTTATATAAATTACGTGGTATGTGTGCATATTATTTTAATACTTGCTTTCTATGCTGGATGAACGATTTTATACATGTTTTAAATAATTTAACATGTATATGTATTTTATATCTACGAATATGTTGGGTAAAACATGGGTAGATGAATGATGAGAGATGAAAGATGATATGAGTGAACATTGGCAGCTATAGACTTAGTGCCTAACAAATAACATCGAAAACTATGGACTTAGTGCCTATAGAATAAACATTGGTAGCTATGGACTTAGTACCTGTTAAATAAACATTGGTAGCTATGGATTTAGTACCTATTAGCTGAACACCGGTAGCTATGGATTTAGTACCCGATGAATGAACTTTAGCAGCTATGGAATTAGTGCTTTACGAACAAGCATTGGCAGCTATGGACTTAGTGCCTATCATATAAACCGTGGAAGCAATGGGCTTCGAAATGAACGAATGCAGGATAGATGATTCTTAGGGTAGATCCTTAAGAGTAAGGAAGGTAATGGGGATGGGTAATTGGGTTGATTGTTTGATGTTTAAACATAATAATTATATTATTGTGGGTTGAAAACCCTATGTACTCACCAGGTTTCCCAACCTGACCCACTCAAGCTTATTTGTATCACAAGTGTCGATATGAAGCCACTTTACACTGAGAGATTTAAAAGAGATGTAGATCACTAGTGTAAATGAATGTAAGTTCTGTTTATGCTTATGTTTCTGTATTGACAATGACATCCCAAGGTTTTAAAAGAGATGTAGATCACTAGTGTAAATGAATGTAAGTTCTGTTTATGCTTATGTTTTCTGTATTGACAATGACATCCCAAGGTTTTAAAAGGAATAAAAATACATTTCTTCGGAAATGCTTTGATAACACATTTATCATGTTTTTCTGGGAACAAATTCCGCAACACTTTTATTTAAAATGTTACTCTGATTTTTAAACAAAGCATAAACAAAATCGGTCTTTTCTGGCCGTGAAAATGGGGATGTCACAGTTGGTATCAGAGCATTAGTTTAAGTGAACTAGGAATAAGGATTTATTTCTAGACTTAAACTTAGAATGCTAAGCGATGATCGTGAGGAGTGTGTCTAATATATTTTAGGAAGTACACCTGAATAGACACGGCCACTAGCTCATTTAGGGAAGATGTCTAAATTGCTTTTATGTGCTTAATAATTTGTGATGCTTTATGCTATCGTTTGATCGGATCTGGAAATTTTATGTGTTCAGATTTCTAAATGGTTAATTACGATATTAGAACTGACATATAATTTTTTTGATGTAATAAGGAGGAATACACGTATAAACCTTCCTCTATCTATATTCTCGTCTCGATACACCAAACGACTGCTTTGGTGTCCAAAACATCATGGTGAAGACTCGTAGTGAATTGAGTAAATGGAGGAAATGAGAAGGCTTACGATACTGAGTGGTACCTATCAGAAGATATCGTAAGAGTGATATCTTGCCTTTAGAACGCGTCTAAGAAATAACACGTCTAGTACGGGAGAAGTACACTTTCGATTAGCAGAAAGAAAGATTTTTTGTATAATCCATGAAGTTATCCCATCGTCTGACATTTCCATCACCAACCGAGTTGAAGCAGAATTGATGATTGAAGATACGTATGGAAGAAGTCATAGTAGAGTCTATGGGAAGTTTTATGATTGTTTGGACACATTTTTATGTGTTAAAATTGTTTTTGTGATAGTAACTTGGAAAGCTGCGAGACAATACTTGGGACGAGTATGAGTAGGTGTGAATGGTAGTAGAGGCCTATACTACCGGAAGCACAGGACTCACACTTGGATCAGGGAAAGTCACAAGGTTACCAAGGAGCTAGTAATCGATTTCTTTTTATTCAAGTATGTCGTTACCATCATTTCGGTAATGACTAAGAAGATGATTGTTATTCCGACCCTAGTGGTCATATCAAATTGAGTCTAACTACGCTGAGTATGTTATGTGGTTCAGAGAATCAAGTTCGATGTAGCATCTGACTTAAAATGGAAGATTGAAATAAAAAGCGATCAGTAGAGGTATTGCGAAAAGTTGCTTGTAGCTAGAAATGCTACCTTTTAAGATGAGATTAAAACATGAAGGAAAGTATAGTCTGTTCTGGAAGACTCTAAGAGACCTGAGTCTAAGCATTGTAGCATATGATGATAGGTCATTGGAATATGACACATCGTTCCATTTTAGTAATAAAATAACTTATCTTAGGTTTGTTAAGAAAAAGAAGCAGTCTCCAGTAAGGATCGAGATTGTGACTTGAAGGTCATAATCTGGAGTCTAACGTGAGATAGGGAGCAAGTGCAAGATCGAGCACCGCCTGCAATCAGGAAGTCTTAGAGTTAGATATTCGTTCGAAGAAACATCAAAGTTATGGTTATTACTTAGGATGAAGAGATAACGTATGGATTCATCATGTGAGCCCTGTTTCGTTGATGATTCCGGGACGTAATCATCCTAAGGGGGAGATAATTATAACGCCCGTAGATCCGGGCTAGTCGATTTAGAGATAATAGGGGTCAAAAACGACTTTTTGACAAAAGATTATTTAGAATAAATAATCTTAACCAAGTTGTAGAATAAGTCTCAAGGGTTCCGTACATATAAAGAACGTTGAAATCCGAGTTATAACGAAGAAGTTATGGTACGTCGAAGTTTTATGGCAAAACCGGCATGACACCGGGAGACGTAAATAGTTAATTTACGATGGAGGACTTTTTAGCCTTCGAAATCCAAACAAAAGTTGTAGTATACGTTAAACCGAGAACATACAAAAAAAGAACGCCGAAATCTGACTTCGTATGAGGAAGTTATGAATTTTCTAAGATTTGGCTTAGCAGTGCACAACCCGAAACTCAAATTTTAGATCGAGCGGTTTTTGGCCTACGCGACCTAAATGAGAATTGAAGATCTCATTAATAGAAACTCAACGGTAAAAAGACAGACGAAAACAGAGTCCGTATGTAGAAGTTATGAATTTTACGCGGACATTTAACAATATATTCTCCTCGTACTGTTAAACTTAAGATTGGTCGAGAATTAGCCGACGGAGTCAAAATGAAAGTTGTAGATCTTATTTTTACCTACGCGTGGATATAAAGAACGCCAAAAACGGAGGTCGTATGTGAAAGTTACAGATTTTAGAAGTCGGAAGTGTTGTGCGAAAATGGGTGATGTGACACAATCTTGGCCATTGCTTTCTCCCCAAGTCTTGCCACTAGATGGTGACATGTGGCACCAAGTTCAGCCATTTTTCACCCTATAAATAGAACCTCTCCCACCCTCATTTTCTTCACACCTTTCCCATTCTTTCTTCTCTTTACTCTCTCTCTAGAACCTCTCTCTAGCCTCGAAACCCCCCCGAAAAGCTTAGGGAACCTCCTTAGCACGAGGTGGAAGCCCCGGAGTGCTCGACGGCTCCGAGAAGAAGAGCTTTTCGGCTGGGGAACGCTGCTCCAAGCAAAGCCCGGTTTTCTATAAAACCCGCTGTAAGTGAGCTACGCCTACGCTATTTTAATATAGCTTTTATTTAATTATAGTAACGTTATTAGGAACTTATAATAAATACTTGGGCTATTATTATGGGTTATATAAGTATTGTTTAACGCTTATATAATAGTAATAATAGCTAGACTATTAATTAGTCTCGGAAAATAATAGACTAAACTCTAGTGGTAATAATACTAGGTTTCGTCGAAGGAAATTATTTTTTAAGAATCGAAGCGCTGTCTGAGTTCGGAATCACCACCTTTTCAAGTGAGTGCATAGTTACTTTCATCTTACACATAAATATGAAGTATTTTATATAAATTACGTGGTATGTGTGCATATTATTTGAATACTTGCTTTCTATGCTGGATGAACGATTTTATACATGTTTTAAATAATTTAAAATGTATATGTATTTTATATCTACGAATATGTTGGGTAAAACATGGGTAGATGAATGATGAGAGATGAAAGATGATATGAGTGAACATTGGCAGCTATAGACTTAGTGCCTAACAAATAACATTGGCAGCTATGGACTTAGTGCCTATAGAATAAACATTGGTAGCTATGGACTTAGTACCTGTTAAATAAACGTTGGTAGCTATGGATTTAGTACCTATTAGCTGAACACCGGTAGCTATGGATTTAGTACCCGATGAATGAACTTTAGCAGCTATGAAATTAGTGCTTTACGAACAAGCATTGACAACTATGGACTTAGTGCCTATCATATAAACCGTGGAAGCAATGGGCTTTGAAATGAACGAATGCAGGATAGATGATTCTTAGGGTAGATCCTTAAGAGTAAGGAAGGTAATGGGGATGGGTAATTGGGTTGATTGTTTGATGTTTAAACATAATAATTATATGATTGTGGGTTGAAAACCCTATGTACTCACCAGGTTTCCCAACCTGACCCACTCAAGCTTATTTGTATCACAGGTGTCGATATAAAGCCACTTTACACTGAGAGATTTAAAAGAGATGTAGATCACTAGTGTAAATGAATGTAAGTTCTGTTTATGCTTATGTTTCTGTATTGACAATGACATCCGAAGGTTTTAAAAGGAATAAAAATACATTTCTTCGGAAATGCTTTGATAACACATTTATCATGTTTTTCTGGGAACAAATTCCGCAACACTTTTATTTAAAATGTTACTCTGATTTTTAAACAAAGCATAAACAAAATCGGTCTTTTCTGGCCGTGAAAATGGGGATGTCACATGTATACATGGCATCACTTTTCTAGTGAATACCTAGTGACCATACCCCATGGCCTAAATGTAGTTATGATGAAAAAAAAAATACTATAATGCTTACAACACATTTAACAAAATTTGGTTATGATGAAAAAGATTTCTTAAATGAACGTTGTTTTTTTTTAAATCAAAGTGCATTGAATTTTTTTTTGTTTGGTAATGTCTAATTAAATGGTTGTACCATTATCTATACCACGTATCACAATATTATTTATATTATCTGCTTTGGACCACTTGGTACGAGGACTTTCTAAAGGTCACCCATCCCACCAATACTATTGTTATCTAAGCAAGTTCATTGTATCACAATACTACTCTCACCTTCACCCCTTCCTCTTCATAGAGATCGATGTACATCAGGACCACTTGGTACGAGGACTTCCTAGGGATCACTTATCCCAATACTACTCTCATCTAAGCAAACTCATTGGATCTACTGTCATCACAACTTCAAAACACGTTGTGGTAGAGAAAATATCCGTACTCCATATAAGGAATGTTTAGTTCTTATTTCCAGATGATTTGAGATCAAGTGCATGTTGTCACCCACCTCACCCCTTCCCCTTTATAGGGATCGATGTCCCTATAAATCTTTAACAGGCGCTCTGCGCTTCTAATAAATCTTTGATTTTCAGTTTTCAGCAAATATCCAAACAGCCATAACTGCTTCGTTATACCTCTGTTTTCAGTGATCTTTATATGCACATGAAGATATTGACAAGCCCCACAATCATATCTAATTTGTTTTGATTTAAAACACACCGAACTAAATTCATTAATTCAAGAAAGAAGTCTGAAATATCACTTTTCCCATTTTACCATTTTGGCTCCAAAGCACAATTCAAGACTTAGATCGCCCAACTAATATCATCAACACCCAAAAAGGGTATAAAATGTATTACCTTGAAGTATCGGACTTTTAATTGAACGAATTACGGTCCGCTATCTCAAAACTAGAAACATCCTGAAACTAGGTGTTATAACTCTCCCCCACTTAAACTGGATTACGTCCTTGAAATCCGTCTCGGTTAGAATTTATAAAAACAACACCAACACCATCTATATGTTTCCTCCAATTGTATTTTGTACTCAACAACAACAACTACCTCTCTCGCCCAACTGTAAGACCCAACTCATAATGAAAACCCCCTTCAAATCAGAAAACTCTCACAACTGCAAATACAAACCAACTCCATCAAAATACATCACTAGCATATTCTAGGATTTATCTTGTGTAGGTGCCCCCACTAGCATATTCTAATATTCTTCCTAGGTCACTAGGAATTTCCACCCCACTCTGCTATCAGCGGTGGAAGAAACTTCTACCAATTTCAACTTACTATCTTACAAATACAATTATATGCAACAAAATTTAAACAATCTTTTGACTGAAAGATCCTACATTACAATGGTTGAATTCAAACAAGAGCTGCAAAATAGAGCCAAATCAATTATTCTAAAAGTATTTAATCTTTATGGCATGCAACCTAACGTATTCACTTAATAGTTAATTAACATCCATATAGGTTTCACATAGCACAAAGCAAGCAACATTCGAATAGCAAAACCAACATGCAATATGGCATCATAAAGACCAAACAATCCTAATATGCAATTCCTGAAGATCCTTAATGTTGCTACATCAGTTTAGTGGTCGGTTCTCCAGGTGTTGCTCCAGCTCATATGTCCGCTAGGTGTGCGTCATGGTTTGATTTCGACTATAAAACCTGGGCATCAGCAAGACACAAGACCGTTAAAATTTCCCTAGGGACTGTACCCTGAGAGTAAGCTCTGACGATCAAGTTAGATCGCAAGTGTAAAAAGAGTTTGTTCCACCTAGCAAGATGAAACAAACTATGCGGAGAAAAAGATGTCTCCATAAAAGAGTAAGAGGTTGAAGTGAGAAAAGAATACTTACCTGGGGTGTTGGGATGATGCTTCTATTTATAGGAAGGGAATGGAAGGCTTTATCTAATATTATATTAGATAGCATACTAAACTATTAATATAATATTAAGATATTATATCATTGGCATATTTTTATATTCTCTATCTATCTGTCTTTATATCCCTTCTCTTCTATTCTTCCTTTCTATCCTTCCTTTCTATTCTATGTAAGGTCACACCTTATGATCTGATGAGTCAAACACATGATATGCTGATAGATCAGCGTCAACGTTTACTACATCTATAACGCCAGTGTATCTAGGATATCAACGTCAGCTTATAGTACAGTTATCCGATTGTAATCTTTTGTATATTAGGCAAGGTTGTAAAAATCGCTCGGCGATAGCTCGACGGTCGATTGGGGTCAAGTGATTAATCGGTTTGGCGGGGATTAATCGGAGGATTAATTGGGGACCATAAATTACTAATAAAACTATTTTAAAACTTAATATATCCTAAGAAAAAATAGTATTTGAAAATTTCAAATTTTTAAATTTTGAAATATTTGGTATAATATTTGAATATTTGAATATTTAAAAATTTAAAATTTTGAAGTTTTGTAAATTTTGGTGTGATATTTGAAAATTTGAAAATTTGAATTTTTTAAAATCTTCCCGCCAAGGACCGCCGAGCCCGAGTTTGACAGATATTGACCAATTTCCGCCAAACACCCCTAATCGTAATCAGTTGCAGACCGCCTAGCGTCTAGGCGGCCGCCTAGGCCGATATTTACAACACTGATATTAGGTAATGATATAGATAAGTATAGAATAGATCACAGATCTGGTATCTTTGTGATAAGATCGGTTCTTAATATAGATTAGACGCAATACCTTGAATCAAGGGATATACATGTATAGATTAGTATATATACAACATTAGGGCAAACCCTAATGTTCTGATCGTGGCTTTGTGTTTTATCGTCTTTGTGACAAACCCATCTTCTTGGTGAAGACAAAACTCTTTCTTGGTGAAAGAATAATTTGGAGAACTTCTGTGTTATTTACTTTCTGTTTATTATTTTGCTTAGATTAGTTTTATGTTTGTTATTCATACTTCAAGTGTATCTGATCGAGACAAACCTTCAATTGGTATCAGAGCGGGTTTGTGATACACTTAAGTAATCATGTTGACTTCTTTCATTCCAAAGTCAAGTGTTTGTAACAAGATCTCTCCGTTTGACAAACATAACTTATCTTATTAGAAATCAAAGGCCATGGAAGTTCTAGAATTCATGGATTTCCACATGCTTGATCTATTCAATAGAGGTCCTATAGGTGCTATGCATCAATCATCTAATGATGGTGCATCTGGAAGTAACTTGAAAAGGGAAATATGTTCCCGGTTATAAGAAGGAAGAGAAAAGGATGCTGAATCTTGATGTAAAGGCTAGAATTTCTATTGGAAACTCACTCCCTTTTTCTGTCTATCGTTTGTTCCAAAAATGCTCAACTGCTCAAGATATGATGACAACTCTATCATCTGCTTTTGAAAAAGAAAAGTCTTTAGACGATGAAGTTAAGTGTCTCATGGATCAGATTGGTTAATCTCACGTTAACACTTCACGTGACAGTGTTGGGATCCTTAACGCTGATTCTCCTCACACTGTTAAAGACCTTAAGTCAGAATGGATGATACATCAGCATATCAGGTAAAAAAATGATGTTAATCTTTCCTCTAGTAATAATATAAAAAATATGACACGATCGATCTCTTACGTTTCAATTTATTGATTTCAAATAAAGAAAAATCTTCTCTCAGTCTTGAGCTAAAGATTCTCAAAGAAAAAGTCTCCTCTCTAGAAAAATCTATTTCTGTTTTAAAAAAGGAAAACACTTGTATCTCGTAACCAATAATTTTCTCCACACTAAAAATAAAAAAGCTGGTGATCATGCTAATTACACTCAACTTATTTTGAATTACATGGCATCCTTTCACTTTAATGTCACAAAAATCATTAATGTTCATATTCCAGATCAGTGTAAGAAAATTCTTGAAGATGATATAGAAGGTGTTGTTTCTTTAACCAAAGTTGAAACTAAACAAGCCTTTTATAAAGTTGATTGCTTAAAAGAAGACTTTAAGAGTAGATTTGTGAGTTCTTATTTTATAAATCAAAGTTTAATCAATACTCACTGCTCCACTGATTCTAATGTCATTACTAAATGTGTTTCTAAATTGTCTACTCTTGATCTTTCTCTCCAACCTTCTCATCGTGAGTATGTTCTTCCCTCAAATAAGATTTTGCTAAAGTTTCCTATATGTAGTGGTGAAGTTCATTCTATAAACGGAATTCTTAGCATGTTTCCTCGGTACTCAGTTAGCAATTCTGAACCTGAAGATCAATCAAATCCTTCAACTCCTGATAACTCTTCAAAGGATCATGAGTCTCATGCCAAGGCAGTATATGAGCATACCATTGATAACATTCCTTATTCCAGAACTAAATCAAGAACTCTTAAGTCAAATAATCAAAGTTCTTCAGAATCAGCAGTTGAGATAAAATCAAAATCTAATGTTAAAGGAAAGAATCCTGGAATTAAAGTTTGTTATCGATGTGGTGATGACTCTCACAAAGTCAACGAGTGCACTTTTGAAAAGAACACGTTCACACTGATAATATCATGACTCGAAATGATGATTGGATCAGAAAGGGAAACTCGTTGAACTGTCTCCCTGATGATTGTTATAACATATTTTCTTAGTGATCCATTGCAAATGGGTAAGTGTATATTTAGTGTGTGTATATATATATATATATATATATATATATATATATATATATATATATATATTGGACTTACTGTACATCTTAGTTTCAGGGTAAAGAGCATATTTGGTATTTAGACAGCGGGTGCTCAAGATATATGACAGGATTCAAGTCTCTCCTGGAAGACTTCATAAAGAAGGATGGTCTGTCAGTTACATATGGAGATAATGGTAATGGAGCTAGAAAGGGATATGGATCCATCAAGTGCAATTCTGTTGTTTTTAATAATGTCTATTATGTGAAAGGTCTTCAGCATAATCTCGTTTCTATCAGTTAATTGTGTGATGTTGGCTATGAAGTTCTCTTTAACAAGATAAAAGGAAAAGTTGTTGATCAAAAGAGCATCACTGTTCTTACTGCAAATCGACAAAACGACATCTATGTTATGGACATGTTTTCTACTGACGACTCTCTATGTCGTTGCTTCTTCTCTTGTGCTCAGTCTCATCTAAATTGGTTGTGGCACAAAAGGCTATCGCATCTGAACTTCAAGAACATCTCAAGGATTGTAGGGAATCAGCTTGTGAGAGGAATTCCTAAGATGATATTTTTCAAGGAAAAAATGTGACCAGCATATGAAAAAGGGAAGAAAACGAAGTCTTCGTTCAAGCCAAAGTCATGTTCTTCAATCATAAAACCTCTTCATCTGCTTTATATGGACCTTTTTGGACCAATTTCGATTAAGTCAAGAGTTTGTAAGAAATATACTCTTGTTATTGTGGATGAATTTTCAAGGTTGACATGGGTAGTCTTTTTAAGAAAGAAGAGTCACGTCGCTGATGAAATCATTGCTCTCATTAAGCAGTGGGAAACCCTCTATGATCACAAAGTAAGGCAATTATGTAGTGATCATGGAACTGAATTTAGAAACTCCTCTCTGGAAGATTTTTGCTTAGTCTTAGGAATCTCTCAGAACTTTTCGGCAGTTAGAACTCCTCAACAAAATGGTATTGCAGAAATAAGAAACAGAACTCTCATTGAAGCTGGAAGAACTATGGTTGTTGAAGCTAGTCTTTCATTGGCATTTTGGGCTGAAGCTATCAATACAACGTGTAATACCCAAAACTGGTCTATTATTGTTAAACGTCATGGGAAATTTGCTTATGATCTACTGAAAGGAAGGAAACCAGACATCTCTTATTGTCATGTGTTTGGATGTGTTCGTTACATCTTCAATTAAAGAGATCAGCGTTCGAAGTTTGAGGCTAAAGCTGATGAAAGAGTGTTCCTAGGATACTCCAGTGTATCCAAGGCTTTCAGAGTATTTAATATTTCAAGGAAAATTATTGAAGAATCAATTCATGTCACCTTTGATGAGGACTCGTTCATTCATGATTGAGTTGATCTCCCCTCGTCATTTATGAATGAACTTACTTACAGTCCTTCAGACTCTGTTCCTGAGCGCTTATCAAATGACGTTTATCCCATTGTTCCCAATGTTGATCAATTAATCAATTTTCACCCTATCTCTGAAGATCAGCCTATTGTCCCTAAAGAAGCTGAATCATCAAATCAGGAAGTCTCTTCCCATAACAATACAAATGAAAGTGCTAATCCAAGAATCCTTCGAGATCATCTTGAATATCAAATCAGTGGAGATGTAAATTTTGGAATTCTCACTCGCAGCAAAGTCAATAGCAACTTTTTCATGTTTGTAAACTTCGTCTCAATGATCGAACCAAAGAATATTGTTGATGCCTTGAAAGAAGCTGACTGGATTAAGGCAATGTAGGATGAGCTAAATGAATTCGAACGTCATCATGTGTGGACTCTTGTTCCCAAACCTCAATGGAAGACTATCATTGGCACTTGCTAGGTTTTCATGAACAAAATGGATGAAGATGGAATCGTCATAAGAAACAAATCTAGGCTTGTAGCTCAAGGGTTCTGTCAGCTTGAAGGGTTAGACTATAAGGAAACATTTGCTCCAGTTGCAAGACTTGAAGTAATTCGTCTGTTTGTAGCTTTTCCCTATTTCAAAAACTTCAAAGTCTACCAGATGGACGTCAAGACTGCCTTTCTACATGGAGATGTTCAAGAAGAAGTCTTTCTAAAACAACCTCCAGGGTTTGAAAATGAAGAGTGTAACATCCGGACTTCTAAGTATATTATTTATTTATATATTTATTTTTGTGATCTATTGAGAAACTCAACGAGTTGGTGCCTCAACTCGTCAAGCAGATGCGAATTGACCACGTGGGTCTAATAATCGACTCGACGAGTCAGAGAGTCGACTCGCCGAGTGGGCGTTGTGAGATGAAACCCTAAATCTTCGGGGTTGGGGCCTATTTAAAGGAACTTATGTCCTCATTTCCGCTTCACCAGCTACCCAACTCCCCTGTGTGAAACCCTAATCGGCCATTGAGTTAAGAGAGAGTGATAGAGCTAATATTTGAGTGTTTTGGTGAATATTTTAGAAGGGAAAAAGTGAGTTAAAAGCCAGGAATAAGGAGAAGCTGTGGGATCCAGTATTCTTTCACTTGGAGTTTCCGTTGGAAGGTAAAATCCATCACCTTGCTCATCATGTTGTTTAGATCTTGTTAATGAGGAACTTTTGGGGCTTTTTCCATATTTCCTTGAGATTTGGTATGACTTGTGCTTGCCAAGCATTGAGACATCAGATATGGACCTTGTGAGGTCCATAGAGGCTAAAGGTTCCAACTTTATCCAGTCATAAAAGAGTTATTGTGCTTAAACACCTTAGTTAGAGCTTGTAGTGGCATTATGGAGCAAATATGACATGCATGAAGGTAATGACCGAAGCTTTACGTGACATTCGAACCTTGGGAGGCTAAATCTAGAGTTTGGAGTGGTAGATCTGCCTTAAAACGTCTGAATGAGATTTTGACTTAAGGGACTCGATGAGTCAATGAGCTGACTCGATGAGTCGGCTAGGGTTTTCCCCGATGAGTCTGGACAAGGGTGACTTGGCGAGTTGATGAGACAACTCGATGAGTTAAGTTGGGTTTTCGCGACTTTTTGCGGAACAATGGGGACTCGGCGAGTCACATAGGTGCACTCGGCGAGTTGGGTCAACATGGACTATTGACTCGAGTTTGACTTTTGTTGACTTTAGGGTTTGGTCAATCATGAGTCATGGTGACCATGGAGGGGTAAAATGGTCTTTTTCCCAATGCAAGAGTTAGAGAAGGAAAATAACTTAGTTTATTAAGAAATTGTGATTAAGGTGTTAATTAGAGATAATTATCATATGTGATTAGGCGGAGGCTAGATTCGGTGATTCGTGTTCGAGGAGTACACATTTTCTTAGCCGACTTATGAGGTGAGTCTTCTCACTATACTTACCATGAGTGGTATCTTTGTGAGGCCAGAGGGTCCTATGTGTTTACTTGAGTTATATGATAATGTGCATTTTGTCTGTGTGATATGTATGCTATATTCTGTGCTTATTGAGATAGGACCGGAGGGTCCAAACCGAGTTGTGGGACCGGAGGGTCTTCACTGAGATACTGGACTGGAGGGTCCAAACCGAGCTGTGAGAACGGAGGGTCCTCATTGAGACACATGACCGGAGGGTCCACACCGAGACGCATGAGACCGGAGGGTCCATGCCAAGTTATAGCCATGAGAGGCTTATTATTTGTGTATGTGGTATATTTGGGAACTCACTAAGCTTCGTGCTTACCGTGTTATGTGGTATGTGTTTCAAGTACCTCTCAGAACCGCGGGAAAGCACTGGCATGATTGTACACACCTGCCCGAGACTATGTTGAGGATTCTGGGATTCGACTTTTATTGTAGATTTATGTTGACTTTAGAGACACTTGTGGTTTTTATGAAATATTATAAAATTTATGTGTTTTAAAAATGAAAATTTTGGTTTGAAAATTTAATATGTAACAAAGAGTTTCTAGATCATGTGTAAAGTCTTAATAAAGCTGTCTATGGATTAAAGCAGGTTCCTAGGGCATGGTATGACACATTGGCAAGCTATATTCTCTCAAGTGGATACAAACGAGGAAAGATCAATAACACTCTGTTCATAAAGCAATTAGGATCTCATATCATTCTTGCTCAAGTTTATGTGGATGATATCATCTTCGGATCCGCTGATGAAAAGCTAAGTTCAGAATTCACAGAGGTCATGGCCAAGAAATTTGGGATAAGCATGAAGGGTGAACTAGCTTTCTTTTTGGACTTGCATCTCAAACAACTAGCTGATGGTATTTTTGTTTGTCAAGCTAAATATATTGTAGATATGCTGAAGAAGTATGGTTTCTCTAATTGTAAACCGAAAAAGACTCTGATGTCTTCATCAGCCTCTATCAACGCTGATCCAAGTGGCACTGATGTGAATGTAACTCAATTTTGAGGAATAATAGGCTCTCTACTCTATCTTATAGCCATTCGCCTTGAGATTATGTTTGCCACCATATTGTGTACTCGCTATCAATCCAGTCCTAAGTAATCTCATCTTCACGCTGTCAAAAGGATTTTCTGGTACTTAAAACATACACCCAGTCTTGGGTTATGGTATCCTCGTGACTCTAAGTTCAAGATGGTGGGATACACTGACTATGATCATGACGGGTGTGGCATTGATCGTAAAATCATTTCAGGAGAAGCTCAAATGCTTGGAAATAGATTGGTAAATTGGTCCAACAAAAAGCAGTCATCAGTGGCATGTTCTACTGCAGAGGCTAAATATGTTGTCGTTGGAAGGTGTTGTGCTCAGATTCTATGGATTCTGAATCAACTCTTGGATTATGGTATAAACTTCTTGAAGATACCCATCTGATGTGACAACACCAATGCTATTCAGATGATACAAAATCCAGTGTAACATTCCAAGATCAAGCACATCGACATCCATCATCATTTCGTTAGGGAAACAGTTCAAAAGGGAAAAGTGGAATTGTTCTATATTCCATCCACTAATCAGCTAGCTGACATCTTCACCAAGGCATTGGACATAAAGAGTTTGAACAAATTAATTGTAGATCTTGGCATGGTTTTAATGTCTTAATCATTTTCTAACTGTTTTCTATCTTATGAAAAACTCAAAAACAAGTGTGTCTTTTATTATGAATGCAAAATCTTAAATTTAGTATTTACAAGCCTATTTTAGATTTATCTGCATCTTATTGCTTGCGAATTTGTAAGGACTAGAGCTTTCTTGAAAGATCTTAATGCTCTTGGAGTTAAGAAAAAGAGTGGCATCATGTCCTCTTGTTCTTGAGGATACGTTCTTTCTCTTTCACTCACTGTTATGGATGCAAAGAGAAACCATCAATGCAGTAAGTCTTGTTATCATTTACTGACTCATGATCCTATAAAACCTCGAATGCCCTCATGTTGATCTTGATGACATGATGGTTTTATGGATTCAAGCCAGTTAACTCGTTGGTTACAAAGACTGATCTTCACTTATTCTCTTGCTCCTAATGAACACGAAGCTTGGAATTCTTCTATAACGCTTCATTAATAAAAGGCTACATCGCTTGTGATATATTGTGTTGTTTTTGTGTGATGTGGTTAATCTTGTTTGTTCTCTTTTATAGTTAAAATTTCAAGTGGTAGATATCTCAGAAAATGGAAATGCATTAATGACCATTCAAGTCCAAAGATTTGATGGAACGAGTCTTTATCACATTTCTGAAAAAGCTGCACAGTTTTCCATGTTTAAATTATTTTCTTATCTGACTAATTCTTTTGTTTAGATTCTTATGTTGTTTATTCTTTTGTACCATTTTGTAAATGAATCCGACGGTGGCAATTTTTAGCCTAGTATGCAACTTTGGACACATCATCGTCCCTAGAAGCATGCTGCTATATGTGACAAAATCTCTCTAAGTTTCTCATCAACGAGACCATTTGCTGAGAACATTAACTCACCCTCTCATGCTAATTGTCTAGCATTGTCTAAACTCTCAAAGTGAGATTTCCTAGTCCAAATAAAAAACATTGATAAAAAAGGTTGGGATGTTTATTTTTAATTTAATCATCTTTATATTAGCCTGTCCCTATAAGCATGCTTTCCGTATGCATCAAGTCTCATGTTCTACTGAAACATTGAGCATAGCCCAATGGCTTACCCTGATTGCATAGTCATCAGTGTAAGAGTTACTTGTTTGGGTTGTTCATGTCCCTGACCTCCTAGGCTGAGGTATGACATGGTACCATTATGATTTAATGGTGAATCTTTGATTCTAGATTGCAACGTACTCCATAATACGGAAGTTTAAACCATTTCTTGTTGGTGATTTAAACTATTAATAATTCACACTTATTTCACCTCACGTGACTGAAGCAATCCATTCTCTCCTTTATCTTCTTAATAAAACTTGATGATTCACTATGTAAAACCACACACTGATAAAAGATCGAAAGGCTGTGCTGATGGTTAGTCTATGTACCGTAGGCTATCACAAACACCAATCTATTCTTGCTCTTACATTCTTCTTTAAAGTTTTATGATTCAGCGTAATGTACCATACACGGATGAGAGCTTGACAAATCTATGTGGATGGGTATATCATTATTTGTTATATATTACACACACTTATCCACTCTTGTTATTTCTCTTCTAATAAAAGAGAATTATGGTTCAACGTTTGAAACCACATGCTAATGAGATTTCATAATACTATGTCAGTGAATGGTAGTTTTAGCCAACACTATCAAGAGACATCACAATTTTACTAGACTACAAGTTAAAATTCTATTCTGCTTGACGTTAGCTGCTGGTATAAAAAAGGGGGAGAAAACCTTGGTAAAGCTGAAAATATCGCTGCTAGAACTACAGAAAAGCACATTCTAAGGGGGAATTGAGTCAAGATGATGCCAACGTCCTTAGCTCAGCTCAAGCTCATTATCTATTCGTCCATCGTCTGCTGCAATTCATAAATGTTTGATATGTCATTCATCTTCTCAGGGGAGCATTTGTTAAAATTACAAGAGTCTATTGTTCATCCTTGCTCTTAGGGGCAGCACAAGCGAAAAACATTTTGCTTATATACAAAAGAAGTTTAGTTTTGACATCATTAGATAGGGGTAGATTGTAAGGTAACACCTTATGTTCTGATAAGTCAAACACACGATACGCTGATAGACCAATGTCAGCATCTACTACATCTCTAGCGTCAAAGTATCAAGCTTATCAACGTCAGCTTATAGTACAGTTATCCGATTGTAATCTTTTGTATATTAGGTAATCCCTTGAATATTATCAACGTCACAAACCCAATACCTTTGTGATAAGATCTGTTCTTAATATATATTAGACGCAATCCCTTGAATCAAGGGATATACATGTATAAATTAATATATATACAACATTAGGGCAAACCCTAATGTTGTTATTGTGGCTTTATGTCAATCGTCTTGACAAACCCATCTTCTTAGTGAAGACAAAAATCTTTCTTGGTGAAAGAACAATTTGAAGAACTTCTATGTTATTTACTTACTATTTATTATTTTGCTTAGATTAGTTTTATGTTTGTTATTCATACTTGAAGTGTATCCAGTTGATACTAACCTTCATTCTACCCTTTCCTTTTTCCAAGACTTTGGCAAGCTGGGTAAATAATTGGCTTGTGATAGGCCGTCGTTATGTATGGTCTTACCCCATACATCATTATGCTCCCCAGTCTAAAATATTATATGCCGTCTAGACATATAATGTTTCATACTAAATTCTAACTAAATCTTCATGCAAAAAAAAAATCTTTTCGACCACCATACAAGGTCACACTTGTAATCTACCTTCCATGGTTTTTGTTCTCCAAGAAGATGTAAAAATTCCTTAGAAGGAAATCTATTGGGTAAGGAATTGCAAAGAGATCGTGATTATTGGATAAAGCATATACATCATTGTGTAACGGGATTCCAAGTATGTTGCATATTTGGCTAAGCAGGTAGCCATAGTTAATATGTTGCTTTGACCAAAATGTTGGTGTAGTCGGCTGACCGGGATACACTTGTAGAATAACTGTATTTTTGGCTAAGTAGGTAGCCTTTGTCAAGATGTTGTGTTTGATCGAAATTTGGTGTAGTCGTCTGAACAAGCTACACTTGTAGAATAATTGTATTCTTGACTAAGCAGGTAGCTTTGGTAGAGATGTGGCATCTGACCAAAATGTCAGTGTAGTCATCCGACTAAGCTACACTTGTAGAATAATTGTATTCTTGGCTAAGCAGGTAGCCTTGGTCGAGATGTGACATCAGACCGAAATGTTGGTGTAGTCGCCTAAACGAGCTACACTTGTAAAATAATTGTGTTCTTAGCTAAGCAGATAGCTTTGGTCGAGATGTGGCATCTGACCGAAATGTTGGTGTGGTCGGCTGATCGAACTAAATTTGTAGAATAATTGTATTATTAGCTAATCATGTAGCCTTGGTCGAGATATGACATCTAACCAACATTTCAGTGTAGTCGGCTGACCAAGCTACACTTATACAATAGTTGTATTCTAGGCTAAGCAGGTAGCCTTGGTTGAGATGTGGCATATGACCGAAATGTCAGTGTATTCGGCTAACCGAGCTACACTTTTAGAATAATGGTATTATTGGCTAAGCAGGTAGCCTTGGTCGAGATGTGGCATTTGACCAAAATGTTGGTGTTGTCGGATGACCAAGCTACACTTGTAGAATAATTGTATGCTTGGATAAGAAGGTAACATTGGTCAAGTTGTAGTGTTTGACCAAAATTACTGAGTACACACACCACTATGTAGAATATGTATCTCATGGTCTTTTTCTTAGTGCTCTTACTAGGGGAAAGTAATGAGCCAAAATGTTACAAGCTTTGGTTCCAGGTGATCAATCTAGAGCCAATGTAAACAATTTTTCTTTACAATTCTTCTTGTTACTTGTAGGTTGTAAAGGTGTGAAGCTGTATGGGCTAGTTTTAGTGCTTGCATTTCCGTTTGTGTCATTCTTTCGATTATGCATGGGTTGCGTTGTTTGTTGTTGTTGTTGAGGTATTGATTGTCCGTATTGACTAAGTTGCAAGGCATATGTTTGTTGGTGTTGAGGCGGCCGGTACACTTGATAATGCACGTATGGGAATGGTGGAGGAAATGATATACACCATTACTTAGGTTAGTCACTGTCATGCATCTCTAACAGTTCACATATCAGCCATAAAAAGGCATCTCTCCTAAGCAGACATTCTAGCATGCAACCCCAAAGATATCAATATTCTAACTTCTAGTATGCATATCATACTATAACACATATAATATATCATCATGTATGGGTATTTTGGGAATCACTTACTTGAGCTCGGCTGATTGCATGCAACACACCCTTTTCTTTGTAAAAACCTTTTTAGAAAATTGTTTTCTTTTAAAAAGATTTTATTAATTCCTTAGTTTGACTTCAGACACACCTGAGAGTGTGCCCGAATCCCTCAAACCAAGACTCTGATACCAACTTTTAACGCCCCAAAAATACTTGTAAAAATTTTCATTTTTGAAATACCAAAACCATACAATCTTTTATTCAAAATCCAATCAGATTAAAATGTATCTCGCAAACATCAGAATACATCAAAATAGATAATGCGGAAATAAACTTCAGAGGATGTAGTGCGATCAGGTCAGGCCCTTCCCTTTGGAACCAAAAGTACTTGAAACATTTAAACATAAAACCGTAATGTGACAACTGTCAATTCAGGTCATTCTCGGACTCATGCATCTTTATAAAAACCATTCATGCACAACATGCCATGGCCTAGTGGTATAAATTAGGTCAAAATCTTACATAAACTAGGATCCATCTAAGACCTAGGACTAATATACTTGACACTTACGATTCTAGTAAGTTGCTTAACTACAATAGGAAATGCCAATGCTATAATTTGAATGCAACTTTCAAGCTTTGTTATAATTGAAAAAGGGTATAAAACCCTAAAAATAAATTAAAATATTACAATTATACTTCATTATGATGATGAATATCAAACAATATTCCAAAAACCCTAAGAGAGCTAAAAAACCAAATTTATAAATCATAAAGCTTAAAAACTTTATAAAATTTGGCTATAAACTTTCTAATATCAAATTTTTATTAATCAAATTATGGATTATAATCATTGAAATATAAATTAAATTATCATGCAATAATCATAATTTATTAGTTAAAAACAAGATTTTTTACAAATAAATCAAGAATTACTTAATAAATATTTTTATAAAAATTAGGGTTTTTATAAAATTATTGGAGGGAATTTTATAAAATTTGAAATTAGAAGGAGGAGGCCTAATGCATGATAGAGCCAGCCATCTCCCCTCTCCCCATGCTCCCTCTTCCC
Organism: Lactuca virosa; assembly: GCF_052849685.1. Taxonomy (NCBI): domain Eukaryota; kingdom Viridiplantae; phylum Streptophyta; class Magnoliopsida; order Asterales; family Asteraceae; genus Lactuca; species Lactuca virosa. The sequence continues at coordinate 126,405,873 of NC_136426.1, read as the reverse complement.
AAAACTCAATCATTAGAACTTCTCCCTCACTCTACCTCTTCTCTCTTCACTCTCTCACACTCTACCCTCCTAACACACACAAACTCTCTTCCTCTCTCTCTCTAACTCACGAAATTCTCCCCATTCCTCTGCCAAATTTCGAGATTAAGGAGGCCTTGAAGTGTTCTTGCTTCTCTCAAGATCAAAACCAAGGTAAACAACACAATCCTCCCTCATGGTTTCATGATTTTACTTCCTCTTCTTCATGGTTTTCTCTACTCTTCGGATTCTATGCCCTTCCATGGCTAGAAATCCTTACTTTTCCCTTGTGGTTTGTAGATTCTCACCATAACACAATGTATGTGTTTGAGATGGTGAAAATCCGGGATCAAACCCATGCAAGGAGTGAAAAAGATGCACATGTGTTCATGTGACTTCAAAACCGAGTATTATATCTTCTTCTCCATTTCTTTTGTGTTCTTGCATGACCAAAAGCATTTAAACCATTTCTAGTACATCTTGGATGCTCATTCACTCCATGCATGTGCTAGAAATCGGACCTTAACCGAAGCATGCATGTTGTTCTTGTCAAAATGCCCTAAGAATGCACTCAAAGCAAACATGCAATCTGCCAGATTACATTGTTCAGCTTTGAACGGCCATAACTCGGTCATTTCTTAACCAAATCCTGATATTCTTTTTGTATTGGATAGTTCCACGAGTTAACTTTCAAACCCAACTGGTCTCACTGTAAAATATTAAATATCAGATTTTTGGCAATTTTTACAAAATGGTTGCGCAAACAGCTCTTTTTCTGTGATCACCATTTTTGCTTTGCGTGATCAATGACCTTAAACCCAACCATAAATCTGGGGAAAAATAATTTAGAAACTTAACATATCCAGTGAATGATGGCTGAAATTTCGTGGCTTAAAACCCCACTGAATGGGCTACTCAAATTCATGAACTTCAGCCACATTTACATCTCATGCACCATTATATGCAACATTTCTTAACTTGTTTGGGTTCAATACCCCTATTTCCCTTCTGAATAAAATTTGAACATTTTTCCTTTTGAAAGCCCTCACATGCATATGATAATCTGGAAAATTTCAAGAGCTTTTATCATTTCTTTGATTTATTAAAATTATTGCAAGAAAACAAGGGCATAAATCACATAAAATACTTCCATAGGTCAATAAATCCGGAAAAAATTCATGAATGACCCTTATGATGGATAATGACCCCTCACTAAATTTCATCAATTTTTCTTGCTGTTTGGTATGATTTCCAATTTTCTTTTTGTTAGGATATAATAAATCACAAAACCACTTTGGAGAGTGTGAAAATTTTATCTAACAATTTTCGCATACCTTATCTGTGATGGATGACTCAGAAAAATAATTTCAACATTTTTCATCATGCCTTGCTATTTTTCCCAATTTTTGGTAATTATAATGGTTTAAAAATAGGAAAATAGTTTTGATTATCCAAAATTCATGAAAATTTACCAGAACATCATGTTTTACAGTAGGAGGTTAGATAAAAATTTTAAGGATTTTTCTCCACTGTAAACTATTTTTCTCTTAATTTCTAAAGTTAATTACACTTAAATACACATAAATGCCCAAAACCGGATTATATAATATGAAGACCACTTTTGACATTTTTCTGAGGTTATTTATACTGTAAATGATGTTACAAAAATTTTTGGTAATTTATTTTAATTGTTTAATATTATTTCTTCAATTAAAGATTATTTAAAGGAATAAAACAAGGAAAAATAGAAATACCCACTGAAAAATATCTTTTCTATTTTCCCAGCCTATTTATGTATAATAACAGTTAAATAAAAAGTTTGGGTAATTTTGGAAACTGTTTTCTATTTATTTCAATTTTTATTGGAATAAATGCTCAAAAATCATAAAATATAATTAAACAGCTTGGAAATCCATTTTTATAATTTTCCCAGCTTAGTATTGTGTAATAACAGTTAAATAAAAAGTTTGAGAATTGTTATCCTTTGAATGCTATTTCCGTGAATTTATGTTGTAATAAGGACTTAAAATTTTGGAAAATTTATATTCCAATGTTGTAATTAATCGCACGATTTGTAGAATTTCATTATTTCAGAAAAAGTGTAACCAATTAATATAAAATCAAATACTAAAACATAAATTGGCATTTCACTATATGTAGAATTTAGTATATTAGCATTAGATTTCGACATGGAAACTCACTAGTGTGTGTTTGATGTCGTAGGATCCCGGTAGTAAGACGTTGGTGCATTCCGAAGTACCACTTGTACCTACTCGAAACGTTGTGAGTATTCACGCACTCCCCTATTTTCAGTTTTTATGTTTTGGGGTGGAAAAGCATGTCCCGAAAAACTATTATTTTAATGTTGTATTTAAATTGATTTGTATCAAACATGATTGCTATTTTATTGCTATGTCTCTCTATGTATGTCTATGCAACACGGAACATGAGAACTTATCGTACTAAGGCCCTTCCCTTATCTCTAACCATTAACTCTTTGAGCCAATGGTCATTATGGATAGCGCTATTAGGAATTGACAACTCCTCACTCGCCCTATTGCTGGAGTGCATGATACCATATTCATCTATGGAACGATAAGCATAGATCTCGATAGGGCTTCAGTCATAGGTTTGGTTGAGACTCATTGTTTGCTCATACACATACAAACTCGTTTCTCGTTATAGCAATAAACTTATATTCATTAATAGCAATCAACTTGGTTTATCATTAAAGCAATGTACTTGTAATTACGAAAAGCCTTATTTCAAGCACGATTTTATATACTTGTGAACTCACCAACTATTTTCATAGTTGACGCTCGTTTTACATGCTTTTTCAGGAAATAATTAGTAAGTGGATATAGAGATTCATCATCATAGAGCATGCTGCATCGTGTGGAAGTTATTTTATGAAGTTATATATTTTGAACAATGTCATTTTGGAGAACTTGTACTTTGTTTTGTTTAAGCTATGGGTTGTAAACTTTTTAATATTGCTATGGTGATGTATCTTTATCTTTTGCAATGAAACCTTTGTCGCTGTCATACCTTGCGTTTCCGCTTTAGCGGGGTGTGACAGAAGTGGTATCAGAGCTAAAGTTATAGAGAACATCGGTTTTTTTTTAAGAAAACACAACCTATAACTAAAACTTACAAAGAAATTCTTTTTACATCAAACATATTACTAGTATAATTACGTCGGGAGTTGTATTATTGGACCTCGATTAAACATAGCCTGATCACCTATGTTTAATTAAGGAAAGATTTATACAAAGCTTGAGCTAATTATAATGGGAATATGTTCAACAAAAATATTTGAGAAAACTTTATTTCAAAAATTCAAAAAGGTTAATTTTGGTGTGTGTAAGCATTGCATATTATAGGTATACATTGTTATTTATTTCATATCTCATTGAAATTATGTCTCAGTCCACTATGTCAACATCGTCATCTTCCCACGATGCCGCCTCAGCCGATGAGTCCGACTACGTCACTATTATCCCTCGACGTAATCCCCCCGCCTCGGTAGAAGAAGACCCATCAGAGGATACGGAAGATACAGGGAACTCGGTGGAGATCAGCAATGACAACGCCCCGAGTCAACGACGCGAGGCATCACCTACATCAGTGTTGCCACAGCCACCACTTTATGGGCTTCGTATTCGGAGGACGGCGAGGAAAAGTGTTCCTATTCCAGGAAGGATAGCCACCAGCACAGCAGGACTTGGCACGGCAGGACCTAGCGGGGTAGGACCCAGCGTTGCAGGACCGAGAGCACCCTCACCACAGCAAGTCATAGGGATACCTGTCAGGCAGCCAGGTATGACCCCGGAGGAGTCCCGGAGATTGCAGTCGATAGCAGCGGGCCTACGTCACAGTCTCGCTGTGATAGCTGGGCATCGGGAAGTTTTGGATGAAGTCTTGACAAGGATGGAAATCCTGTTTCAGCATTCGATGGAGGCTGCTGACACTGCTAGTGCTGCTAGACGAGTGGCATGTCGTGCGATGACCGCATATTATGTGCTTGTTGGGCTGTTACTGATTGTGGTGTGGATGTTTCTTGTTGGGATAGCGATTCGTACTTGGTTCTGATTTTAGTATTTTATTGTGTCATGAAATGAAAACCCATGTTGGGTATCTTTTGGGGAAAGACATTAAAACTTTATTTTGGGATTGATGTATTGTTTTGGTTTTAAGACTATTTCAAATGGTAATGAAGAAGTTTATTTTATGTTTGAAAACTTTTACTATGAGGTCAAACCCTAGAACTTATTTAGTCAATAGTTGAATAAAAAGATTTTTCTTTTCTTTCCTTTCTAAAATCTATATGCCTAGTATTAATGCAAACCATTAATTTGACAACACTTACGGTTTTCAAAATAGTAGTGAACTAAATATTATACATTATTTTATGTATTTATACGTATTTCTTCTCTTGTGTCTTAGAACCATGTCAGGAAGGCCTAATCGCGGGCGCCCACAGAACGAAACACCCGATGTTGCTCAAGTGGTAGCACAACAACTCATGGCAGCAATCCCAAACATTGTCACTCAAGTAACTGCGGGACTTAATGCTAACCAAGGAAGTAGTGGAGGAAACCGGGAAAACAATGAAAGAGAATGCAACTACAAGTCCTTTATGGCCTGTAAACCTAAGGAGTTCCATGGAAAGGAAGGTGCGGTCGGGTTGCTGAAATGGATTGACAGCATGGAGTCGGTCCTTCACATTAGCAAATGTCTCGAACGCAACAAAGTGGAGTATGCAACTTGTCTACTTCAGGATAGGGCATTGACCTGTTGGAATACTTTAGTGCAAACCCAAGGTCGTGCAACGGCATATCAGCTAACTTGGGAAGACCTAAAGAAGCTGCTGATAGAGGAGTATTGTCTCAAGGATGAAATTCAGAAGCTTGAATCTGAGTTCTGGAACCATTCTATGGTTGGAACACAAATAGAGAAGTACACAGTCCGATTTCATGAACTAGCAAAACTGGTACCTCACATGGTTACTCCTGAGGAGAAACGGATAGATCGTTACATCTGGGGTCTGGCACCAGAGATTCGGGGAATGGTTACTTCAGCAAACCCAACTACCATTCAAAGTGCAGTAAGTCTAGAAAATCGACTAACCAATGATGTGATAAGGATGGGAGCATCGACAAAGGAAAACTCTAGTAGCAAGAGGAAGCCAGCAGATCAGGGAGAGAAGAAGTATAGAGGCAAGTCAGGGAGGAAGCAGAAAGTCTCAAGAAACTTTATGGTAAGAGCCCAGGAGCAAGAACCAGTGAAAACTCAGGAACCGGAAGTCATGGAAGTGTAGGAGCGAAAGCAGTACTCAGGACCGCTTCCGAAGTGCAATAAGTGTAACTTCCATCACAAGGGAGCTTGCCCAGTGTGCCAAAACTGTAAACAGACAGGCCATTACCCGAAGTATTGTAAGCTGAATAAGGATGGAAAAAGGGCATGTTACGAGTGCGGGAGTACTGATCATCTGCGTAGTGCTTGTCCCAAACTGAACAAGGGGCCTGGTAACAATGGACAAGGCCAAGCTAGGCAAAACTTCCAAGGAAATCAAATTGGACGGCCAAGAGGTGTAGCCTTTGTGATTGGTGCAGAAGAAGCTCGTCAGAACCCTGAAGTGATAACAGGTACGTTTCTCCTGAACAACCATTTTGCATAAGTAATATTCGATGCAGGAGCAGATAGGAGTTTTGTTTCTTTAGCATTTAGACCGTTAATTGGCTTGAAATCGAGAAAGATGAGGAATGCTTATGCTATTGAACTTGCCGATGGGTATGAAATTAGGGCTGATGATATAATTCCTGGTTGTACTCTGAATTTAGCTGATAAACTCTTTAGCATTGACCTAATTCCTATAGAGCTAGGTAGTTTTGATGTGATAGTAGGGATGGATTGGTTATCCAAAAATAAAGCAGAAATTGGTTGTTACGAGAAAGTCATTAGAGTGCCTCTCCCTAATGGAGAAACCCTTATCATACACGGTGAGAAGCCAGGAAGAAGTTTAAACATAGTATCAAGCGTGAAGGTTCACAAGTACCTGAAAAAGAATTGTATTGCATTCATGGCCCACATGCTAGAAAGAGAACCTGAAGCTAAGCAACTCAAGGAGATTCCAGTGGTTCAAAACTATCCCGAGGTGTTTCCGGAGGAATTGCCCGGTCTACCCCCCTATCTATCATTTCTGATAGAGATAGTCGTTTTACATCTCGATTTTGGTGGATGTTACAGAAGGCACTAGGAACCAAGATAGATTTGAGCACAGCTTACCACCCTCAGACAGATGGGCAAACAGAGAGAACAATACAAACATTGGAAGACATGCTACGGGCGTGTGTCATTGAGTTCAAAGGAAATTGGGATACTCATTTGCCTCTAACTGAGTTTTCCTACAATAACAGTTACCACACGAGTATCCAATGTGCTCCATATGAAGCATTGTATGGACGCAAGTGTCGTTCGCCCTTATGCTGGACAGAAATCGGAGACAGACAGTTGACTAAAGTCGAACTTATCCAGGAAACATCTGACAAGATTGCTATCATCAAGGATAGGCTTAAAGCTGCTAGAGATCGTCAGAAAAGTTATGCAGATAATCGTCGAAAACCATTACAATTCCAAGTAGGAGACAAGGTACTTTTAAAAGTGTCGCCTTGGAAAGGGCTTGTGCGTTTTGGTAAGAAAGGAAAACTAAGCCCGAGATATGTTGGACCCTTTGAAGTCATTGAAAGGATTGGTCCGGTAGCTTATAAACTCCAGTTGCCCCAAGAGTTAAGCGCCATTCACGACACATTCCACGTCTCCAATCTTAAGAAATGTCTAGCCGACGAAACATTGATAGTACCCCTGGAGGAAATTAAGATCAATGATAAGCTAAACTTCGTTGAGGAACCGATAGAAATCCTTGGCAGGGAGGTAAAACAACTTAAGCGGAGTAAGATCCCGATTGTGAAAGTTCGTTGGAACTCAAAACGCGGGCCGGAGTACACCTGGGAGCGTGAGGACTTCATGAAGGAAAAGTATCCACAACTTTTCCCATGCGATGACAAACGATGACATAGAATGAATTTCTGGACAAAATTCTTTTTAAGTGGGGGATACTGTGACAACTGTCAATTCAGGTCATTCTCGGACTCATGCATCTTTATAAAAACCATTCATGCACAACATGCCATGGCCTAGTAGTATAAATTAGGTCAAAATCTTACATAAACTAGGATCCATCTAAGACCTAGGACTAGTATACTTGACACTTACGATTCTAGTAAGTTGCTTAACTACAATAGGAAATGCCAATGCTATAATTTGAATGAAACTTTCAAGCTTTGTTATAATTGAAAAAGGGTATAAAACCCTAAAAATAAATTAAAATATTCTAATTATACTTCATTATGATGATGAATATCAAACAATATTCCAAAAACCCTAAGAGAGCTAAAAATCCAAATTTATAAATCATAAAGCTTAAAAACTTTATAAAATTTGGCTATAAACTTTCTAATATCAAATTTTTATTAATCAAATTATGGATTATAATCATTGAAATAGAAATTAAATTATCATGCAATAATCATAATTTATTAGTTAAAAACAAGATTTTTTACAAATAAATCAAGAATTGCTTAATAAATATTTTTATAAAAATTAGGGTTTTTATAAAATTATTGGAGGGAATTTTATAAAATTTGAAATTAGGAGAGAGGAGGCCTAATGCATGATAGAGCCAGCCATCTCCCCTCTCCCCATGCTCCCTCTTCCCAAAACTCAATCATTAGAACTTCTCCCTCACTCTACCTCTTCTCTCTTCACTCTCTCACACTCTACCCTCCTAACACACACAAAATCTCTTCCTCTCTCTCTCTAACTCACGAAATTCTCCCCATTCCTCTGCCAAATTTCGAGATTAAGGAGGCCTTGAAGTGTTCTTGCTTCTCTCAAGATCAAAACCAAGGTAAACAACACAATCCTCCCTCATGGTTTCATGATTTTACTTCCTCTTCTTCATGGTTTTCTCTACTCTTCGGATTCTATGCCCTTCCATGGCTAGAAATCCTTACTTTTCCCTTGTGGTTTGTAGATTCTCACCATAACACAATGTATGTGTTTGAGATGGTGAAAATCCGGGATCAAACCCATGCAAGGAGTGAAAAAGATGCACATGTGTTCATGTGACTTCAAAACCGAGTATTATATCTTCTTCTCCATTTCTTTTGTGTTCTTGCATGACCAAAAGCATTTAAACCATTTCTAGTACATCTTGGATGCTCATTCACTCCATGCATGTGCTAGAAATCGGACCTTAACCGAAGCATGCATGTTGTTCTTGTCAAAATGCCCTAAGAATGCACTCAAAGCAAACATGCAATCTGCCAGATTACATTGTTCAGCTTTGTACGGCCATAACTCGGTCATTTCTTAACCAAATCCTGATATTCTTTTTGTATTGGATAGTTCCACGAGTTAACTTTCAAACCCAACTGGTCTCACTGTAAAATATTAAATATCGGATTTTTGGCAATTTTTACAAAATGGTTGCGCAAACAGCTCTTTTTCTGTGATCACCATTTTTGCTTTGCGTGATCAATGACCTTAAACCCAACCATAAATCTGGGGAAAAATAATTTAGAAACTTAACATATCCAGTGAATGATGGCTGAAATTTCGTGGCTTAAAACCCCACTGAATGGGCTACTCAAATTCATGAACTTCAGCCACATTTACATCTCATGCACCATTATATGCAACATTTCTTAACTTGTTTGGGTTCAATACCCCTATTTCCCTTCTGAATAAAATTTGAACATTTTTCCTTTTGAAAGCCCTCACATGCATGTGATAATATGGAAAATTTCAAGAGCTTTTATCATTTCTTTGATTTATTAAAATTATTGCAAGAAAACAAGGGCATAAATCACATAAAATACTTCCATAGGTCAATAAATCCGGAAAAAATTCATGAATGACCCTTATGATGGATAATGACCCCTCACTAAATTTCATCAATTTTTGTTGCTGTTTGGTATGATTTCCAATTTTCTTTTTGTTAGGATATAATAAATCACAAAACCACTTTGGAGAGTGTGAAAATTTTATCTAACAATTTTCGCATACCTTACCTGTGATGGATGACTCAGAAAAATAATTTCAACATTTTTCATCATGCCTTGCTATTTTTCCCAATTTTTGGTAATTATAATGGTTTAAAAATAGGAAAATAGTTCTGATTATCCAAAATTCATGAAAATTTACCAGAACATCATGTTTTACAGTAGGAGGTTACATAAAAATTTTAAGGATTTTTCTCCACTGTAAACTATTTTTCTCTTAATTTCTAAAGTTAATTACACTTAAATACACATAAATACCCAAAACCGGATTATATAATATGAAGACCACTTTTGATATTTTTCTCAGGTTATTTATACTGTAAATGATGTTACTAAAATTTTTGGTAATTTATTTTAACTGTTTAATATTATTTCTTCAATTAAAGATTATTTAAAGGAATAAAACAAGGAAAAATAGAAATACCCACTGAAAAATATCTTTTCTATTTTCCCAGCCTATTTATGTATAATAACAGTTAAATAAAAAGTTTGGGTAATTTTGGAAACTGTTTTCTATTTATTTCAATTTTTATTGGAATAAATGCTCAAAAATCATAAAATATAATTAAACAGCTTGGAAATCCATTTTTATAATTTTCCCAGCTTAGTATTGTGTAATAACAGTTAAATAAAAAGTTTGAGAATTGTTATCCTTTGAATGCTATTTCCGTGAATTTATGTTGTAATAAGGACTTAAAAATTTGGAAAATTTATATTCCAATGTTGTAATTAATCGCACGATTTGTAGAATTTCATTATTTCAGAAAAAGTGTAACCAATTAATATAAAATCAAATACTAAAACATAAATTGGCATTTCACTATATGTAGAATTTAGTATATTAGCATTAGATTTCGACATGGAAACTCACTAGTGTGTGTTTGATGTCGTAGGATCCCGGTAGTAAGACGTTGGTGCATTCCGAAGTACCACTTGTACCTACTCGAAACGTTGTGAGTATTCACGCACTCCCCTATTTTCAGTTTTTATGTTTTGGGGTGGAAAAGCATGTCCCGAAAAACTATTATTTTAATGTTGTATTTAAATTGATTTGTATCAAACATGATTGCTATTTTATTGCTATGTCTCTCTATGTATGTCTAATGGCTTACAAACACCACAAGCAAGAGGATGCTAATTGAGAGAGAGAGAGAGAGAGAGAGGATGGGCACAATTTCGGCTATGAAGACTCTTAGGGTTTCCAGTGGTCGAAATCTGATGCCTTAGGGTCTTATTTATACTTGTGCTGCTAGGGTTTCAGTTAAAACCCTAATGGACAGCTTAGGCCTTAAGCAGTCCAAGGAAGCTTCTGGAATAGGGCCTTTTTGGCCGAAATTAGGATGGAAACATCCCTAATTTCATCCATGCCTAGTCCATAAGCCTTCTCAGCCCAATATTCAACTATCACACATTTAACAGTTTAAGTCCCCGTTATTTAATTAATGTCTTTTAGCCACAGAATTAATTATTGTCTAACATTAATTAAACTATATGATTTCTCCTTTAATATATATTCATATAATATATTAATAAACCATAATAACCTCTCACTTGATAAATCATCCTATCATGTTGCTTTGGTGAAGGCAACCCAAAAGGACCATGCACAACCGGATCAAGCACTTACCAAATATAGTCACAGGCTTAGACACTAATCCAACAGTCTCCCACTTGGATAAGTCTAGTAACTATAGTGCAAGTACAATCCGATTAGCAATCGTAGCTCTCAAAGACGCTGTCGAACTCTGATCTTATCAGTAACCTATCCTCTAGATAAGGGATCGTATAGTCCTCCGTTATAGATATCATGTGGACAATTACATGGAACATAATCATACTTATTGTCCAACAATTGTTTCTCGATCTCTGATTCGTCTGACATAGAACTTAATTAAACACATCAATTCAGTCCTGACCGGGACCGATACATAAGTCAAACAAAATCATAGAGGGGCCCAGATATCGCTTTTACCCTCTTAGGATAAAAGGAACAGATAAACTTCAACTTATATGCATTTACCATTCACTCATCAAATCATGCACAACAATGTGTTTTATAACATCAAGCTACTGATGCGTTTACGCATTATCAATGCACAACCAACTAGCAAATAATAAACCATATATCTAGGTTTTAAGACCATATGATATTATCGTCTTGCGATCACTCGTGATAAATTCCATGAAGTGATACCAGCAAGCACGGGTCTAATCCAATACTCAAATCAAACTCATAAGCACTCATGAAGGTTGCAGCAAACCTTTGCTATGTCTAATACACTTTAGACAATCTACACACCAATTCATGACAATCTTCTTTCATACCTACTCCCAAAGTATGAGTGACTGTGGAACATTCGAATAATCTTATTATTCAGGAAGTCAAAACATGCAAAATGAAACAATAGGTAAATAATTAACATAAGACAGTAACTTTACTTATAAATAATACCCTTTTATTTAATCATCAAATGTCAATTACATTTATCTATTACACGTTTCTAAACTATCTAATCTTAACTAATATCGTCCTTCAGCCCGATGCTCCTAGCGTGCTGTAAGTGCTTAACCCTACTCAGTACTTTCGTAAGGGGATCTGTTGGGTTATCCTCCGACGATACCCTCTTCACTACGAGGAGTCCTTCTTCCACCCGATGTCGAATAAAGTGATATTTTTTGTCGATATGTCGAGATCTGCCATGATCCCTCGGTTCCTTGGTCAAGGCAACTGCTCCTTCATTATCATAGAAAATTTCCATGGGCTCCTTTATGGTTGGCACAACTCCAAGGTCTCCGATGAAGTTCTTCAACCATATCGCCTCCTTTGACGCTTCGCTCGCCGCTATATACTCTGATTCGCACGTTGAATCAGCTACGGTCTCCTGCTTGGAACTTTTCCAAGTCATTGCTCCTCCATTCAAGGTAAAGACCCATCCCGACTACGAACGGTAGTTGTCCCTGTCGGTTTGAAAACTGGCATCACTATACCCTTGCACCCTTAAGTCATCACTCCCACCGAGGACTAGAAACCATTCCTTGGTCCTCTGAAGGTACTTAAGAATATTCTTGACTGCGGTCCAATGTGCTTTGCCAGGGTTCCCTTGATATCTGCTGACCATGCTCAAAGCGAAGGCCACATCAGGGCGAGTACAAGTCATAGCATACATAATCGAGCCAACTGCAGAAGCGTATGGTACTCGGCTCATTTCTGCTATCTCGACTTCGGTACTCGGGCTTTGAGTCTTACTCAATTTGACATTACTTTGGATCGGTAACTCCCCCTTCTTTTAATTCTCCATACTAATATGTTTTAGTACCTTGTCCAAGTAAGTATTCTGACTAAGTCCTATTAGTCTCTTACTTCTATTTCTCACTATCCATATTCCCAAAATATAGGCAGCCTCTCCGAGGTCCTTCATAGCGAAGGACTTCCCAAGCTAGGATTTAACTTCCTTCAGGGTTGGGATGTCGTTTCCTATGAGTAGTATGTCATCGACATACAATACGAGGAAGCTTACTATACTCCCACTAGTTTTGGCATATACACATGATTCATCCTCGCTTCGCAGAAAACCAAACTCTTTGACTTTCTCATCGAAACAAAGATTCCATCTGCGAGATGCTTGTTTCAGTCTATAAATAGACTTCTCAAGCGTACACACTCTATTAGGATGCTTCGAATTGAAAAAACCCTCTGGTTGATTCATGTAAACATCCTCAGCCAACTTCCCGTTAAGGAAAGCGGTTTTGACATCCATTTTCCATATTTCATAATCATGAAATGCAGCAATGGCTAGCATCACCCTTATAGACTTTATCATCGCAACTGGTGAGAAGGTCTCATCATAGTCAACTCCGGGAGTTTGAGTGAAACCCTTCGCAACTAATCGCGCCTTATAGGTGTGTACCTTCCCATCCATGTCGGTCTTCTTCTTGAAGATCCATTTGCACCCGACCGTCTTACGACCTGGCACATTGTCAACCAAATTCCAAACTTGGTTGTCATACATGGACTGAATCTCGTTGTCCATAGCCTCTTTCCATTTCACAGACTCCGGGCCTGCCATGGCTTCCTTATAGCTATTAGGTTCGTCCAAATTCACTAGTGTACTATCACTAATAAACTTATCCCCTTCAGTAGTGATATGGAAACCATAAAACTGGGGTGGAACACTAACTCTTTTGGAACGTCTAAGAGGTAAGGACTCGTAAATCGGTTCAACCGGAGTTTCCTCGTCGGGTTGAGCGCCAGTGTTAGAGGTTACTTCATCGCTCGACTCTTGAAGCTCTTCAAGATCGATTTGCCTCCCACTGTCCCCTTGGCTTATGAGTTCTCGCTCTCGGAAAATGCCTCTCCTCGCAACGATGACAACATTTTCACTCGGTCTATAGAAGAGATATCCAAAGGACTTCTGCGGGTAGCCGATGAAAATACATCGCTCACTACGAGGTTCGAACTTGTCGTGAGTCTCTCGTCTTACGAAAGCCTCGCAACCCCAAACCTTGATGTGTGCCAATGAGGGAGCTTTCCCAGTCCATATCTCGTGAGGTGTTTTGACAACCTTCTTCGTAGGGACTAAGTTAAGGATATGGGTGGCAGTATCTAAGGCATACCCCCAGAACGAGATAGGTAGCGAAGCACGACTCATCATGGAACGAACCATGTCTAGCAAGGTTCGATTACGCCTCTCAGCCACACCATTCAACTGTGGTGTCCTAGGTGGCGTTAATTGCGAAACAATTCTGCATTCCTTGAGGTAGTCGTGGAATTCAAGACTTAGGTACTCTCCACCTCGATCGGATCGAAGCATCTTGATTTTCCTTCCCAACTGATTCTCCACTTCTTGTTTAAACTCTTTGAACTTTTCAAAGGTTTCTGACTTGTGCTTGATTAAGTAGATATACCCATATCTGCTATAATCATCGGTGAATGTCACATAAAAGCGACTCGCATCCCTTGTGGTGGATCTAAAGGGTCCACATACATCTATATGCGTGAGATCCAATAAACCCTCACCCCTCGCACAAGTACCGGTGAAGGGTGACTTGGTCATCTTTCCAAGTAAACAAGATTCGCACACGTCATCGTCCCTAAGGTTGAATGACTCCAATACTCCATTCTTTTGGAGTTGGGCTATGCGTTTCTTGTTGACATGTCCAAGACGACAATGCCACAAGCATGCTTTATCCAAATCATTGGAAGAATCAATACACAACACATCATTTCCTAAATTGTCTACAACCATCACAGTTTCATATATTCCATTACAAGGCAATGCTTCAAAATAGAAAACACCATTAAGATAACATTAATAGAACCCTTTTCATTATCAAATGAATATCTAAACCCTTGTCTATACAAACCATGAAAAGAGATGATGTTTCTTGCCATATCTGGCGAATAGCAACAATTATTTAAATCTAATCCTAATCCAATACTTTGCACTAAAGACTAAACTCCGATCTTGGTGGCATGCGACGATCTTCTGTTCCCCATGATCAAATTTATCTTCCCATGCTCAACATGCCTATTTCTTCTTAGGCCCTGCAAATCAGAACAAATGTGAAAACCACATCCTGTAGCAAGAACCCAAGAAATAGCATGTGATGAATCATTAGATTTAATAGTGTAAATACCTACGTAGGACGACTTGATCTTTCCATCCTTGATATCTTGTAGATATTTCGGGCAGCTTCATTTCCAATGCCCTATTCCGTGGCAGTGGTGGCACTCTGACTCCTTGGGGTTGGATTTGGGTTTAGCAGAACCAACTTTGGTTCCACTGGAAGAGGTGCCATCATGGGACTTTCCCTTATGGTGGCTCTTTGAGGGAGCCTTCCTCTTCTTACCCTTCCCTTACCCAATTGCCAAGACTGGGGCAGCAGTAGGAGTAGGAGTTGATGCAACAGATTTGTCTTTGAGGTTGCTCTCAGCAGTCCTCAACAAGCCTTGAAGTTTGCTTAAGGTGACCTCCTCCTTGTTCATGTGGTAGGTCATGCGGAACTGGTTGTAGCAGGGAGGCAATGAGTGAAGGATGATGTCAATAACCAGCTCTTTATCAAAGTTCACATTCAACTTTAGCAGGGGATCGACATATCTCTGCAGCTTTTGCAGATGAGCAGTAAGGGACTCTCCATTACCCATTTTGGCAGTGATAATCGAAGTGATGATCTTGTACCTTTCTTTCCTAGCGCTTTGGTGGTACCAGTCCTGCAGATCTTGATGCATCTCATAGGGATACATGTCCTCATAGGACTTCTGGAGTTCTGCAGTCATAGTCGCTAGCATGATGCAATGGACTTTCGTGGCATCATGCTCATGGACCTCAAAGGCAGCGATCTCTTCAGCAGAGGCAGTGTTGATGTTCATTTCCTTTAGCTTCTCATCGAGGACATGCTCTTTGTCCTCGTAACGAGTGACCATTCGAATGTTGCGGAACCAATCATTGAAATTGGACCCGTCAAAGATCACTCTCCCACACAAGTTCATGAGTGAGAACGAGCCAGAGGAATTTGAGCCAGAAGCGTTGTTTTTGACGTTCGACATCTAAAAAGGAAAAAGAACAAAGTTTGATTAGAAACGAATCCCCAATTAAACACCCAAATGAGAAATTAGGGCTAGGATCCAACAACATTATTTACAAATTAGAAGAGGGATGCTTTAATCTAACAAGTAAATAATTTGAAGGTAAGTGAATGACGATTCACTAATTTTCCACCATGAAAAACAAATTAAAGCTAAGTTTTAAATGTATTGAAAACTCCTAGATCTTTTGAGATTCATTGAAATTTTCAATGGCATGTTTAAATCTCGATATGCCCCTCAAGTTTGTGACTGGGATGCCGAGGATCACAAAGCGGGTGTGAATAACCATGCAAATGTACATGGTGCCCTTAATGTTACAGTCACCTATTCGATGTGCCGGTTAAGCACACACGCTCCATCGAACTATGAAAAACATTGAGTCACCCTTTGCCACCTTTACTTAGAGCCCAATTAGTGTGCCGGTTAACCACACACGCTCCACTAACGTCTTAGCAAGGGTACAAAGTGTAGTTTCATGGAATTGCATCAATTCACTTTTGCCTAAAGTAACTAAGATTGAGAATTTTGTAAAAAACATTTAGTTACTTTATAAATTCATTATACTTTTAATGAGGAAAGGGTTGCCCTATCCTACCCGTTCGGCTAACGACCCTCCACTAATCAAGGGTGCAGTGGGTAAGAGTGGATACCCAATGGCGGTCATTTTATAGGCCGCTTCCTTAAACACCCCTTATAGACCAGCTTCGTGAATGAGGCCTACTAACGGTAAGACTAGCATTTAAGTTATACATATATAATAGTTATTCTTATAATATTATAAAGTATAAGGTTGGATTTTAAACTTTTAAAATTCTAGGGTTTGAAATTTAAACACTTCAAATTAAACTTTTAATTAAAAAATTAAATTTCAAAACTTGAGGGCAAGTTTTTAACTTTTCAAAACACATAGGATCAAATAGCAAATAATATAAATTAAACATTTTATTAAATGATTATCTAAATTTGATCTATTCTATTTTAATCACAAGATAATTCGTCAAATAATCAAATTTTATCACATAAGGAATTTATTATTCAATTAAATGGTAATTATCTTTTGTTTTGGTAGGGATAATCATATAATAACAATAAAAATCAGATTTTATTAGTTAAAAACAGTTTTGGAAATTATCCTTCAGCAAAACAACAAGAAATCCCGAGATATCCTCTGTCTGACAGCTAAACTCGTCGAGTTCCCAATGTGAACTCGTCGAGTTCTTCAAACTCATCGAGTTCTCATTGGAACTCGTCGAGTTTGTCAGTCAGAGGGCCAAAAAACGAATTTTTAAATCATGAATGAAATACTAGGCATCAAATACAATAGAAACCAATCAAGGATCTGATACTACTGATGGGTTTGTGCCAAAAGAACATCCTATGTGCTCATGCAAACCCTAATGCTTGGATCTAGGTTTCTCTATTGTACATGCAATTCATCAAAGACTTATAAACGCTAGATCTAGCATACATATTTCGAAATTAACATTTGAAATCAGATCTAGATGATTACCTCATCTACAATGGCTTGAATCTTCTTGTCTTGGAGCTTAGAGTCATAAATGTCACTCCTCTAATGGCTTACAAAAACCACAAGCAAGAGGATGCTAATTGAGAGAGAGAGAGGATGGGCACAATTTCGGATATGAAGACTCTTAGGGTTTCCAGTGGTCGAAATCTGATGCCTTAGGGTCTTATTTATACTTGTGCTGCTAGGGTTTCAGTTAAAACCCTAATGGACAGCTTAGGCCTTAAGCAGTCCAAGGAAGCTTCTGGAATAGGGCCTCTTTGGCCGAAATTAGGATGGAAACATCCCTAATTTCGTCCATGCCTAGTCCATAAGCCTTCTCAGCCCAATATTCAACTATCACACATTTAACAGTTTAAGTCCCCGTTATTTAATTAATGTCTTTTAGCCACATAATTAATTCTTAATTAATTATTGTCTAATATTAATTACACTATATGATTTCTCTTTTAATATATTATTCATATAATATATTAATAAACCCTAATAACCTCTCACTTGATAAATCATCCTATCATGTTGCTTTGGTCAAGGCAACCCAAAATGACCATGCACAACCGGGTCAAGCACTTCCCAAATATAGTTACGGGCTCAGACACTAATCCAACACATACATGCAAGAGTCACAAAGACAATCTAGCATCCTACACAATATAGTGAGAAAACTCACCTTACAGTCGATCATTCAGTCACCTCTGCTACTGTAACAAGGAAATTGGTACTACTAACCACCTAAACAATATCACAAGGTCTAATCTCAGTCAAGGACTCAACCTCAAATGTTGACTAAGGTCAAACTGAGTCAAAAAGTCAATAAATTCAACATTTAGTCAAAAGCATGTTAGGCTTAAAACAAAAATGTCTGAGAGAAATCAGAAAGTGCCCCACGCACCAGAAACACGCGCCACGCTTTACCTAAAATCAAAGGGTAAAGTGACTTAATCCATTAAGTTAGTACCCCAAATTCCAGATTTGAACTCCTATAAGGTCTAAATGGATAAAGTTTCCAACTTTATCTATCAAACCTTTCCATAGTTAACAATATCTAAACTTTAAAATCCCCCAAAGTCCAAGGATACATTTCTTTAAACTTAATCTATTAAGTCGAAGACTCCAACTTTCAGATCAAACACAACATGATGTCAAGATGGATAAAGTTTCCAACTTTGTCCATAACAATGCCACAGACTTACAAGATCTAAGCTTTTGTTCACAAAAAGACCTAAATAAGTCATATAACTTACATGGCTTAAAGAAATTGCACAATATACAAACTTTCCAAGTCCAAATGGCTTGTAATAGATCTTAGGGGATAAAAAGGTGCTTTATTCATGTCAACTACAAGATCAACACCAAAAGGGACAAAAGGTGCTTAACATAGACAAATAACAATATCTAACAAATAAAGAGGAAAATTTGAAGCTTTATACTCACAATGGTCCAAGAAAGGTGTCAACTTGTTGGATCTACACTTGCTCTTTACTTCAATGCTTCACAAGGAAACTAGATCTTCAAGCTTCAATCAAATATGAAGAAGATAAGCTCCCAAAATGATTCCAAGGCTCAAAATGAGAGAGAAATGGGTTAGGGTTAAAGAAAAATCGTTCAAGGGGTCATGGAGCTGAGATTGATCAACCCTAAGGGGTTAATCGCCTTTAAATATCCCAAAAACCCTAAAAATATCTTTCAACCCACTAGACCAGAAGTGCTCTGTAACGTTGTAATTTTTACAGAAAAAAATCTTTTTAAAACAATCTATAATAGAATATGTTAGCGGAAGACTTATTTTTTTTTAATTTAAAACAATTTCAAACCACAATGTTACTTAAACACCTCCTAACTCCCACGTGATGTCTCCGCTGGCCACAGACGAGGGACCAACATCACTCCAGCCTACGAACACCGAAGATCCCGCAAGCCATGTGTCACATAGCCATCTAGAAAGACTGGTATCTAACAAACTCTGTGGCTATAGCTCTTCATGTAGACACTCTTTCAACCTAGTAGGCATCCTCAATGATCCGGATAAGGTTTTAGGCAAAGATCATACACTACCCAAACCCTCTATTCATAACCCCGCAATGTCATTTATACATTAAGTAAATCATGTAATTAATATCATATAAGTGTTTATTAAAACATGCATTATATTCATAACCAACACATCAAATCACAATCACACATCATTCTTTCAAGCGACTTAAACTAGCATGCCATATACATCAAGTTCATCAAAGTGTAAGCCACATAGAAATTAACCCAAAACATGGAAATAACATAAACCATATAGTAGCATCACAACTATCGCATCAAGCACAAGTAATTACATAGTCATCCTAATGTGAATCAGATCACCATCTACGGATTGCAAGTTTAAGTTATGCAACTTAGTGAGTTAAAACTATTAACTCACCTTTAGCCTTGATGAAACTCTCCTTCTACTCCATGTCTTGAACATACCTGAAGTTCTCAATGCCCCACCTAAACACCACATATAACAAGTATTTAACAAATAAAGTACATGTTTTAAGTATAAAACATAACGTAAAGTTCCAAATGAACGGATCCCAGACTTTTTGGAAACTAGACTCTATTTCTTACAACATTTTGTTTGTGGTCATTTTGTCTAATTCGCCTCAAACCTCAAAATGGCCTCAACGACCCTTGCAAGACAGATTAACAATTATGCCCAGCTTTACAAGGTTTTACCAACATCAACATAAACTTCAAGATTAAGGGAAAGGACTAAGAATTAATCCATTTTGCACTCAACTGATATATATTGAAGAACTTAAGACATTTTTTAGTGTTTAATGGAAATAACAAGGAGATGACACAAAAATGTTGAAAGGAGGATGCCCTAAACATAGTGACAAACTTCTAGCCAAAGATCCAGATTTTGACCCGGAACAACAGCCAATTCAAGGTTATTTTAACACCACCAAGTCCTGCAAAAGATAAAATATTTTTTCATATTCTAGTATTTTAGACTTTTAGCTTTTCAAGAACTACTCGAACAAGTGAATACAATTTTTCTACAAGTTTATATGGATTTTACAAAATAGGATATCAATGTAGCTAATGTCTGACCAATCAGTAAAAATGATGATTTTGAACTTGGTTAGAGACTACATCACGTTTTGGGAAAAAGTACGGGCAAAGTAAACTCAGAATTTAAACTTGGGGAGTTTACAGATCCTAAATCTGACTCCCAATGATTTTTCTATATTTTTTACAAAATAGGGGCATAATAGGTATTTTCCTATAATTCCCAGTTTTGAGTTTTAAGGGCCATAAATCAAAGTACATTTCTTTTAAAGGACTAATCAAACCAAGATACATACTCGAATCTTCAGAATTTCAACCAAATCGCTAGCATTAGAAGCTTAAATCACGAAAAGCAAAAGAGAAACAACTTACCAGGTTGTGGGTCGATTTTTACAGCTCAAATGCACCTCGTTCCTAATTCCAGTCAACCACCTTTCACTCTGTAGAGATCAATTGCAGCCTTACTCTCCTTCTTACACTCGTCTCTGTGTCCTCCCTCCTGAATAGTGACGCATGCTCAGAAGGCCCAAGAACGATTGGGTGTTTCTCCTCATATACATGTAATGAATCATAGAAGCAAAATAATGGTCAAAGCCTTTAAGGCCCGTTGATCAGATTGCTATGGGGAATTATGGCTGTTTTTACAGTTTTGTCCCTAGCATTCCGACCTTGGACCCTTTTTACCCTAGCCCTAGATGAGATGTCATTGTAAGATTCCTTGATTGACATCTACATCCCCTTTATTCCCATTTCAAGATTTAATGAATGATATTTACTCTAATTCACCTACAAAACTAATTAATTCGATTATTTACTTTTTAATTATTAATTAGACCTTTTAAATGATAATTACATCATTTTTATTTAATTTATTTTATTTGTATAACCTTAAAATCAGAATAATCCTATGAAAATAAATATTCGTCTAACGGAAGCTAACATCGTTGAGGGTAAAAGATTTGGTTCGTTACAATTCTCTCATCCCTAAAAGGATTTCATCCTCATAATCTCTAATTCATTGCATATTTTTGTTCTTAGGTTGCATCCATTACTTATACTCTATATTTGATCGTAATTCTCCTTCATATCTCAGCCTTGTAGGTCTACTCAACCACTTGAATTACTTATTTTAACCATACGTGGTTTTCTCAATATTAGCAGCTTCTCACTGGAATCACCTTTAGTGGATTTCTACATCTACCTGTCGTGATGGCAGTTAACCCGGTAAATCATTAGGGAAAACATCAGTGAAGTCGATAACCACATCCACATCCACCTCACACAAACTCAACTTCTTAGAGGAAGAATCAACAACATGTGCTAGAAATATCGAACAAACATTCACGATGCACTTATGTGCTTTCATAACTGATATAAGAGATGTAGACAAGCACCACTATTCACCATAGATGAAGACATAACCACCCACAAAATGGAATATTCACACGAGTTTCTCCATACATGAATTCAATCATGATTGACTTATAGCCCAACCATTCCAATGACAACATATAATACACCCAGCCCCATTTGGGATAAGTTCCAAAGAAGAAAAAAATATGTTCACCAGTTAAGATATCATACATGTCAATTTTTCCATACTATGATTGGATCACCCACAACCACATCAATATCTAACATCAAAACTAATGGAATCTAAGGTACATCAAAACGAGCACAAGAGGAAAACAATGGCACAAATGGTCTACCCTGCATTCAACTATTCCAAATCTAAGTATTGACTATCAGGTCCTTAGGTTTCCTTATGGTTCCTCTAGCCCTAATTATATACCATGTGCTTATGATAGTATTGGGCCCATACTAACGTTCACACCTATATATAATTGGTTTTGGAATTACCATGAAGTCTCCTATCTCACTGTCTTAGATTAAATATCGGTACACCTACTTCTCTTTCGGAATTCCATAACTTGCTAGAATCCATAGAATGAATAAAGATTCTGTTCCCGATATGCCATCGACCCATGATAAACCAACAACTTGCAAGGGTCGTCAAATATGTATATTCCAATCATCCCAAGCATCTTAGGGCGTTGAGAATGCAACCTGCTTCAATCCTTCTTGGTCATTCATACCACTTCCTGCCTATTAGAGACTATAATTCCTTTGAGCTGAAAATATTTTCTTTATGTCCAAAGATGTTACCAATCACAGGATCCGCGAGAAAGACGAGAGAATGTATGATATCGAGAATAGTAAGAATCTTAAAGTTATATAAAAAATAACATATAACTCTCAGCATACACCGTCCCCCCTTAAGAATCTAAAGCACCTATTTGAGCTAGTCTACACTTTGAATCTGAATACTGGCCTCTATAATCAGTTCACTCACAACATGGCTCTAATACCAACTTGTAAAGTCATGATTTTTTCCCATATTTTTTTTCTTTTAAAACAATCTTTAACAGAATACATCAGTAGAATACTTACTTATTTTTAATTTAAAACATTTTCAAACCACAACGTTACTTCAAAATTCAAACATAATTGCAAACCAATTAAAATGTAGTGGAAGAAAAGTTATTTTAAAGTAAATAATCAAAAACATGTCCAAGAGTGGTATCGATAAAAAAATCTACTACCCATAAGTAACCCCCTCTCACGATGGCCAAACTCCTAATTCGCATGCACCAATCATAAAGCAAAAAAGAGAAAAGTCACAACTGTTAGCCCCTACTGAGTGAGTTCATAAAAGTTGCATATAAAACATATATACCCCAAATGGGTCAGTTATTCACTTTACGATGATGCATAAAATTTTTAGACAAATAACACTTTTGAAACAACCGCATACCATAATTAATCAATAACGTATGTTAAACTGCAATTCTACCACATACATATATGATCAACCGAATGTCATATAAACAAGCGCATGCAAATAAATATCCACATTTCATATATAAGCAGGATTTATTTATTCAACCTTTTATTAATAACCAACGTTTTGTTACATATTGAACCTTTTAATATACAACCAACGTTTTGTTATATATTCAACCTTTTAATATTTAAGCAAGCTATTGTTATTTATTCAACCTTTTGTTATATCTATCCAGTTGATTGATAGAAAAGTGTCCCTTAGTGCTACCTAACCCAAGAGAAACACCATATTCACCACTTTTGTGCACGGCCAACCGAATACTCTAAATGCCTCATGACTTCCGCTTGAAAAACCAACCCCATGACTCCACTTTCGCAACTACCACTTTTCAAAGTACAAGTTCTTCGCGGTGTCGTGTAGGAATCGGTAAAAGTGGTGCCAAATCTACCGCAACACCTCCTGACTCCCACGTGATGTGTTGGCCACGAACGAGGGACCAACATCACTCCAGCCTACGAACACCAAAGAACCCGCAAACCATGTGTCACACGGCCATCTATAAATACCAGCAACTAACAACCTATGCGGCTATAGCTCTTCCTAAAGCTACTCTTTCAACCTAGCAGGCATCCTCAATGAACCATATAAGGTTTTAGTCAAAGATCATATATTACCCAGACCCTCTATGCATAACCCCGCAATGTCATTTATACATTAAGTGAAGCATTTAACTCATACCATATAAGTGTGTATTAAAACAAGCATTATATTCATAACTAACAGATCAAATCACAGTCATACATCATTCTTTCAAGCAAATTAAACTAGCATGCCATATTCATCAAGTTCATCAAAGTGTAATCCACATAGCAATTAACCTATAACATGGCAATAACAAAAAGCATATAGTAGCATCAAAAAAATATCAGATCAAGCACAAGTAATGACGTAGTCATCCTAATGTGAATCAAATCACCATTTATGGATTGCACGTTTCAATTATGCAACCTTAGTGAGTTAAAACTATGAAATCACCTTTAGCCTTGATGAAACTCTCATTCAACTCCAAGTCTTGAACTTACTTGAAGTTATCAAGGCCCCACAAAAACACCAAACATAACAAGCAATTAAAAAATAAATTACATGCTTCAAAAATACAACTTTATACCAACTCTTATATTATTTTTATAAATTTCCATTCCGACCCGCGTTTAGTGTTTTAAGCAGAAAACAAAATGTATAGGTCCAAATGAACGAATACCAAAATTTATGGAAACTGGACTTGATTCTTACAACTTTGTGCTTTTGGTCATTTTTTCTAATTTGGTTTAGAATGGCTTCTACAGCCCTTGCAAGACAAATAAACAATTTTTTCCAACTTTGCATGGTTTTACCAACATCAACATAAACTTCAAGATTAAAGAAACGAACTTAGAATTAATCCATTTTGCACCCAACTAATATATATTGAAGATATTAAGACATTTTTTTAGTTTTTAATATACCAAAGAGATGACAGAACGATGTTGAAAGTAGGATGCCCTAAACATAGTAACAAACTTCTAGACCTAAGTTCTAGATTTTTGAACTGGAACAGTAGCCTGTTCAAGGCGATTTTAACTCCACCAAGGCCTGCAAAAGATACAATACTTTTCCATATTCCTATATTTTAGACATTTAGCTCTTTAGGGACTACTCATACAAGTGAATAAGATTTTTCTACAATTTTATATGGATTTTACAAAATGGGATATCAATCCAGCTATTTTCTAACTAGTCAGTGAAAATGACGATTTTTACCTTGGTTGGATATAACATCAGGTTCTGGGAAAAATCACGTACAAACTAGACTCAAAATTTAAACTTTGAGAGTTTACTGATCCTATATCCTACTCCCGATGATTTTTCTAGTTTTTTTATATGAAACAGGGGCAGAAAAGGTATTTTCCTACAATTCTGGCTTTGAGTTTTAAGGGTTACCTGACAACTTAACCCATCAATCCATAACCAAAAATGACTATTGTAACACCCGAACCTTGCAAGTAATTTATATCCCTTTGTTCTTAAGTTTAATGTCGAGTAAGAATCTGTGCAGTGCATAGATGGTCGGACATGGCGTAGATCCTGGTACGCAGCGCGTAACTTCCGAGAGCCCAAGCCATAATTTCAGGATTTTTGAGCCCTATTTAAAGGCTTTAATCACCTTGAGGTAGTTTCCATCATCAACCTCCATTTTTCCAAATGTTTCCCTTGAAACCCTAATTTCCATTTTGGTGCATTGTGAGCTTAAAGGTGCTTTTAGGTGTTTTTGAAGAAAGAAGAAGGTGGTGAAGTTGCTTAGAAGCATAGATTAGCCTTGGATCCAGAAGTCCCTTTCTCTCATTCATATCCAGAAGGTATAAACTTTGTAACTTTATGCTTCCATTGTTAGATCTAGATTGGATGTTGAAGTTTATATCCTTTTTGTCCCATTAGTTGGCCCATTTGAGTGTGAGCTGCTCTAGATCTTGTAGAGTGCATTTCCATATGTATTTGAGGGTATTAAGTCATAAAAATGGGATCCTGGCCATTTCCAACCATCCATGCATGGGTTTTTGGCCCTTAGAAGTTGTCTTGAGATTTGGGTTTGTCCTTGAGCCTTGGTAAGCCATGCAAATGGATAAAGTTTAGAACTTTATCACTTAGAACATTTATTTAGACTAGATCCGAGAGCTATACGTAGTGTCTTTCTGTATTAAGCATTTAATGGGAAGTTTTGGCACCAGCGTAGTTAAGTAGGACGTAACTTAGGTTACATAGTGCGTAGCACCATAATTGCACGGTTTTTGTTGCCTTAGGCTCTACGCAGGGTGTAACCTGGTTGATGTTGACCTTTGACTTTTGACCGTTGACCATTGACCATTAACCAAGTTTGACTTTAATCCATTTAGGGTATTTTCAGTAGTAGATTAAGGCTTGGTCCCTATTTGTTGAATATGTGACTTGTAGAGCCAGTATTTGGAGCAGTGATCAGTTCAGCTATCTTCTAAACTTTGAGGTGAGTTTTCCTCACTATATTTGTGGGTCGAAGGCACCAATGTCAGCCTACTAGGTTGTGATATGTATCCTGGTTTATAGGATGTTGCTATGCTGTAGTGATCTGTTAGATTGGTAAATATGTATGATTACTTGTACTTGCTGGTTATATGTATATCTATTGCATATGTCGGCATAGTATTGTTGAGTTGAGGCAATATTGCTTTGTACGGAAGACAAAAAAACTCAGGAGCAATCCAAACATAAGATGAGGGTCGGGAGGGGTAATCCAGTTCGATGACTGTGGACCCATATGCATATATATATATATATATATATATATATATATATATATATATATATATATATATATATATATATATATATATATATATATATATATATATATATATATATTCTGTTGTGTGGGGTATTTTGGGGGAACTCACTTAAGCTTTGGCTTCCAGTTTCATTTCATGGTTTCAGGTACATCAGATGATCGGGGCAAGGTGAAGGCGTAATTGTGCACACCATCCTTTGACATTTTATTAACAGATGATTTTGGAATACTCCGATTTATGACTATGTTTTTAGAAATAATTTTTTTGTATGATTTATGCATTATCAGATGATTTTAAAAACAAAATTTTTTTACTACGATTTTTGGGATGTTACAAGTTGGTATCAGAGCCCTGCTTTTAGAGAATTGGATGAACACTTGTGGGATTCCTGACTTAAACTAAGGGTCTACAAAATATTTTTCAGCTCTAATTTTAAAAAGACCAACAGAAAGGATGTGATGTGTACAATCATCCAGAGCCAATTAAAGTATTCCCCAAGATACCCATACTTGTTTTGTGTATTGATAAAACTGCATGCTAGTTTGTAGGCTAGGGATCTTTAGGAATTGCATGATAGAATTGCCTGATTTATGATGCATGATATCCTAGGGGAATTTCTTGTCATGTTATATGAAACTGACATTATTACTGTGGTTGCTTAGTATATGCACCATAGTTGTACATAACTAAGATTTTCTATCCTGATAATGTTTTATTTAACCTTATTTCCTGTTCCTCGTTTATTTGTGGCCTTAGGGTAGAATCAAGTATTCAAATGTCTACCGAGTCCAGTGTTCTGTACGATTAGCATACACGAGCGGCTGGAGAGTTAGTGGAAGTTTCATTAGTGAGTATGGTTTGTAGTAGGTTAGCGTGAGGAATGATAAGCCACTCTTCAGAGAGAGTGAGTATAGGATGTATGTGTATCCTAGTTATTGAGCTTTGTAGCTGGGTGGTCCATGATGGTTCTCAGAGACAAATACAGGCAGGTGTGGAAGGTAGTATGGGCCCATACTATTGTAAGCACAAGACTTGTAGGCGTATCAAGGAAGTCATGAACCCCGAAGGCTTAGTAAACCCGTTATCATGAAATAGTATGAAAATGTGGCTTTTTCGATGTATTATGTTTTGTTTTTCAGTATGGTGATCACTAGAGGTTCTGGATCAGGAATTGGTGGCTCGGAGAGGCCAGGTTTGTCTAATGACAAGATTCGTGAGATCATCACCACCTAGGTGACCATGGATGTTAGGGAGGCGATCCTAGACGTATTTGTTTCTATTAAGACCGCCATGATCGAGATATGTGAAAAGCGTTATGCTGCCATCAGAGAGGTTGCTATTACCATAGCCACTATAGTTGTTTCTGTTGTGAGGCTTTAGGGGAGAGGGACGATGCAGTATCAGGACGTTAGCAACACAAAGCCCCCAAATTTTGACAGGGTCAATGACCCGTTTGTTTCCATGAGGTGGCTATCTGATGTTGAGGGTTATTTCTTCACCTGCTCGTGCCCAGAAGACCAGAAGGTCAAGTTTGCCTTGAACCTTCTTCGTTTGGGGGTGATGGATTGGTTGAAGACGGTGACTGATGCTTATTCTCCTGCGGAAAAGGCTGCACTGACATGGAAGCGGTTCACATAGATGTTATGTACTGAGTATGTTCCACTGCTATATAGGGAGAGGTTTGCTCAGGATAATTTGTCACTGAAGCAGAGGACAGAGTCGGTGACGGAGATCACAAAGTTGTTTATAGAGAAAGTCCTTTTCTTCCCTGAGTATGCTGCTTCAGAGCAGGTTCAGATGTCATGATACTTGAGCATGTTCAAGGAGGAGATGCATGAGTTTGTATCTACCCAGAGCTACAGTTCTCTCTCTGAGATGCAGTCTTTTGCTCAGTGGAGAGAGATTGGGATTAAGACCTAGACGAGATAGAGGAGGCACGCTCCATGGCAGACTCAGCCGGAAGCAAAGCGGTTCATATCCACTGATTCGCGATCTGGAGGTTAGAGGGGACGCACTTGTGGCAAGCGCGGGAAGACGCATTAGGGTACATGTCGATCGACGATTGGGTTCCAAAAATGTGGCAGGGAGGGCATATTGCTAGGGATTGTCATTAGCAGTCCTCATTGTTGAGCACCAGGATTTGCTACCACTATGATCAGGTTGGCCATGTAAAGTCCAACTGTCCCTTGCTCGATGCGAGACCAGTGCAGGCTCCAACACCGGTTACATTGAGGATTACCGACAAACTCCAGGGGAGGATTGAGGCCCCGAAGGCCAGGGTTCGTGCTTTGCAGCTCACAGCGGAGGAGGCTAGGGCAGCGCCTGACATCATTATTGATATGTATCTATTTTTTTATCAAGTCATTTCCTATATGCTTATGATTGTGTTTCTGATAGGTACCTTCTCAGTGAATTCCCTACCTGCTCTTGTGCTTTTTGACTTGGGTGCGAGTTGGTCTTTTGTATCTCATTTCTTTAGTATGGATTTTGATATGACTCTTGGGGAGTTGGAGTGTTTGTTTCGAGTTTCCATTGCCAACGAACTCAAGGTCTCTAGTTCGAGTGTATTTTGGGATTGCACTTTGGAGTTATTTGGGGTGTCTTACCCCGATCGACTTGATTCATATCCCTATGGGGGATGTGTGCATGATTGTAGGGATGAACTAGTTGAGCATAATTGGAGTCATGATTGAATATGAGAGGCAGCTGGTGGTAGTTTGAACCCCAGTTGGGGGAGAAATAACTATTTATGGCAAGGGTACCAGGGTTGGTTCGGCTTTTTGTTCAGCTGACAGGGCTCGACATTATCTTCAAAATGGGTGTTTGGGTTATTTTGCCTACATGATCGATACTTAGATAAGGGGAGGGTTTTAGTTTTAGATGTGCCAATGGTTAGACAGCTTCCAGATGTATTTCTGGAGGATTTACCCGGTGTGCCTCCCATGAGGCAGGTGGATTTCAGGATCGATCTAATCCCCGCTGCGAAACCAATTGCTAAGGCATCATATAGCCTCGCACCGCCAAAGATGTAGGAGTTGTCCTCTCAACTTGAGGATTTGTTGGGCAAGCAGTTTATCAGACCGAGCAGTTCACCCTAGGGAGCATCAATTCTTTTTGTGAAGATGAAGGATGGGTCTCATTGTATGTGACTAGATTATCAAGAGTTGAAAAAGTTTACAGTAAAGAACCGTTACACCCTCTCCAAGATTAATGATCTTTTCGATCAGCTGCAGGGTGCATCTTGGTTCTCCAAGATTCATTTGAGGTTGGGGTATCACCATATGAGAGTTAGGAAGGAGGACGTAGAGAAGACAACGTTCAGAACTTGTTATAGTCATTATGAGTTCGTGGTGATGCCGTTTGGGCTCATCAATGTACCTGCAACGTTCATGGATTTGACAAATTGGGTATGCAGGCTGATGCTCGACCGGTCAATTATTGTTTTCATTCATGAAATTCTGGTCTACTCCAAGACCAAGGAGCAACATGAGGAACATCTTAGAGAGCTACTTTGGTTATTGATATGGGAGAGGCTTTATTCCAAGTTCTCCAAGTATGAGTTTTGGTTTTGAGAGGTCCCGTTTCTAGGACACCTCGTCAATCAGAACAGGATTCTGGTTTATTTGGCCAAGATCGAGGAAGTGATGCACTGGGAGGTCCTGAAGTCCCCATCTGGGATTAGGAGTTTTCTGGGATTAGATTATTATTATCATAGATTCATTTAGTATTTCTCCAAGATTGTTGTTCCTCTGACCCGCCGGACGAAGAAGAGTGTGCATATTTGTTGGGGCCTGAGCAGCAGGCTGCATTTGAGACTCTGATGAGGAAGTTATATGAGGCCCCAGTTTTGTCCCTTGCTGAGGGTGTTGAGGATTTTTTAGTATTTTGTGATAAATCAATCATAGGTTTAGGGTCGATACTCATGCAACGGGGTAGAGTCATAGGCTATGCATCCAGGCAGTTGAAGCCTCATAACACCAGGTATCCGACGCATGATTTGAAGTTGGGGGCTGTAGTTTTTACCCTCAAGATTAAGAGACATTCTCTTTATGGGTTCTGATGTACCATCTACACGAATCACAAGATTTTGAGATATCTTATGGATCAGCCAAAACTAAACATGATCCAACACAGATGGCTTGACGTGGTCAAGGATTATGATTGTGAGATTCTCTAGCATGTGGGAAAGGCAAATGTGGGTGTCGATGCTTTGATTTGCAAGATGGCTAGTACTCCTGTCCTAGAGTACTGCTTGAGGATGACCATTGACTCCCAGCTTCTGGATTTGATCAGGGAGGCTCATGTCGAGGGAGTCAAGAGGGAAAATTGGAAGAAGAAGAAGAATAGGATCAAAGGTAAGATTGGCATATTTTCTACTGATGGTCGCGGACTTTTGACCCAGTACGCTCGGGTTTGAGTCCCATTTTTTGGCCGTGTCTGGAAGATAGTATTGGAGGAGGCAGTAGTCAACGAGGTTCGCGAGAGTTGGGATCGACATATAATTGGAGTCGAAATCAATTTCGACTAGGTGTTGTTTTTTGAGTCTGAGTGGAGCTGGTGATGATCAAAATCGATTTCGATTGCTGATGTTTGTTTGAGTTGAAAGCAATATTAATGTCAAAGAATCATATTTCGAAAGCAGATGAAGTACGTCTTGGAGTCGAACGTCGTTACTTGGAGTTAAAATCGAGTTCAATGATGTTCGATAGTTTGGATGTCCATTGGTTTAACTCAAAAAGCGAATATTGATGCTGATTCGATTTGGATTTAAGAAGTTGATAGATGTCGATGAGTTCTTGACTTGGGAAATTGTTTGATCGCGAAGGTCGAAAGTTTTAATAGCTAACATTTCGAAAGTGTGTTGGGAAGCAAATTAAAGAAGAAAACATAAAAGTTTCGAAAGTGATCCGTTAAGTTTTGAAGGTTTAACAGTTGATACCCACTTTCGAATTGAGGATTATATTTTTGATATTTTATAGAATTGGGCAGAAATTTTGAAGTTGGTCCCTGATGTTTTGAAATTTTGACAGCATACACCAAATTTCGAAAATGGGGTTATAAATCTGAGAAATTGAAGAAGTTACAAGTTTCGTCCCTGCAGTTGGTGCGAACTTACACTTTATGCCTAGTTACGCAAATGGGGGAGTGTTTCACAACTTTAACTGCTTTTGGCGCAACGGTTCCCTGCATAATTCCGTAATTGACAATTTTTACCCAGATTTTGGAATATCTTGCAACTCTAACCCAAAAGTCGAAAATTTACACAAATTGGAAATTTTTTCTTGGCTTTTTCATGATTATTTTTCCGTGCAAGATTTTCAAGGTTTCATTTTTGGGACACATCAAGGGGGAGTATTGTGAAGTTCATACCTCGGGCGCTTCTCACCCTTAATGGGCTTCATAATCATTTTTTTATTATAAAAAGGGGGAGAATGATGGGTATTCGAAGCGGGTTTTTCGGGTATTTATTTGCGAATTTGAAGACCGATGTTAATTAGAGGGGGAGTTTGGTCTTGATCATGCGAGCTCATTGGATATTAAGGCTGGGCATCCAAACCTAACTTTAAGGGGGAGAATGTTAGGGTGCAAAGTCACGCTTGGATGTATTTGTGCTTTACCCACTTGTATTGTGTAATGTGTTGTCTTTCCTTTAAATAGGAAGTGAGTGGCCCTCATTTATGTAATGATCATTTTGGAGTGTTAGACTAGAGAGAGAATTTGTACAAGACCCATTTGTATGTTCTTTCTAGATCTAATAAGAGCTTAACAAGATTTATTTACTCCATGTGTTCTTGAGTTTATATGATGCTTCACTAGATCTTTTCTAATTCCGCACATGCCATCATAATCAACACCACTACATTTTTATTATAGTCAAAACACAGATATCTGTTAATCCAAGTATTACATAAACATTGCTAATTCAAAACATTTTTCAGTGTTCATCCCAAAATCACATAATGCGGAAAACACGGGTGTGTGTGCTGCGTTCAAGCTGAGCCCTTCCATTCCAAAACCATGATACCTGAAACCATAAACAAAACTTTAAGCACGAAGCTTAGTGAGTTCCCCAGAGCATACCCCACATAAATCATATCAATCGCATAACCATGTATATACACATATAAAGAAGCCATGGAAGCCCTCCAAGGTCTTATACACATAATCACATAAATCATATCAACTACACAAGCCATGCATGTAAACAAATAGGGAAGCCATGGAAACCCTCCAAGGTCTTACTCTGGGTGCCATAGGAACCCCCTCATGGTCTTAGCCCACTGCCATGGGAACCCTCGCATGGTCTTCACCAGCTACCAATCAAACCATACATTCAAACATATAAACAAAACATGCAAACATATAAGGATGCCCTGGAAACCCTCCAAGGTCTTACACCGGGTGCCACTGGAACCCACACGTGGTCTTAGCCCACTACCATGGGAACCCCCGCATGGTCTTAACCCGGAAAGCCATGGGAACCCCCACATGGTCTTGTATCCAACTGCCTCGGGAACCCCCCAGGGTCTTCCATGCAAGTATTTACAAAGACAACTAGCATACCAAATACCATACAATCAACTAGCATCCCACAAATAATAATTGCCATGGGAACCCCCGCATGGTCTTCACATAAATACATAAGGTATCGATAGAAAATTCACAATAATCATCACAACTAAATAAATGGGCCGGCCTTGGTACCTTCGACCCATTGGTATGGTGATGAGACTCACCTCACACTGCTGAAGTCCCGCGGATAAAACTCTAGCTGCTGGTTGACAGGTTCCCGAACTGTCAACATCAAAACGACACCCAATTAATAATTAGGTTCCAACACGTAACCATAAGTCCATGCTTGGGGTAAAAGACGACTTTACCCCCATATTAGCTTGATTCAAGCTCAAGGCTCAATCCAAGGCCCAAAAGTCAAACTTTGAACCAAACCTCGACATGGGCTTATCTTAAGGCCCAACCATTTATTCTATTCCAAACACTTGGCATTCTGATGGCCCAATATCTCATAATCATCAAGGCCTTATTATGGCCCATCTATGGCCCAATTTTCCAAATTGGGCCCAAGCCTTTCTAATGGGCCTTATCCTAAAGTCCAATAATTTCCTTAGTCCACAATCATGCTCCCTATTTGGCCCACAAAGGCCCACAACAAGTTAGTCCACGAAATGGCCCAATAAGAACCCAAACCCAATTAGGGTCTTTCACATAAAATGACAATTAGGCTTAAGTGTTCCTACTTAACCCATTAAGGACTTAATCAATTAAGTCCATCACTCCACTAGTCCAAACATACAATGTGGTCGGGAGTAATTCACAAATCCAAATCCAACGGTCCACGCACAGGTCCCGACAAATCCAAAATATACATTTCCAAAATTCGGGTTTCCTAATCCCTAATTAGGGTTTCCAACAAAATCACAAAACCAATTAATCCAATAGTTAAGTTTTTACACTAATTAAAGTCTAATCAACTTGGGTACCACCCACTACCACCTTGAGCAGTGGTGGTTGGCAGTGGTTCACGGTGGCAGCCACCACCTCACGGTGGTGGTGGTTATGATCTTGGACCAAAGCAACACCAAAAGCACTCCAAACATCAATCCAAATGCACCAAAAAACCCACAGCCACCAGAGATGGTGGCTAGCAGTGGCGGAACGGCGGCAGCAGGTGGTGGTGGTGAGTTTTCTTCGGTTTCCTGGCCAAGCAAAGATCTATACAACATTAACCCATGAAATAAGTTCACAAACACCCAACCACCCTCCCCACGGTGGCTGGTGGCAGCTAAGAGGTGGTAGAAGTCGGCAGCCACCATGGCTGGCGGCCATGGTGGTTATCTTCTCAGTTTCCGACCAATAAACAACCACACCCACATTTCTTGATTTGTGGCAGCAACACACACACACACACGGACACTCGAGTTCTTGCAGAATAATTACCCATGTCAGCCACCATCAAGGTGACGACGGTAGCAAAACTCTTCAGCCGCTCGGAGCGGCGGCGACAACGACGCACCGTCAGAATAGGGATGAAGAAGAGGGAGGTGCTCAGTCTCCAACCGGAAATAACGGCAGCGACGGCCGCGGCTTCGCTCATTCAACCTCTAACAACCCCATATTCCAAGATTTTCGACTCATTGAACCCTCCATCGTCAGCAGTACACACGGTGGCATTGATTGGTGGTTGCAACTTCGACAGCAAGGGATGGCGGTGCCGGCTGGAAAGGACGTGGATGGCGGCCGGTGGTTAGGGGATATAAGGTGATGGCCACAATCCCGAGTATACCCTAGCCTTCCCGTGGTGACCCGTACCAACCCTTTCAGGGCTCTACTACCCGAAGATGAATGAATTCTTGCGTCATGATCACATTTACTCAATCTGATATCCGAAGTCTCGATATGATCTGACTCCCTGATAGTCTGCCCATATAGAATCACTATTGTTGAATCCCTGCAGAACACTTATACTTGACAGTAGGCTCAGATAATTCTTAGAGTAGAAGCTCCTTCCCTGCAACCGTTAGACTCGGACGAGAGCTACGTATCAGAGTCATATCAACTATCCTGAGATTATTTAACCCAACTGCGAAGAACTTAGCGTATACCCCGAATACGAGCAATTACACACACGAATCCAAAGTCACTGAACCCACCTCGACTCTTCTTGCTACCACTTGCTGCTTTCTAGAGGCAGCCGAGACCTACTTGATCTCACCTTATCTGTCAACTACTCGAAACATCAGACACCTCACCGATTGTTGGGCTAGAACACACGCACAACATTCCCACATGACCTCTGAAGGATACCACGTCTGACAATAACTGCCCTATCTATAACGCCACTCATGGCTCCTTCAATCCTTTGATCAATCTGATCATGACAGGCTGACAACCTGTCGCCACTGAATCCGACACAGAAAGGTGAATGCTACCAGAATAACTGTAGTCTTACATCACGCCCGGTCTCCAATGACCTACCATTTCCTGATCCCAATTATGTTGGGACCTACTTACAACCTTGCGAACTGGCCCACCCTGGCCTAATCATCTAAAAGAATTTGTGAATGTCACGGCTAACCTATAGTATTTCTGCACTTCCCACACTATCTGACCGATTGTGAATGCTACAGCTCCCCTGTAGTCTTACAACACTTTCCACACTATCTGACTATTTGTGAATGCTACGGCTCCTCCGTAGTCTTACTACACTTTCACCCCAACTGACCATTAGTGAATGTTACGGCTCCCCCGTAGTCTAAAAAACTTTCATCCTAACTGACTATTAGTGAATGCTACGGCTCCCCCGTAGTCTTTGGTGGTGTTTGTTTTTTTAAAAATACCTCTTCAAACCTCTTAGTGCTGCGCGGCGCAGCACACACGCATCACTTTTAAGTTCACAGCTGTTTGTTTTTTAAAAGACTTCGGGCTCCAAAACCTCTTCCCGTCCTCTTCCCCACAGCATTGGACTTGGCTCTTCTCACCTCTTATAACCTAATAAACAAAAAAAGGCCCTAAACAAAAAAAGAAACACGGAAGATCGCTCCAGCCGTTCTCCTTCTTCGTTCATTCTCCTTATTCGTTCTCAGCTTTCTCTCGTCGATCGCCGACTCCAGTCGCTCGTCGGTCGCCGCTGCCTCTCGCCGGTCGCCACTGCTGCTGCCCGGTGCTCGTTCTTTGCTGCCATCCTCTTCAACATCGACATGTTAGGTTTTTTTTCTGATTTCTTATTTTAGTACCGATTTTATGCTGTGTAGTACCAAATTTCTGCTTTGAGTATCAATATTGTTGCTGAGATGTGAAGAATTTTTACCTAATCTCCCCAAATAACAGAACCCAGATCGTATTTCACTTCTTCACCTCTTGAAGCACCGAACCATGGAGCTCCTAAAAATATTCATGGCATTGGCTTTGAGTTCGACCTAATTCTTGTAAGTTTATGTTGATTTGATGCATGTCAATGAAAAATCTGATTTTTGTTATTCTGATTTGCTTCCAACCATGTATATGTTTCCTTTCTTCACTGAATTGGATGTCTAAAGAGTGGATGGATAGTATACATCTAGTGGTAGTAATTTAAGAGGGAAACAAGTTGTGCACTACAGGTGCTCGATGAAATGCTTGAGAGAATATTGAAGTTTAATTTAATTACATTTCGTTTGGTCTTGCACATTTCTAGTAACAAATGCAAATTGTCAAATGGTATATGATATATGTTTGTAGTTAGAAGTATGCTAGTAAAAATGTGATGTATTTATACTCTTTGTAATCATAATTGTATTTGTGAAGCAGGTGAAGCAAAGGCAAAAAGGAGCCAAAAGAATGTTGCTCCAAGTGTTGAATCAAGTTTTTGTGAAAGAGCTCCAAATCAAGAGCAGTTTGAAGCAATTCATAAAGATGTTATTTAGCTAAAACAATGTAATTTTAATGTTAATTCATTTAATTTGTAAATAGTATTTAATAGTATTGAATGTTTTTATAAAAAAATGTAATGAATTTTATTTCAATGTTGTAAGACTAAAATTATTAATTTTTTTTTGAAAAAGTACTTTAATTTTGTAAAATTAATTTATTTAAATTTCAATTTACTGCAGCAGTCTGCAGAGGTTAAAAGACAAACAAGCTTCTTATTACAGGCTGCAGCCGTTTGGTCCACCTCTTCTACTGCAGAGGATTGTAGAGGTGGTCCGCACACTTCTTGAACTTTTGCTTCCAAAAAACAAACAACACCTTACAACACTTTCATCCTAACTGACCATTATTGAATTCTACGACTCCCCCGTAGTCTTACAACACTTTCATCCTAACTGACCATTAGTGAATGCTACGGCTCCCCCGTAGTCTTACATCACTTTCATCCTAACCGACCATTAGTGAACGCTACGGCTCCCACATAGTATTACAACACTTGTTCCCTAACACAACCGCACAACCCTCAAACCAAACAACCACTTGGGCCGTCATTTTCCTCGATTGGGATGAGAAACTCATCCCGGTCTCATACCTGCTCTTGTCCTGAATACCTGCGTGATTCTCCCCCACTTCGATTCGAAAAGTCTTCGCAATACATGAGATTTGAAGGATTCCCGATCCTTCTTACTCTTAGATAACCAAACTACCGACAACCTGTGCTTACCCGTGCTAGTGTTATATTACTAGCCCAAACTCCTAAGACCACACAACTCCTAAAGATCAAATGAACACTTCCCGAATCCTAGTGAAACTAGTAATCTCACACGTCTTGAAATGATGCCACACTTATATCTTGAAATCCAAATGACCGATGCCCAGACCAAACCCTCAGCGGTAGATCACTCCCCCTGGCGCTTCCAAAAGCCGACTCAAGCACGATGGCTGAGTCACAACGCGTGATCGTAGACCTTCCGCATCACGTCCCTGAACTGATCTCGACCATAGATCCGAATAACATTGAACACTCCGAACAAGAAAAGAGGGGAACGACCTTTCACTAATCACCCCGTAACTCATGGTATGCAAATGACATATGACATTGTTTAAAGGTATAATCCAAACACAAGCAGGGAAACATACCCAGAGATACACTTACTAAAACTCTTGAAACAAAAAACTCCCTCGTGCAGTTTCCCGCAAGTACCACACTGAATTCGGCCCAGCTGGCCTCTCAAAAGCTGACCCAAACTCTTTGGTGTCTTTCCGGGACCCTCCAATATTTGCACCTTATCTGGTCCCCTCTTCCCAATGTGCTCCAAACCAATCCCTCGCTATTGGCTCTAGAAATCATATCATTTAGGGTCTTGCACCCTGACACCCTCACCAACTCAATCGTCAAAGGCTGAACTGCAATAGCTGGAGCAACCTCTACCCTACCTGGGCTACAACTACTCCCAAGACATAGTCTCTAATCCCGAAAGCACAATAGAATGCACAATCAATCTGTGCCGTCCGATACAAGAGATCCACGGTGAACCGACCCTTATCTCCTAAGGGATAGGGACTAGTGCGGAAAACACTTTCCATCTCCTTAACCCAATGCGAACTCAAATCCCTGGCAGTCCTTCCACTAATTGGCTCACCATCGGAGCCGGGACCAACCCTGGTCCTTCCTCATGTGTGCTCATCCTCGTCTGGAAAAGCAGCTATCTCCACTATCAAAGCATAACCAAGAATTCTCCTTCCCATAAGCTTCTTAGATTCTCCAATACTCTCACCGTTTTGAGTATGGATCCTGTGCTTTTAGTAGTACGGGCTCATACTACCTTCCACACCCATAATTACTTTCCTTAGCAATCCTCCTGAATCCTCTAAGTCACCTACTCCACTGGTGCACCAAATATCCGCTAAACAGCAACACAATACCTACCAAAGCAACTCCTAGGCTCCCCCTAGGTTCCCAACCTCACCAAACTACCCAACTAACTCACCGAAGCATATCCTAGGCTTTCTTAGGTTCCCAACTATGCCCTGCCATCAGTTGTTGAAGAACTCCTCATGATGCTAGCCATCCACCTCCTGAATATCGTCATATTCACTTAGTAGCTGACTCCCAT
Organism: Lactuca virosa; assembly: GCF_052849685.1. Lineage (NCBI taxonomy): Eukaryota > Viridiplantae > Streptophyta > Magnoliopsida > Asterales > Asteraceae > Lactuca > Lactuca virosa. Next base: position 126,366,828 of record NC_136426.1, on the reverse strand, counting down.
CATTCAAGAGATCCACAAAGCACAAAGCAAAAAACATTCGTGAAGTAGCACTCCGATCCAAAGAACTTTCATAGAACATTCATCCCACATACCACAACTCATGATATCTACATCCGCCCATCCTCACTGCCGGCTGCCTTATGCATGCAAATTATAGACATAACTGGATCTAATAAACTATCAAATAATAGACTCTACCCTAGGACCACAACCAGACAAGGAACAAGAAATAAGGCCAAATCAGTTATTCTAAGGCTATAAGATCCTAACCGTATACAATTTTTAAAGCATACACTTAGCAGTTACTGATACCAATATTAATTCTCATTCCAGCATAGCATACAGTATCTCCAAGGTTGTTGAGGTTCGAAGTTTGTGAGATGTCGAAATTATCTTTGTTTGTCTGTAATATCGAAATTCTGCTTGTATTTTATTTTAAGGACTACTTTAGTATCAAAGCTTAAATGTCGAATGTCCGTATACTTTTTGTGCTTTCTGTTTTCCCTATAAATATGGGAAGGACACTTTTTGAGGTTAAGAACTTTTTCACTGATTGTAATCACTCTCTCTTTCCTTCTTGTATTCAACTGATCAAGCAATACAACGTACCAAATAGATTATATTTAGATTATGTGTTCTAAATCATTTAATACTCTAAGTTTGTTTCAATACTCGATTCAATCGACAAAAGCCACGTCAAACCAGAGCACAGTGGAGAACAACCTAACCAAAAATTCATACACTTTTCAACGACAAAAGCCACGTCAAACCTAGATTGTTAAAATTGAAAAATAAAAAGTTGAAAAACAAACAAAAGAAAAAATTTCTGAACAACCAATTGAAAAAGTTCAAAATTACAAAGAAAATGTTCAAAAGATTTCACAAGAAAATGGAATTTCCATGAATAAAGCTCGCGATAAGGCTTATTGGAAAAATTTTGTGTCTAAAAAGAAACAACAAAGTCTTTCATCCAACATAACTGACAAGAAAAAGACTGAATGTATTAAGCCAATGTCACAAAATCAATCTTTTGTTGACAAGAAAAAGCCTTCAAAACATACACAAGTTCAAAAAGATTGTTCCAAAACCAAAGAACAAGTTTTGAAATTAAAACAAACATCTCATGTTCCAAACTCATATCATGATGGTTATGTGAAAAATAATCAAACAAAGAAGTTTCTTCAAAACTCACAAAGTCAAAGGTTTTCACAAAATAATTTCCAAAGAAATGGTTTTAAGTCAAATGATAAAATGGATTATCATCGAGTTCCACATGAAAATCAATTTTTGAACCCTCAAACAGTTTTTTCAAAACATAAAATTGGGTATCAAAATCGATTTCAAAATCGCTACAAACCTCCTGTTTCAACAAGAATGCCTACAAGTAACTATCAAAAGTTGAACGTACAGAGGAGAAGAAATGAACCTTTCAAGCCAGAACAACCAAAGTTTCCAAATCCTCCTTCGAAACAATCAGTTAAAGCTTCATTTGTTAAGGGAAAAACGGATGTGAAGAATATCAATCATTGGTTGGAAGGAAAAGGAAAACATTTCCAATCAGGAAAATTCTCTCAAGAACAAATTAAGGATGCATATGAGAAATATCTAAACGAATCATCCAATGGAAGTTCTTCATCAAAAGATTCAAATCCTTCTGTTCACAAATGGAGAGCAATTTCAAAAGAAATAGTCAATGAGACGCAAACTAAGAAGTGTGAGGACGAAGTTAAAGTTAACTTTAAACTTTCGAATGATTACATTTCGATACCCTTAAATAATGAAGTGGACTTAATTGATAGTGTCAAGTCAAAAGTTCGAAATTGGATAATAGGATTTGCATTACATCCAACATTTTGTTCTAATAACCAAGGACCCAAACAACCTTGGGGAGCTAAATTTTTCCACTGATTGCAGGTTTTGTGTGACGAGCAATATGATGATAAATGATACATTCATAGCGGTTGCTCTCGTCACATGACTGGGAAGAAGGAAAACCTGAGTTACTATCGAAGTCTTGAAAATGTTGGTGTAGTAAAGTTCAACAATAATAACAAGTGTCAAGTCAAAGGCTATGGGAAGGTGACCAATGGGAAGTTTACAGTCAACAGAGTTGCTTATGTCGAAGGTCTTCAACACAATTTGATCAGTGTTTTGCAACTTGTTGTGGGCACTGGCAATCAAGTTGTATTTGACGAAGAAGGAAGTATCATATCGAACAAAGAAACAACAGAGGTTCTGCTTAAATCAAAAAGAAAAGGCGATATATTTACACTTGACATCAAACCCATTGTTGGTGTTCCTTCAATTTGTCTACATTCGAAAGCTTCCTCTGACATTAGCTGGCTGTGGCATCGAAGATTGTCTCATTTGATTTTTAAGAATTTAAACAAATTAGGGGTAAAAGATCTTGCTCGAGGTTTGCCGGTATTAAAATTTGATAATGATACATTATGTGCAGCTTGCGAACAAGGAAAACAACATCGCCAATGACATCCAATTGTGATTGATTCAAAGATCATCGAACCTTTAGAACTTCTTCATGTTGACCTTTGTGGACCTTCGACAGTTGAAACACTCAACAAAAAGAGGTACATTTTGGTTATTGTTGATGATTTTTGTAGGTTTACTTGGGTATATTTTCTTCGATTGAAATCAGAAACAGCTCAAGTGATGATCGGTTTCATCAAACACATCGAGTTAAGTCTAAAGAAAAAGGTTTGCAAGATCAAGAGTGATAATGGATCAGAATTCAACAACATGATTCTTGATACATTTTTGGTTGACAAAGGAATATCACACAATTTCTCATCTCCTTATACACCTCAACAGAATGGTGTTGCCGAAAGGAGAAATCGTTCACTTTGTGAGGCAGCAAGAACGATGTTGACTTATGCAAATCTTCCACAATATCTTTGGGTTAAAGTTGTTTCAACCGCTTGTTTTACTCAAAATCAGTCATTCATTCATCGACGATTTGATATCACCCCATATGAAATCATTAACAACAGGAAACCTAATGTTACATTTTTCCATGTTTTTGGTTGTAGGTGCTTCATTATGAATCTTAAGGATAATCTTTTAAAATTTCAGTCTAAGGCTGACGAAGGAATATTCTTAGGCTATTCTCATAATTCTATGGCATACAGGGTGCTTAACAAGCGAACAAGGAAGATCGAAGAGACATTTAATCTTACATTCGATGATCACTATGTCAAAAGAGTCGAAAAATAGTTTGAACAAAAACCAATCATTAATGACTCAAATGATGAATCTGAAAGTATTAATTCGTTAGATTTTGATTATGATGTAATTTTTGGTACTACTGATAGGGCTGTTGATGCGGAAGTTACTGCTGAGGATTATCACATTTCTAAAGCATCAAAACACACTGAAGATTCGACAGCGATCCAACCAATTGCTGATATAACTTCTACGACAAATTCTCCTTTGCATGTCGAAAGTGTACGAGTTTAACCCAATGCTCGAGTGGAGGGGGAGCACTTGAGTTCGATAGATGATGTTGAGGTGGAGCAAACTTTCGAAAATGTGCAAACTTCAGAAATTGCAGATGTTGAGGGGGAGTTTGGTCTTGATCGCGTAAGCTCGTTGGATATTCAAGTCGGGCATCCAATCCTCACTATAAAGGGGAGAATGTTAGGGTGTAAAGTCACGCTTGGATGTATTTGTTGGATTAATGTCTAAGTCCATAACTATATTTGGTATGTACTTGACCCGACCCGGCATGGTCCATTTGGGTTGCACTTCACCGGCACAATTTATATGGATAGTCTTTTGAGAATAGTATATTTATGATTTATATTAATATATTATAAGTTCTAATATATTAATATGGAATCATATTATTTAATTAGTATAGATCAAGAATTAATTTAGAATTAATTAAGTGATCAAAAAGAACTAATTAAATATGGACTCTTATATATATGGAATGGGCCAAGTTCATTTAGGTTGGGCTAAGCTTTCATGGATGGTCCATGGAGCTTTTAACCCATGGATCCTATGTAAGTGAAAGGTCATGGGTATTAGGGTTTACATGGATGTAACCCTAATCCTCCATAATATATAAAGAGGTCCTTGGCTCACAAAATTGGCACAAGTGTGTGAAAATAAGAGTGGGCCGATTTTAGTGTGCATACATATTCTCTCAAGTTCTTCCAAGGTGTTTTGGTTATTTGTGATTCCATTTGAGGCTTCCACACTATTGGGGCTAAGCTCTTAAAGCTTGAAGACATCAAGCTACATCAAAAGGTATGTCATCTAACTAGAACTTTGTAGTATAGGTGCTTCATAATATGCTAGTTAGGATGAAACCTTGGAATAGTTAATATTTGCATGTATAATAGAGAAAACATAGATCCAAGGTTTATAGGGTTGCATGTACACCATAGGAGTGTTAGAATGCTCAAAACCCAACAGTGGTATCAGAGCCATGGGTTGTTTTCTGTTATATTGATGCAAATGTTTTATTTTCAAAGTTGGAAAAAAAAAGAAAAAAAAACATGACGTTTGTCAAATTTTAAGATAATTACTTGTTTTTGTGAAAAACTAATTATTTGTAAAATTTGAATCATTTGCTATATGAGTTGAATTAGGTCAAATTTAGTAAAAGATAAAATGATATGATTATTTTATTAGTTTTAAAAGTTTGATCTAAAGAGTTTTTTGAAACCTCCATAAGTTATGGATATGAAAAGGTTTTTAAAAAAAATTGATTCAAAGTTTTTTATGGAGTTACAAAACTTGGTCTTAATGTTTTAAAGAATTCCATAACTTGTTCTTAAGTTATGGAACATGAAAAGTTTCATCATAAAACAAGTATTTAACTCCATAAGTTATGGAATCCAAAAGTTTTCAAGAGTTACAAAACTTGCCCTCAAGTTTTGGAATTTGGAAAAAGTTTTTTTATGATAAAAAAAAGAATTGAATTCTAAAACTCTTGGGTTCATAACTTAAACAATTAATTAAATGGTTTTAATTTTGAATTTAATAATTGGAATTATGATGTTTTATTGAATAATTCAATTAACTCTTATGGACTTTATTAATAGATAATTAAAGTGTTTAATTAAAAGAGAATTAATAATTCCATAATGACATGGTTTAAATTTAATTAAATTAAGAGTATAGTTTAATTAATAGATTAAACCACCAAGTATTTTAAATGTCTAAAATACACCCTTATACTATTATAATATTAAAAGTTTAATATATTATATGTATAAGAGCAAGTCGTCTTACCATTAGTAGGCCTCATTCACGAAGCCGGTCTATAAGGGGGGTATAAGGTTGTTGCCTATAAATGGCAGCTTAATGGGTGTCCACTCTCACCCACCGCTTCCTTGATTGGTGGAGGGTCGTTAGCCGAACAGGTAGGACAAGGACTATAATTCTCTCTTCATTAAAAGTATTAATGATAAATAATAAGTAACTAAACTTTTTATAAATTCCCAATCTTAGTTACTTAGGAAAATGTGAATAAGGTGCTAATCCATGAAATTACACTTTGCACTTTGTTTAAGCTGTTAGTGGAGCGTGTGTGGTTAACCGGTACACTAACCTGGACTTAACAAGGTAGGCATAGGGTAACTTAATGTTTATCATAGTATCGTTGGAGCGTGTGTGGTTAACCGGCACATCGATTGAGGGGTAAATATTAAGGGTACCAAGTATATTTGCATGGTTACTTCACACCTTGTTTTGTGATCCTTGGCATCCCAGTCATAAAACCTGAAGGGCACACTCGAGATTGAAACATGCCATTGAAAAGTTCAACGAATCTCAAAAGAATCTAGGAGTTTCAAAACCAATTAAAACCTAATAATACATTTCGTTTATCTTGGTGGAAATTGGTGAATCGTCATTCACCTACCTTCAAATATTTTATAGCTTGGATTACGACATCCCTCTTCCAAGTTATAAAATAGTTTGTCGGGTCCTAGCCTTAATATATCATATTGGGTGTTATATTAAGGACTTAAATCAACTTTACATGAATTTCTCCCATTGTTGATGTCTGGTTTAGACAACAATGATCTTCCCAAACCAAGCTTTCCTAATGAATATGACTTCCCAAGTTTGGCTCATGGAAGTCATACTTCTCTTCCTCCACCTCCTCCAATTATTCTCCCTAACCCACAAGTTCAAGGTCACTCAAGCCCAAATGGCAAGCAAGGTCTATGTGTGATCACATCTTAGAGATGAAGTCACATATTGACAAGCCGGGAGAGTTGGGTGTCAAAGTCTTGAGAAAGTTGGATGTTCAATCACTTTCTAAGTCACATAGTGAGTTCCTTTGGGACTACTATGAAACAGACTATGACATGAACCTTAATGATCATATCTATTTGCTTGGTGCTGCTGAATCAGCAATGATTTGGAACGATAGTAAAGCAAATTTGATTAGAAGATCAACTTCCCAAAAACTTTATGGACAGTGACAATGGTGACACTGGAAATCCAGAAAAAGCATTCTCTTCCCAATGGAAAGGGATTGGCCATAGTCAACCCGGTTGACCAAATGGTTAAGAGAAAGGCTAAGTCTGAGATAGTCCCATTACCAAAGGGTCCATATGTTTATTTTGCCAAAGAAAGGGGCGTTGATTGCAAAGCTGCCAAATTTACCTAAGGATGTTAAAGTCAATAAGTTTGACTCTACATCAGGTAGAGCCCATTATCTAACTCTATTAAGTTCTATTCTGAGATCCTCATTACATGATGTGACTGGTTCACATGTTGATGTTTTAAGAATCAAATAATAGAGAGAAATCTTAAAGGAAGTATATGCTGATTCTGATCGCGAAGGTGGATTTCGATCGCATCAGAATTTTGAGCAGTTGCTTAAGAAGTTATGATATATTGCTAAGGAATAGATAACAACAATTTTCCATGTGGATTGTAAGGATAAGTGTTTCCGCAAAGTTTTAAAATAAAAGAAAATTGTTTAATTTTATTTATTTGAAGTATCCTTACAATGACATTTGCGGAAAATTGTTGCTTATATGATTCCACTGACAGCAATATTGGAAAATGGCTTTGATTCTTTCATTTGTGGTAGTGTCTAAATTTACCAAATCAGGAAAGTTATTCATCGCCCAAGTTTCAATTGGACCGAAACTTGGAATCATGCAAGTTGAATAGTATGATGAATGAGAACTTTCAAGCATTGGAAAATCAAGACTAATTACTTGTTCACATGGATGTGTGAGTCAAGTGAAGGACTAAAGGGATCGAGTACACATTCTTGTGCACTGGTCATGTCCACCACAAAGCTCGTTAAGACTATTTGATTTACTAAAGTTTAGTAAATATGGTTATACTTACAAGTTTAAGTATAATTCTGAAACATTGGAAATGTCTCAATGTATGGCAGAACGAATGGGAAGAATCAAATTAGGCAGAAAGATAAAAGTTTCTCAAATCTGAAAAGATGGGAGAGTACTTTAGTATCATGTTTGTGATCATCTTAATGATTTAGAAATCATATCACAATTAGTCCTCTAAAGGTCATCTTAGTGCATTCTTATGACTAAGAAGAGGAGTCATGAATTGTTGAAATGGTTAGATCAGGAAGATGAGTCATACTTCGTTCCAAAACAATTCTTAGAGTCATACTCCAAGATTGTAACTTGAGTGACATATCTTAAAGAAAGGTTTAAAACACTTGTCAAATGTAAGAGTAAAAGTGTCCTACTCTTGTACATTTGAAATTGGTAAGTTGTGATGTTTTGGATAAAACAAAGACCAACTAAGGCCAATTGTGTGAAGTGTTTGTCTTGATAAAGAATCCGCACTATCTCTTGAATATTTGGCAAGATAGTCTTATATGTCAAGAGGATAATGGGAGTCTTAAAGATCCTAAAAAGAATTTCAAGAACTAATCAAGAATAAAACCTGAGGTTCTTCACTAGCACACGACTTCAGGTTTATAACCTATCGTGTTGACATATTCTGTGCCCATTCCAGTTAAAGTTGGCTTTGCATAGGAGTTCTGAAAGTTCTCAATTGGTTGCATAACAACTTAGAAGCAATGGCAGGCCCTGTACTGCCAGGTGGCAAGAAGTTAAGATTGCATAAGTTCAGTCCATATGAGTTTGGATTTGTCATTATCCTTGTCTTGTGACTATGGTTTTGACGATTCACATGGATAAGAACACATACACCATAAAATCTAAGGGTCATATGGTTTCTCTCCGATTCATGAAAATGATGGTGAGGAAACACTTCCACCAAGTAGATTTGAAGCAGATGGCAAAAGGTCTAAACAATTGAGACTATGATTACGGCATCCCTTTTCATAGTTCTGAAATTATTTAGACACACATGCATGCTATCTAAGGAAAGGTGTATGATTTTGATAAAGTTTTATCAAAGCATCTCGTATCAGAAATCTGAACTTTGGTAAGAAAGTCAATAAAGTATTGATTTCTAGAAGTCCAACTGATTTCTGAGTACATGTCAAAGCTAGTGGGAGCAAAAGTGTTATGCTAATAATCATCATGTTACTGGGAGCATGATAATTATTGTTAGTGTTGCAAGTTAGCAATGTTAATTATAGAAAACAAAAGTTTCAATTCGTGAGGCTGCAGGGATTGAAAAAGTTGTTTTGCTATAATTAAGGGAGAGGATATACTTCATTTCAGTTCTAAAGGCTTAGATTGAGACCTTAATCATCTTTAGTCAAGAATATATATATGAATTTCATGTTGGATTGGCTCAACTTAAGGAAATTCTATATATTGTGTTCTCAAAATTCGATTATGATTACGGCATCCCTCTTCATAGTCAAATTTTGAAAACATGGCAAATAAAAATATTGTAGCAAAAGACTGGTCTAGAATCATGTCTTTATGTGAGACATCATGAATCGTGTATCATTTGCTTTGGGTACAGGATCGATTGCATGTGCTATAATATTTGTCATTTCTAAATTTTTCCAAATGCCCAGAGGCATTAAGAAGGGAAAAGGTCTAGAATTGGATATGACTAAAATGATTAAGCAATTGTCGAGGACAATCTGAGGTTTACCAAAGATTGGTTGCTCAGGGACAGTTGGAAGTATAGTGCTAATTTTGGAAGGACCATATTGACATATTCTGAAAAGAGGCATCTCTTATTCAGAAGAGATAGTCAAAATGAGAATATGGAGTTGTCTCCATAGGTGGAAGTTATCTGTGTACGATTAGAAAACTTAATGCAAGAAGCATGTTCAAAGCAATGTACTTTGAATATGAGACTTAGTTTCCATGGAGTTAATCTCCATTGGAATACCTTATAATGACTGTTGACAAGTCTTTGTGACTTTGTACATATTCATTACAGGAGGGTCAGTGCATATAAGTTTAAAATCTAAACAGATTTCGATAAATGATAGGAATTTGAAATTCTCACATTTTTCGATAAGGATTTGGGAGTGTGAAATTAGAATCATTGAAATTATGTTCAATTGGTTTATTTCACAAAGTAAGGATCATAGACAAACATAGAGTGCATACTTGGTGTATGGCAAAGCTATTGTTTAAGAAAAACATAGTGTACATGCTTGGAGCATGGGACAACTAGTGTTTTTAATTCAAGTATAAAGTTGATAAAACCGAAACAATGAATAATGAGTAATCAGTATGGTGATAAATAAAAGTGTTTATTTATATTCATAGGGTTTGATACCATATTTGATTCATTTATTCTTGTGTTTCACTTTGCATGTTTTGACTTCCAGAATAACTAAGTCGCTCTTCCTGAATGATTAAGTTATTCAAACCATCCACAGTCGGTCATATGTTGGAAGTAGATATGAATCAAGACTATCATGGGTTGGTTTGTAGAGGTCCAAGTTGGTGGACAAAGTGGTGCTACAACACTCATAAGTGCTCATAAGTTCTGAGTATTGGATTCAACCCGCGCTCATTTGAATCACTTCATGGATTTTATCACGAGTGATCATGAGACGATAATATCTTATATTCTTCAAACCTAGAGATATGAGTTGTTACTATGAGTTGGTTATACATTGATTGCACGAAAACGCATTTGGTAACTCGATGTTATAAAACGTGCCTTTGTGTATGATTCAACAAGTAGTAGAACAAGCCATATGAGTCGAAGTTTATCCATTCCTTTTACCTTCGGGATAAAAGCGATATATGTGGGCCCCTCGATGATTTAGCGATGACACATGTGAGTGCTTGGCCAAGCCAGGACTGATTTGATTTGTTCAATCAGTCAGTCATCATAAATCGAAAATCGGGAAACAACAAATGGACAGAGAGAATGATTATAATCCATGTCTCAGTCCATATGATATCTAGAATGGAGGAATATATGATCCCTTATCTAATGGACAAGTCATTGACAAAGGTCAGAGTTCATCAGCAAGGTTAGAGTTCGACAGCGGCTTTAAGAGCTACGATTGCCAGTTAGGTTTTGAAGTCATACTCAATAATAGTTTTAGACTTATCCAAGTGGGAGACTGTTGGATTAATGTCTAAGTCCATAACTATATTTGGTATGTACTTGACCCGACCCGGCATGGTCCATTTGGGTTGCACTTCACCGGCACAATTTATATGGATAGTCTTTTGAGAATAGTATATTTATGATTTATATTAATATATTATAAGTTCTAATATATTAATATGGAATCATATTATTTAATTAGTATTGATCAAGAATTAATTTAGAATTAATTAAGTGATCAAAAAGAACTAATTAAATATGGACTCTTATATATATGGAATGGGCCAAGTTCATTTAGGTTGGGCTAAGCTTTCATGGATGGTCCATGGAGCTTTTAACCCATGGATCCTATGTAAGTGAAAGGTCATGGGTATTAGGGTTTACATGGATGTAACCCTAATCCTCCATAATATATAAAGGGGTCCTTGGCTCACAAAATTGGCACAAGTGTGTGAAAATAAGAGTGGGCCGATTTTAGTGTGCATACATATTCTCTCAAGTTCTTCCAAGGTGTTTTGGTTATTTGTGATTCCATTTGAGGCTTCCACACTATTGGGGCTAAGCTCTTAAAGCTTGAAGACATCAAGCTACATCAAAAGGTATGTCATCTAACTAGAACTTTGTAGTATAGGTGCTTCATAATATGCTAGTTAGGATGGAACCTTGGAATAGTTAATATTTGCATGTATAATAGAGAAAACATAGATCCAAGGTTTATAGGGTTGCATGTACACCATAGGAGTGTTAGAATGCTCAAAACCCAACAGTATTTGTGCTTTACCCACTTGTATTGTGTGATGAGTTGTCTTTCCTATAAATAGGAAGTGAGTGACACTCATTTATGTAATGATCATTTTGGAGTGTTAGACTAGAGATAGAATTTGTACAAGACCCATTTGTATGTTCTTTCTAGATCTAATAAGAGCTTAACAAGATTTATTTACTCCATGTGTTCTTGAGTTTTTATGATGATTTACTAGATCTTTTCTAATTACGTACATGCCATCATAATCAACACCACTACAATTGGTATCAGAGCAGGTGTTCTTGATTTAATCATGAATTGATCCATGATGGCAATATAGATTTGGTGATTCTTCATGTTCTTATTGAGCTTCGTGTTTAGAGAGTGTTTTGTGTTCTAGAAATCGAATTTTTCATTGATTTGATCCATAATTCGATTTTCTCTCTCTAGAATACTTGTTTGTACCACTTTCTTTCATTATAATTTGGTTCATATTCACTTTATCTCTCTAGGATTCTCCTTGATTTTTACTTTCTCTCTCTAGAAAACCCAAGTTCATATCATTTGATTCAAAAGAAAAGAAGCAATTATGGAGAAATGGTTGATTCATAATGAAAATTTTCTAAACGAATACACTTCTTTTGAATTCATTCTTTATCGCTTGACTGTTGGATTGCAAAGTGAATATGCACTCATTTCAAATGGAGAAAAGAATGAGGATGGAGAATTAATTGGTCATCCAATTTATCAAACCAAAGATTTGTTTGATCGATTGATTACAACTTATCAAGAAAGATGAAGAAATAAGAGAGAACGTGAAGTCATAAAAGGACTTTTTCTTGCTGAATGTAAACCTGGAAGCAATAAACTTGAATATTATGCAAATTGTCGTGAAGCTCAAGAACATGTTCTTGATGATGATCACCGTGTTCTTGATGTTCAAGAAAAAGGAGTTCAAGTTGATTCTTATGATGAAAAAGTTTTCTGCTCGATTGAGTTCAAACCGATGATATTTTGTGTCCTTGTGATTCGTTTGAAGGAATGATTCCTTATCGGAAGCCGGTGATCCAAGAAATTCACAAGTATCAAACTCCAATAGATTTGATTCAAACTCAAAAAATTGAAGTTGTGGAAAGTGGGTTTGTTCATGAAATCAAATCTTCAAGATGCAAAAAGATGAGGAAGAAAAAGAAGAAGAAGATTAAACGGAAAACCAAGCGGGTTTACTCACAAAAATCATCAAATGTTGTGAAGTCGAATTCCGTGAAACAAATTTGGGTTCCAAAGCAACAACCTCCAAAGGTTGCATTGAATTTGAAATCAAAACCCAAAAGTGTTGGTGGTGCTTTTGAAGATGTTCTTGGATCGTTGAAGAACACGAAGAACACGAAGAACGAGTTGTACATCACGCATAGTGGGTGGTACAATATTCAAGTTGGAGATTTTATCGTTCCAACTAAACCAAGATCTTCTAAATTTGATTCGTTGTTGAAAATGGATCTCGATTCGTCAAAAAGGTATCACAAATTCTCAAATGGATTCCAAAACGTCCATGATTTCGATTCGTGCTTTTCGTTTTTCATTTTTGATCGATTTACCTCATTGGATCAAATTCGTTTCAACCCCGTTGATTGATCCAATTATTTTTGTTTAGATCAATTCAAAATCAAAATCTTATTCTCATTATTTTTTTTTTAAATTCATTGTTCATTCAGGCCCAATTGTTTTTCATTTAATCTGAAATCAAAACTAAGCTCTTTTGAAATGTATTGTTCATCGATCCAACTTTCAAGCCCAATTCATTGATTTACTTTGATTCGCATCTTTCTAATCCAACAAGAATTATCCTAAATGAGTCGTCAAAAATTTTCATGTTTCTTGATCGATTTAGATGTGAATCGGAGTTTAATATCGACATTTTGCTAATTTCATGAGTTTAATTGATCGACGATTCAATGGAAGAGTTGACTAAAAGTCAAAATTGAAATGATGCAGTCGGAGTTTGCGATGGTGGTAACAATCTTGCAATTTGTTAAAAGGTCTCACAGATTTGTGGTTCGCTCTATGATAACGAAATTGAAGTTATTCGTTGGGAATTAAAGTCATGATTTCTATTGTGAGGAAGTTTAGTTTCAAAGATGTTTGGATTTGTTTGTGAGATCGAAGTGAATTGGGGTTGATGATGGTTTCGACGAAGGTCAATGGAAGCTATGAATAATTGGTCAACTGAGAAAGTCAAAATCAAATGTTTCTAATGCAATTTGATTCGAATGATGCTTTTAATGACTGTTGAATGGTTGTTTAGTGATAGTTCGATGATAATTAGAGGTTTAATAATGCTGATTGTTGGGTTTGATAGTTGAAAATCATAGTTGGGTTTGACCAGTGTGGAAAATTTCTTGTGAGTCTAAATCGTATGGAGTCGATATATTAACATTCGATTGTTCAACGAGGTTCGCGAGAGTTGGGATTGACATATAATTCGAGTTGAAATCAATTTCGACTAGGTGCTATTTTTTGAGTCTGAGTCGTGTTGGTGATGATCAAAATCGATTTCGATTGTTGATGTTTGTTTGAGTTGAAAGCAATATTAAAGCAAAGAGTCATATTTCGAAAGCAGATGAAGTGCGTCTTGGAGTCGAACGTCCTTACTTGGAGTCAAAATTGAGTTCAATGATGTTCGATAGTTTGGATGTCCATTGGTCTAACTCAAAAAACGAATATTGATGCTGATTTGATTTGGAATTAAGAGGTCGATAGATGTCGATGAGTTCTTGACTTCGGAAATTGTTTGGTCGCGAAGTTCGAACGCTTTAATAGCTTAAATTTCGAAAATGTGTTGGGAAGCAAAATAAAGAAGAAAACATAAAAGTTTCAAAAGTGATCCTTTAAGTTTCGAAGGTTTAACAGTTGATACCCACTTTCGAATTGAGGATTTTATTTTCGATATTTTGAAGAATTGGACAGAAATTTCGAAGTTGGTCCCTGATGTTTCGAAATTTTGACAGCATACACCAAATTTCAAAAATGGGGTTATAAATATGAGAAATTGAAGAAGTTACAAGTTTAGTCCCTGCAGTTGGTGCGAACTTACACTTTATGCCCAATTTCGCAAATGGGGGAGTGTTTCGCATCTTTAACTGTTTTTGGCGCTACGGGTCCCTGCAGAATTATGTTATTGACAGTTTTCACCAGGATTTTGGAAAATCTTGCAACTCTCACCCAAAAGTCGAAAATTTTCATAAATTGGAAATTTTTTTCGTGGCTTTTTTGTGATTGTTTTTCCGTGCAAGATTTTCAAGGTTTCATTTTTGGCACACATCAAAAAGGAGTATTGTGAAGTTCATTCCTCGGGCGCTTCTTACCCTTAATGGGTTTTATAATCATTTTTTGATTATAAAAGGGGAGAATGATGGGTATTCGAAGCGGGTTTTTCAGGTATTCATTTGCGAATTTGAAGACTGGTGTTAATTTAAGGGGGACTTTGGTTTTGATCATGCGAGCTCGTTGGATTTTGAAGTCGGGCATCCAATCCTAACTTTGAAGGGAGAATGTTAGGGTACAAAGTCACGCTTGGATGTATTTGTGCTTTACCCACTTGTATTGTGTAATGAGTTTTCTTTCCTATAAATAGGAAGTGAGTGGCACTCATTTATGTAATGGTCATTTTGGAGTGTTATATTAGAGAGAGAATTTGTACAAGACCCATTTGTATGTTCTTTCTAGATCTAATAAGAGCTTAACAAGATTTATTTACTCCATGTGTTCTTGAGTTTACATGACGATTCACTAGATCTTTTCTAATTCCACACATGCCATCGTAATCAACACCACTACATTTTCATTATAGTCAATACACAAATATATTTTATTCCAAGTATTCCAAAAACATTGCTAATTCAAAACATTTTTCAGAGTTCATCCCAAAATCACATAATACGGAAAACACGGGTGTGTGTGCTGCGATCAAACTGAGACCTTCCTTTCCAAAACAATGATACCTGAAACCATAAACAAAACTGTAAGCACGAAGCTTAGTGAGTTCCCCAGAGCATACCCCACATAAACCATATCAATCGCATAACCATGCATATACACATATAAAGATGCCATGGAAGCCCTCCAAGGTCTTATGCACATAATCACATAAATCATATCAACTACACAAGCCATGCATGTAAACATATAGGGAAGCCATGGAAACCCTCCAAGGTCTTACTCCGGGTGCCATAGGAACCCCCTCATGGTCTTAGCCCACTGCCATGGGAACCCCCGCATGGTCTTCACCAGCTACCAATCAAACCATACATTCAAACATATAAGCTAAACATCCAAACATATAAGGATGCCCTGGAAACCCTCCAAGGTCTTACACTGGGTGCCACTAGAACCCCACATGGTCTTAGCCCACTACCATGGGAACCCCCGCATGATCTTAACCCGGAAAGCCATGGGAACCACCACATGGTCTTGTATCCAACTGCCTCGGGAACCCCCCGGGGTCTTCCATGCAACTATCACAAAGACAACTAGCATACCAAATACCACACAATCAACTAGCATCCCACATATAACTAATTGCCATGGGAACCCCCGCATGGTCTTCACATAAATACATAAGGTATCGATAGAAAATTCAAAATAATCATCACAACTATATAAATGGGCCGGCCTTGGTACCTTCGACCCATTGGTATGGTGAGGAGACTCACCTCATAATGTTGAAGTCCCGCGGATAAAACTCTAGCTGCTGGTTGATAGGTTCCCGAACTGTCAACATCAAAACGGCACCCAACTAATAATTGGGTTCCAACACGTAACCATAAGTCCATGCTTGGGGTAAAAGACTACTTTACCCCCATATTAGCTTGATTCAAGCTCAAGGCTCAATCCAAGGCCCTAAAGTCAAACTATGAACCAAAGCCCAACATATGGACCAATTTCCCAAATTGGGCCCAAACCTCTACATGGGCTTATCTTAAGGCCCAACCATTTATTCTATTCCAAACACTTGGCATTCTGATGGCCCAATATCTCATAATCATCAAGGCCTAATTATGGCCCATCTATGGCCCAATTTTCCAAATTGGGCCCAAGCCTTTCCAATGGGCCTTATCCTAAAGTCCAATAATTTCCTTAGTCCATAAACATGCTCCCCATTTGGCCCATAAAGGCCCACAACAAGTTAGTCCACGAAATGGCCCAATTAGAACCCAAACCTAATTAGGGGTTTTCACATAAAATGACGATTAAGGTTAAGTGTTCCTACTTATCCCATTAAGGACTTAATCCATTAAGTCCATCACTCCACTAGTCATAAAATACAATGTGGTCGGGTGCAATTCACAATTCCAAATCCAACAAATCCAAAATATACATTTCCAAAATTAGGGTTTTCGAAACCCTAATTAGGGTTTTCAACCAAATCACAAAACCAATTAATCCAATAGTTAAGTTTTTACATTAATTAAAGTCTAATCAAGTCGGGTACCACCCACTACCACCTCGGGCAGTGGTGGTTGGCAGTGGTTCACGACGGCAGCCACCACCTCATGGTGGTGCCAAAAGCATTCCAAACAAATCCAAATGCACCTGAATGCCCACAGCCACCGGAGATGGTGGCTAGCAGTGGTGGAACGGCGACAGTACGTGGCGGCCACCACCTCACGGTGGTGGTGGTGAGTTTTCTTCGGTTTCCTGGCCAAGAAAAGATCTATACAACATTAACCCATGAAATAAGTTCACAAACACCCAACCACCCTCGCCACGGTGACTGGTGGCAGCTAAGAGGTGGTAGAAGACGGCAGCCATCATGGTTGGCGGCCATGGCGGTTATCTTCTCAGTTTCCAGCCAACAAACAACCACACCCACATTTCTCGATTTGTGGCAGCAACACACACACACACAAACACTCGAGTTCTTGCAGAATACTTACCCATCTCATCCACCATCGATGTGGCGGCGGCAACAACATTCTTCAGCCGCTCAGAGCGGTGGCGACAACGACGCACCGTCAGAAAAGGGATAAAGAAGAGGGAGGTCCTCGGTCTCCAACCGGAAATAGCGGCAGCGACGGCCACGACTTCGCTCATTCAACCTCAAACAGCCCCGTCTTCCAAGATTTCCGACTCGTTGAACCCTCCATCGTCGATAGCAAACACGGTGGCATTGATTGGTGGTTGCAACTTCGACAGCAAGGGGTGGTGGCGTCGGCTAGAAAGGCCGTGGATGGCGGCCGGTGGTTAGGGGATATAAGGTGGCAGTTGTTGGGAGAGTTAGGGTTAGGGTTTGGGAGTAATAAGGTGACGAGAAGGGAGGGTCACCGGGTATATCCCGTGATCTTTCAAACTTTATTTCATTTATCCAAGATCAGTCCTTCCCTACAATATTTGTTTTCAATTTAAATCTAAAACCTACACTTTAGCCCCTGTCTCCATAAAATCTTTTCAACTTTAATTTAATATTTACCATTCAGCCCCTTTCTTCAAGAATTTATTTCAATTTAAATCCAAAATTAACTAAACCACCCTCAACTTCCAAAATTTCTTTACAAACTAATCCGGAAATTACATTTTAACCCCCAAACTCTCAATTATGACTTTTTAACCCCCAAAAACAACGCCTTGATAAATTATTCCGCATTTAGGGCCACTATTCATTTATTAATTTTATCTATTTATTTATATAATAATGGGATGTTACAGTGGTTGATGATTCGGTGGTAGTTCCAATCGATGTTATTTAGGTCGATGAGTGCTTAAATTCTATGGAGAGACCCGTGACGATTCTAAACAGGAAGATGAAGGCCTTGCATAACAAGGTGGTACCTTTGGTTAAGATCCAGTGGCAGCCTTGGAAGCATTCCGAGTGGATGTGGGAACCTGAGGCGGAGATGCATGAGTTTTACCCAGATTTGTTCGTAGCAACGGACTTTGAGGACGAAGCCTAATTCTTGTGGGGGAGAATTGTCACACCCGAACGTTGCAGGTAAATTATCTCCCTTTGTTCTTAAGATTAATGTTTAGTAAGCATCTACGCATGGCGTAGATAGCCTTCTTTGTGTTGTGTAGAAGGGTATCTTGGAGTCGGGGCTTTAATGGTCTACGTAGGGCGTAGATCTTAGTACGCAGTGCATACCTGCCCAGAGCCCAAACCCTAATTTTGGGGTTTTGAGCCTTATTTAAAGCCTTTAACCCCCTTGAGGCCTTTCCATCACCAGCCTCCTTTTCCCAAAATGTTTCCCTTGAAACCCTAATTTCCATTTTGGTTCATTGTGAGCTTAAAGAGTACTTTTGGGTGTTTTGAAGAAAGAAGAAGGTGTTGAAGTTTCTTGGAATCATATATCAGCCTTGGATCTAAAATTCCCTTTCTCCCATTCATATCCAGAGGGTATAAAGTTTATACCTTTATGCTTCCATTGTTAGATCTAGCTTCGATGTTGAAGTTTATGTCCTTTTGTCTAGGAATGTTATTCGGGTCAGAACCGGACCGAATCGACCGAAACCTGAATAACCCAAAAACCGAATAAGGGTAATTGCATTAACCAAAAACCAAACCGATTAACCAATACGGGTTTGGTTCGGTTTGGTTATTAATCGGTTCGGTTCGGTTACTACCCATAATAACATGTACAAGATAATTAAGGACCTGATATAACCGAAAAAAACAAATAAACCAAATTAGAATTCTATAACCCGAATAATCGAATAATAATATACTTCTATGCATCAACATAAAATATTCAAAGACTAACATAACACAATAACACGTTGGAAGAATAGCATTTACATAGTAGATTAACATAAAGAGATTTAATCTATTACTTGAGTTTCTTGAGTTGGAGCCCAATTTTCCATGAATAGACAAAGTAGGAATTCGTGAATCCATAAAGACAATAGGAAGGGTCGATTTTTGAAAGTCAGAAACAAGAGGAAGTATCGACAAAAGTGATTTCGAGTTTAGAAACGACGACAACGAGCGTAGGTTTCTTGATTCTGTTATGAACGACGACGACAAAAGTGAGAACCGTGATTTTGATTTTTGTCTATCAGAGAAAGGGGACGAGGAATGCTTATTCGATTCAGGTATTTAGAACCGAATAAGATCTTATTTGGGTAACTCGAACCGAATAAGTCGTGAACCAAATAAGCATAATATAGATACTATCACACCCCAAAACCGAGAACGGCGGAATACGTTCTGGGGTGGAGGACGTCATGTACAGTATCATAACAATGCATAATAGTAAAGACAAGCAACAACATCCATTGCATTAATATAATAATTGTAATACAAGCATGTTCTGTACAGTTTGTAAGACACCAAAAGTATAATCAAAATAAAAGATGAGTCTTGTGTGTGCTCCATCTTCTCAAAAGCTTCATCTGTACCTGTCTACTGATGACCTGAGAATACAAGTTATTTTAAAAGCGAGTATCAGCATAAAGCTGGTGAGTTCATAAGTATTTAGTGTCATTGCTTGTATAAAAATGTTTACAACCATGTAGCATAATAGTTGATATCAATGTTTGAAAATAGTATGCTCCCTAGAAAATCCTATATTTTCCAGTAAAAGTAGTCTTCTACCAAGACCCGGTTGGTTGCATGTTTGATCCTTTGAAAATGTAAAAGTTTTCCCAGTGAAACTATCAGTATGAAATTATAGTTTTAGACTTCATTCATATAAAGTAATTGGGAAAATAATGCTTTACCCCAGCAGTGTCACTGTCGGCTTAATGTAATGAAAATGCGGACTCCAGGTAGTATTAAATGTACAATACACCTCGGGGAATCCGTTTTGACTTTAATTATGTAACCATGCTGATTGACGATCGAATAACTGTTGACCCTCCAGGTCACACGTAGTATGGTGACATTTTGTCACCCCTAGGCCTAGTCGGATCGGACTGTAGGTAGCAGTCGGGATGTGGGAGTGTCTGTCCCGTATAGATCTATACACATAATGCCCGCTCTCCCTCCAGGAGACTCTGGTTACACGGTGATAGCACAATGAAGTGTCGTATCGAGAAGTAGTATGTCACATTCTGTTTTTGTATATTCTCTTGTATATTGTATAATGTATTTTCTGGTATAATGTATAGAGTGTTCCTCTTGTATAGTATATAGTATTCTCTTTGTATAGTATTTAGCATGTATTGACTCCTAACTGTACTGCCTTTGTTACACAAAGGTACTGAACTGAAGTGAAGACTTTTATATCCAACACAAATATATATGATATATAACTAAGAATTCAATGACAGTCGGACAAATAACAGAATACCCTAAGTCCACAACCAAACGAGGAACAGGAAATAAGGTGAGCTATCAGTCCTAAGTCCTTCAAGTCTTACTTATATAAATATATTAGTATAGATATGGTTTTGAAGATAAAACAAGTTTCAAAAGAGTTTGAAAACAGTTTTAGCATTTAAAGAATTTGATAAAAGGTTTGAAACACTTGAAAACCCAAAGTTTGATGGAAATCTGAAAGTAGTAACAAATCATGTAGTCTGTTCTAGTTATTAATCACATGTGATTGATATCATAACTATAACAGTTCAACTTGTATTCCCCCCCATAAAAGTATTCAAAATCGTTTAAAAGGTTGATTTAGGGGTATGAACTCACCTGTAGTGAGTTGAGTGGATGGAAGTGCCGGGTAGGATGCTAGGTGTCAAGTGAGGACTTGAACACACACACGGATCCTATGTAACATGTAGTGATACATAATTGTATCTAATTAGTTATTTAATCACTAATTAAGTAAGTAAAGACACACTAAATCAATGAAAACACTTTGTTTCAAGTGCTAGGAGTGCTAAGGGTTGCATCTAAGGAGAGTATGGCCTCACCTTGGAGTTTACTCCTCAAATGGGAACCCTATATGTGTTTACGGTTGCTGGACCATTTCCCCCATGAGTTTACGGCCGTAAACTCATGGAAATGGTGCATTTGTGTGTTTTAAGGTCCTATATCTCACAAGGAAAGGTTCTAAGTTCGAATCAAAGGATTAGGAAGTGGTTAGGGCACAAAAGGACCCCTCATTGGAGTTTACGGTCCTTGGACCATCCTTGAGAGTTTACGGTCGTAAACACTTGGGTTTACGGTCATAAGCCCATGAGTTTACGGCCGTAAACTCATGTATGCCTCAACCTTTTCGTGTTTTGGTGTTTCTAGCTCATGCATGCAAGTTTCTAGCCCTTTATCCAAGCATTTGAAGGTGTTAGGGGCATCAAAACACCATTTGGGGGTGTTTACGGTTTTGGGAGATCCCCAAACCGTAAACACATATGTTCTTGGGGATTTTGATGATTTTCCAAAGGATTAACAAGTATACTAAGTAAGTAACTAGATAGGAAGGGTACACTTACTTATATGAAGCTTTTAAGAGTGATTAGAGCCCAAAAACACTAGTGTGTGTTCTTGGTGTTTTGAAGAACACTTGAATATCTATGTAAAAACCAAGAATCCATGGATGAAATGATGTATAAACACTAGATTAAGTGTTGTATGAACGAATCTAGGAAGGAAACACTTACATTTTGGCCGATTTGAAGAAATGAACTTATGATACTTGAGAGAAAAAGCTTGGTGTTCTTGAGGTGGGAAGTGGAAAATGAGGAAAAGGTGTGTAAACTCATGCTATATGCATGAGTTCTTGGGAAAATGGTGTTTACGGCCCAAATACCTCTTGTTTGGCCGTAAACACCTAGCTAAGGTGTTGATTGTTTTGTTTGCTACACATCACTAATAACGACACTTCCTTTTATTTAATCGTTTGACGAAAAATAAAATATAACACCCAAACGGACTTAAATCCGGCCAAAAATGTACTGAAATGTTTTTGAATATTATATGAAGTGTTTAACTGTAGAGATTATACAAATGAAAATTTCGGGTTGTCACATCATCCCCCCGTTAGAGGGAATTTCGTCCCGAAATTAGAGTTCAGGCAACTAAGTTATTACAAAATAACTAAGTAAAAAGATGAGGATATTTATGTCTCATTTGATCCTCGCGCTCCCATGTGAATTCCGGTCCTCGCTTGGCGTTCCAGCGAACCTTCACGATTGGGATGCGACTTTGTTTCGTTCGTTTGACCTTGCGGTCCATGATCTCTACAGGTTCTTCCACGAAGTTGAGACTCTCGTTGATCTCGATCTCGTCGAGTGGGATTACAAGAGTCTCGTCGGGTAGGCACTTTTTCATGTTTGAGACGTGGAAGGTAGGATGTACATTACTAAGTTCGCGGGGTAGGTTGAGTTTGTAAGCTACGGGGCCGATTCTAGCGAGAATCTCGAAAGGCCCTATGTATCTTGGATTCAGCTTTCCACGCTTTCCGAAGCGTATCAAGCCTTTCCAGGGTGAGACTTTCAAAAGGACTCGGTCTCCCACCTGGAATTCCAAAGGTTTCCTTCGTTTGTCTGCGTAGTTTTTCTGTCGGTCTCTAGAGGCTTTCAATCGTTCACGAATCTGAACGATCTTCTCTGTCGTTTCCCGGATGATCTCTGGACCCGTGAGAGTGCTGTCAGGAACTCGTCCTTTAGCCAATTGAGTGTCACCCACCTCAGCCCAGCACAGAGGGGATCTGCACTTCCGGCCGTAGAGGGCTTCAAATGGAGCAGCCTTGATGCTCATGTGATAACTATTGTTGTAGGAAAATGAACCTTTTCGGACAATTCCTAACGCAGAAGAGGGATGCTAATAAGCTGACAGCTCAGGCATGGCTTCAATAGCGAAAGAAGTTCTTTCTGATTTGAATCCTCTAAAGCTGGAATAAGGGATTGCCCACTTCACCGCCTAAGCTAATCAGTATTGGTAAGACGGGTACACCTATGACCCGGGACGGGAAGAGAAAGACTTTTTTCTACGGCGAGCTTTCTCTCGTAAAGCCAAAGACGCCCCAAGACAAGTTCCAACTGTTGGGAAGGTAGTCAAATCCAAGACAAGGGTCAATCACATAGAAGTCCCCCCGATTAGTCTTCGAGAGGCTTAAAAAAGAGCCCTACCCGGAGCAGACAACTCTTGATCTTGACTGGCAACGGAATTCGCGACACTCACTTCGACAAGGGGTAAGTGGGTATCCCATGCCTTACCAAAGTCAATCACACAAGCTCGCACCATATCTTCCAGAGTTTGGATGGTTCTCTCACTTTGTCCGTCGGTCTGTGGATGGTAGGCTGTACTCATGTCCAGCCTCGTTCCTAGGGAGCTTTGTAATGACTGCCAGAACCTCGAAGTGAATCTGCTATCTCTATCCGAGATAATAGATATAGGGACACCATGCAGTCGTACGATCTCCCTAATGTAGGTTCTTGTGAGCTTCTCCATCCTGTCGGTTTCTTTGATGGGTAGGAAGTGTGCGGACTTGGTCAATCTGTCGACGATGACCCAAATGGTATCAAGTCCACTCGTTGTCTTGGGTAAATTGGTTATGAAGTCCATAGTGATCTGCTCCCACTTCCACTCAGGTATTTCCGGTTGTTGGAGTAGACCTGACGGTTTCTGGTATTCAACCTTGACCTTTGCGCAAGTAAGGCATTTACTTACGAGGGTAGCAATCTCTGCTTTCATGTTAGGCCACCAGTATGACTTCTTGAGGTCCAGATACATCTTATCTGAACCTGAGTGGACGGAATATCGAGTATTTTGCGCTTCCTTCATGACCAAGTCATTTAAGCCACCGTGCTTCGGTGTCCAGATCCGGTCCATGAGATATAAGGCTCCGTCACCCTTGGCTTCCAGGTTCTTATCCCTTCCTCGCAGGGATTCTCCCACTATGTTTTCAGGTTTCAAAGCTTCGAGTTGAGCCTCCTTAATTTGTGCGGATAGATGCGAATGGATAGTCATTGTTAGTGACTTGATTCTTCGGCCAGAATATTCTTTCCGACTTAGGGCGTCTGCTAGTACGTTGGCTTTACCCGAATGATAACGAATTTTGCATTCGTAGTCATTGAGTAGCTCGACCCACCGTCGTTGTCTCATGTTGAGCTCTTTCTGGTTGAAGATGTGTTGGAGGCTTTTGTGGTCGGTATAGATGGTGCTCTTCGTACCATACAGATTGTGTCTCCAGATTTTTAGGGCGAACACAACCGCTCCTAATTCGAGGTCGTGCGTGGTGTAGTTGACCTCGTGTGTCTTCAGCTGTCTTGAGGCGTAGGCGATGACCTTACCTCGTTGCATCAGAACACAGCCGAGCCCTTGGTTGGATGCATCGCAGTATACCACGAAGTCTTCTATCCCTTCGGGGAGGGACAGTATCGGTGCGGTGCATAAGGCTCGCTTCAGAGTTTGGAATGCCTTCTCTTGTTTCTCTTCCCAGTCAAAGGCCACGCCTTTCTGGGTCAATGTAGTCAGGGGTTTCGCGATTCGAGAGAAGTTTTGAATGAACCTGCGGTAGTAGCCAGCGAGGCCTAGAAATTGACGAATTTCTGTAGGCGTCTTTGGTGCTGACCAGTTCTCAATAGCCTTAATTTTGGATGGGTCCACGTGGATTCCTTCTTCGCTCACCACATGCCCTAAGAATTCGACTCTTCGGATCCAAAATTCGCACTTAGAGAACTTCGCATATAGCTTCTCCGATCGTAAGGTTTCCAGGACTTGTCGTAGATGATTGCTATGCTCTTCCTTACTTCGAGAGTAGATAAGTATGTCATCAATGAAGACGATGACGAACTGATCCAAGTAAGGACGACATACCCTATTCATCAACTCCATGAATACTGCGGGCGCATTGGTCAGTCCGAACGGCATTACTACGAACTCGTAGTGTCCGTAACGAGTTCAGAAGGCTGTCTTCAGAACATCCTCCTCAAGCACTCGCAACTGGTGATACCCGGACCTCAGATCAATCTTGGAAAAGTAACTCGCCCCTTGCAGTTGGTCAAATAAGTCGTCTATGCGAGGAAGAGGGTAACGATTTTTGATCGTAAGTTTTTTGAGTTCCCTGAAATCGATGCACATACGGAATGATCCGTCTTTCTTCTTCACGAACAAGACTGGTGCTCCCCAGGGTGAGAAGCTCGGTCTTATAAAGCCCTTGCTGAGCAGCTCGTTAAGTTGACCAGACAGTTCTTGCATCTCAGCAGGTGCTAGATGATAGGGCGATTTGGCTACGGGGGTAGCTCCTGGGGTTAAGTCGATTCGGAACTCGACTTGTCGTTGCGGAGGTAAACCTGGTAGCTCTTCTGGAAAGACGTCGGGGAAATCGCGTACTACGGGGAAGTCTTTTAGGTCTTTCGTTTTCTAGCTCGTGTCGACGATGTGTGCAAGGAACGCGCGATATTCGTTACGCAAATATTTATGGGCTTGAATACTTGAGATGATACGAAGGCTCGTACTGGGTTTGTCTCCGTAGATCAACAAGGTTTCGTTATTTGGTAGGTTCAGACGGATTTCTTTTTCGAAACACAGAATATCGGTACGATGGAGACTCAACCAGTCCATGCCCACAATGGCATCGAAGCTCTTGATTGTTACTGGTATGAGGTCGATTGGAAACGAATGGTTATCTAGTGTGAGGGTACAACCTATGTAGATTTCATTAGAACTCTCTGTCATTCCGTTAGCCATTTCTACGACGAAGGTTTCTTTTAGTGGTTGCGGGGATTGTTTAAGTAAGTGTTTAAAGTTTTGGTTTACGAAACTCCTCTCTGCCCCACTATCAAATAGGATACAAGCATAAGAGTTATCAAGAAGGAACGTACCCGTGACTACTGTGGGATCTTCTACTGCTTCATTGTGGCCAATAGCAAGTAGTCTGCCTGCTCCTCCTGCATTCCCAGCCTTTGGACAGTTTCTTTTGAAATGTCCTACCTCGCCACAGCCGTAGCAGGCTTGGCTTACTCCCGAACTGGGGACATGGGAAATGGGTTTGGGTGGTGTTCGGCAAAACCGGGCGGTATGGCCCTTCCGGTCACAGTTAGTGCAGTGCATTTCCCGGAAGGGGCCGCTGTGATGGAAAGAGCACTTGGTGCACTTGGGTAGACTCCCTGAATATGTTTTGGCTGGTACAGGGGCAGCAGGAGTAGTGGCAGCATGGACAGCCACCGTTTGTTGGTTCTTTGAAGAGGATTGGGCTGATTTACCCTTCTTTCGGTCCCACCGCTTCCTTTTGTTGTCGGATGTCTTGGTCGGTGCAGTGGCAACCGTTGTGGTTGCTGATGGAGTGTAAGGAACTTCATGATCAATCAACCTTTGGGCCAATTCCTTGGCACTGTCAAAGGTCGTAGGGTGTGATGCTAGAACGTTCCCTCGATACGGGGGCACTAAACCCTAGATGTATCGTTTAATTTTCTTGCCTTCGGTGGGGACCATGTTAGGACACAGAGCCACCAGGTCGCAGAACCTGGCTGTATAAGCCACTATGTCGGTCCCTTTCATTTTGAGGTTCCATAGTTCCTCCTCGAGTTTTTGAATTTCGCCCCTAGGGCAGTACTCCCTTGTCAGAAGGTCCTTCAGTGTGTCCCAGCCCATGGCGTTGGCTATTACTAAAGAGAGTGATTTGACATGGCCAATCCACCACGTCAAGGCCCTTTCAGTGAAAGTGCAAGCTGCGAACTTTATCTTGCTCTCTTCGGGGCACGAGCACATCTCAAAGATGGCTTCAGTTCTTTCGATCCATTGGGACAGTGCAATGATCCCTCCGGTCCCATTGAAGAATGTTGGTTTGCAGTTCATGAAATCCTTATAGGTACACCCCTGTGTACGTGGGTGGATTTCACCATGTCTAGAGTTGGTGCCCATTCCGGCTCCACTTGCATCGCCAGAATTTATTTGGGCCATAGCTGCGGTCACGGCTGCGGTTACAGCTGCCTGAAACATCACCGCATCAAACTGTTGCGGAGGAGGTGGTGGTGGTGGAGTTTGACTTACAGGCGTGTTTCTGGTCGGACGCTTGCAAGGAGGCATCTTTTACTGAAATTTTTTAAAGATGATGACAATAGTGAGAAACAATTGTAAGCATGATGGGAGTGTTTCGTGGACTAGATCGCCATAGTCCAACCATTAGTTAGAAATATACTTATAGATTCGAGAAACACAAGAGTACAAACTTTCCCATAGATTAGATAACTGCCAATATTACTGGTATTACTGATGTAAAATGAGTTCAGAAAAGTTGACCTAACAGTAGGTCTTACATCAAACCATAAGGAAAATGTTGGCAGCTTAGAAGTCTAGTTAGAGTGCTTTCAAGTTTAGGAATGTTTACAGACAAGTGCTCTACCGAGCATAGAAAAGATCAGCCAGTTGGCGTACAACTTCCTGAAAATGTCGCTCATGCGCCCTCTGACGCACTCGGAGTTCCATGACTTCAGCTCGGGATGCAGCTAGTTGTTGCTGCATAGCCTCATTGGTCCTCCTAGTCCTATCCATAGCTTCTTCGAGTTAGCGGATACAGACAATGTTAAGGTTAGAGTTGGCGTCAATTTCCACAACTCTTCCGACGGCTGCATGACTTTGTTCGACGTTCCTAGCAATCCTACGGACCATGATGGGCAAGACTCGGTCAGCTGAACCTCCCTCGCTTATGTTGTAAAAGCTTCGATCTCCGTTGAAAGGTAAAGGCTGATCCTGTTCATCACTCCATCGATTCAAGGTTGTTGCCCACATGGGAGTGGGACCTTGAAATGTCGGACGGGGGTTGGGATTTGGAGCTACTGGGGGTAGGTTGTTGACTTCTGCTTCGGAGTCGGAGCCATCTGAAAAGCCTTCTGCGAGATGATCATCCAAAGGGATTGGGTGATCATCTTCCGGCTCATCATCAAGCCATTCTCCAATGCCTTGGTTTGGATAGTACGGATCGCCAGGGAGATAAAAGCCAGCCATGCTATCTACGTGAGAATGGGGAAAGAATAGTTAATAGACGTACTAATCTAAGATACTTATAAGATGATCGTTATTAGTTGATTCAATACTTGCATAGTGCATACCAATTACATGCAACCGAGACAGGATAGACCTTCGAATAAGTGATCCTAACTCTAAATCCACAACCAAACAAGGAACATGAAGTAAGGCAAAGATCACAGATTCTAAGTCTATAACGCCTTAGTCACCTGTAACCTTGGTGTACCCACTTAGCAACTATTGTCCTACTAGTAACAACCTTTTTAGTTCTCACATATGTAATTCATAGTAATGCAGAATACTCCTATAGTATTCTTGTTCTAATGCTCTTGTAGTAGTGTGGGTAAGTTTTTAGACTTGTTGTAACACCACAATCATTCTTAGGCACATGCTAGTCACTCCTCAGGAAATATATTTGATCAGGCTATATCCCCTTAGGTTTGACCATATGTCTCTAAGCCTAATTGTGCTGTTCAACAATCGTAATACTATTGTTCGGTTCTAGTATGATACTGACACTGGTACGGGTAAATGTATATATATACTTAGTTAAATATTTTATTATTTAAAAGTATATATTCTTGGTCAGAGTGTTTTAATCCCGATGTGTTTATAGTTCGTATATCTTTTATGGGTTGATATACTTGATTCACTATAAACAGTGCTCTGATACCAATCTGTCGCACCCCAAAACCGAGAACGGCGAAATACGTTCTGGGGTGGAGGACGTCATGTACAGTATCATAACAATGCATAATAGTAAAGACAAGCAACAACATCCATTGCATTAATATAATAATTGTAATACAAGCGTGTTCTGTACAGTTTGTAAGACACCAAAAGTATAATCAAAATAAAAGATGAGTCTTGTGTGTGCTCCATCTTCTCAAAAGCTTCATCTGTACCTGTCTACTGATGACCTGAGAATACAAGTTATTTTAAAAGCGAGTATCAGCATAAAGCTGGTGAGTTCATAAGTATTTAGTGTCATTGCTTATATAAAAATGTTTACAACCATGTAGCATAATAGTTGATATCAATGTTTGAAAATAGTATGCTCCCTAGAAAATCCTATATTTTCCAGTAAAAGTAGTCTTCTACCAAGACCCGGTTGGTTGCATGTTTGATCCTTTGAAAATGTAAAAGTTTTCCTAGTGAAACTATCAGTATGAAATTATAGTTTTAGACTTCATTCATATAAAGTAATTGGGAAAATAATGCTTTACCCCAGCAGTGTCACTGCCGGCTTAATGTAATGAAAATGCGGACTGCAGGTAGTATTAAATGTACAATACACCTCGGGGAATCCGTTTTGCCTTTAATTCTTAAAGTGTTAATTAAAGGTCTGAATGTGAACTCGTATGTAACCATGCTGATTGACAATCGAATAACTAATGACCCTCCAGGTCACACGTAGTATGGAGACATTTTGTCACCCGTGGGCCTAGTCGGCTCGGACTGTAGCTAGCAGTCGGGATGTGCGAGTGTCTGTCCCGTATAGATCTATACACATAATGCCCGCTCTCCCTCCAGGAGACTCTGGTTACACGGTGATAGCACAATGAAGTGTCGTATCGAGAAGTAGTATGTCACATTCTGTTTTAGTATATTCTCTTGTATATTGTATAATGTATTTTCTGGTATAATGTATAGAGTGTTCCTCTTGTATAGTATATAGTATTCTCTTTGTATAGTATTTAGCATGTGTTGACTCATAACTGTACTGACTCTGGTAGGTGTCATGGTAATAGTAGTAATGAGTAGTAATCCTTAACTATACCTATTATAGTTAAATAGTAATCTTGGTTGCATGCCTTTGTTACACAAAGGTACTGAACTGAAGTGAAGACTTTTATATCCAACACAAATATATATGATATATAACTAAGAATTTAATGACAGTCGGACAAATAACAGAATACCCTAAGTCCACAAACAAACGAGGAACATGAAATAAGGTGAGCTATCAGTCCTAAGTCCTTCAAATCTTACTTATATAAATATATTAGTATAGATATGGTTTTGAAGATAAAACAAGTTTTAAAAGAGTTTGAAAACAGTTTTAGCATTTAAAGAATTTGATAAAAGGTTTGAAACACTTGAAAACCCAAAGTTTGATGGAAATCTGAAAGTAGTAACAAATCATGTAGTTTGTTCTAGTTATTAATCACATGTGATTGATATCATAACTATAACAGTTCAACTTGTATTCCCCCCCCCCATAAAAGTATTCAAAATCGTTTAAAAGGTTGATTTAGGGGTATGAACTCACCTGTAGTGAGTGGAGTGGATGGAAGTGTCGGGTAGGATGCTAGGTGTCAAGTGAGGACTTGAACACACACACGGATCCTATGTAACATGTAGTGATACATACTTGTATATAATTAGTTATCTAATCACTAATTAAGTCAGTAAAGACACACTAAATCAATGAAAACACTTTGTTTCAAGTGCTAGGAGTGCTAAGGGTTGCATCTAAGGAGAGTATGGCCTCACCTTGGAGTTTACTCCTCAAATGGGAACCCTATATGTGTTTACGGTTGCTGGACCATTTCCCCCATAATTTTATGGCCGTAAACTCATGGAAATGGTGCATTTGTGTGTTTCAAGGTCCTATATCTCACAAGGAAAGGTTCTAAGTTCGAATCAAAGGCTTAGGAAGTGGTTAGGGCACAAAAGGACCCCTCATTGGAGTTTACAGTCCTTGGACCATCCTTGAGAGTTTACGGTCGTAAACACTTGGGTTTACGGTCGTAAGTCCATGAGTTTACGGCCGTAAACTCATGTATGCCTCAACCTTTTCGTGTTTTGGTGTTTCTAGCTCATGCATGCAAGTTTCTAGCCCTTTATCCAAGCATTTGAAGGTGTTAGGGGCATCAAAGCACCATTTGGGGATGTTTACGGTTTTGCGAGATCCCAAACCGTAAACACATATGTTCTTGGGGATTTTGATGATTTTCCAAAGGATTAACAAGTATACTAAGTAAGTAACTAGATAGGAAGGGTACACTTACTTATATGAAGCTTGTAAGAGTGATTAGAGCCCAAAAACACTAGTGTGTGTTCTTGGTGTGTTGAAGAACACTTGAAGATCTAAGTAAAAACCAAGAATCCATGGATGAAATGATGTATAAACACTAGATTAAGTGTTGTATGAACGAATCTAGGAAGGAAACCCTTACATTTTGGCGGATTTGAAGAAATGAACTTATGATACTTGAGAGAAAAAGCTTGGTGTTCTTGAGGTGGGAAGTGGAAAATGAGGAAAAGGTGTGTAAACTCATGCTATATGCATGAGTTCTTGGGAAAATGGTGTTTACGGCCCAAACACCTCTTGTTTGGCCGTAAACACCTAGCTAAGGTGTGGATTGTTTTGTTTGCTACACATCACTAATAACGACACTTCCTTTTATTTAATCGTTTGACGAAAAATAAAATATAACACCCAAACGGACTTAAATCCAGCCAAAAATGTACTGAAATGTTTTTGAATATTATATCAAGTGTTTAATTGTAGAAATTATACAAATGAAAATTTCGGGTTGTCACAGATACCCAAAACCTGAATCGAATTGCTTATTCATGCATAATTCGGTTAAATTCGGTTCGGGTTTCCAGGCTAAATTTTCATCCCTAATTTTGTCCCATTAATTGGTCAATTTGAGTGTGAGCTGCTCTTGATCTTGTAGAGTACATTTCCAAATGTATTTAAGGGTATTAAGTCATAAAAACTGGATCTTGTCCATTTCCAACAATCCATGCAAGAGTTTTTGGCCCTTAGAAGTTGTCATGAGATTAGGGTTTGTCCTTCAGCCTTCGTAAGCAATGCAAATGCATAAAGTTTGGAACTTTATCACTTAAGGCATTTATTTAAACCATATCTAAGAATTAGACTAGGGATGTCAAAAACTTTTGTGGGACCCCGTTCCTGTGGGATCCCGATACCGTACAGGAATAAATTTTTCAAAAATTTGGGGACGGGAGCAGGATTAAACCCCGTTTATTTTAGGGATAAGGATCGGGAGTGGGTATTTCCATCCCGTACTCCCATAGGGGCCCCATTTGCATATTGAAATAATAAAAATAATACATCTTTCTTTGTTTTTGTGGGGTATGTTCTTTCTTTTTGTGGGGTCAAATAATACGTCTTTCTTTGTTCAATCGAGCAGTATGTCGCGAATCTATGATATTGATGTGTAAATTTATGGTAACTTGATACTAATCGCAGTTTATACCCCTCTCTAGTTTCTAGCAATCGAACGGTGACAAGACCACAACCGACTTCCTCCTGCCGACGTTTGCCTTTACCATCTGCCCCCTTCCCCCTTCTGCTTGTCTTAGTCAACATGCCTTTACCATCTAGTTTCTGGCTGCCAGTATGTAGTTATGTTTAATAATCAGTTGGACTTCTGATTTCTCACTTATCAAGTTTTTTGTGAATTTTGCTTATCATATTTTTTGTAGATATCTTTCAGTCTTTTGGTGTTTACAATCAGGTAAAATGATGTTACAAATGTATGTTTTTGCAACTATAAGCACGAAAATAAGTATGAAAGGTATTACCCCTTCAGTTATCTCTATGAATTGAAGTATACAACTGATTATATAGTTATGAATCGAACTCATAATGTTATGTTTCAAAAGTGAATGTTTTGATTTTCATCAAACAAATTGTTGTTGGTTGTTGATAATGTTATGTGTTCAAATTCAGATGTGATTGTCTATTTTCATAAAGTAATCCTTCATGACATTCCTAATGGTTTAGACTTTTGTTTATCAAATTTTTGGTTAATAACATGGCTGATTTTTTGTGGTTGCAGGTACCTGTTTCAGATTTGACGTCCAACAAAAAAGAATTGAAGACACTTGATAGATAATTGAAGACACTTGAGATATTGGGGACATAATAAATTCGTCATTCGTAAATTTTTTTTTGTAAATTTGGATTTTTCAGTATTTTATATTTGTAATTTTTTTGGATTTGTGGTTTTTTAATGTTGGATTTGCAGCTTTTGTAATGTTGGAATTGTAGTTTTTGAATTGTTGGATTCGTAATTGTTGAGTTGTTAAAAAACTAGATTTTATGCTTTTAAAGTTATGAAAAATAACTTTTAGACTAAAATGAAAAATCAATTTTAAGCCCATGGAAACATGTGAAAGGGGGCGGGATCGGGGGCAATGGAGGTATTCAGGGGCGGGATCGAGGGATTGGTAATCGGGTGATTCGGGGGTGGGTGCGGGGGCGGAGGCGGGGGGAAGAGATGAATTCGGGGATGGGGGCGGGGGAGGCTATTTCCGACCCCGTTTGGTCTCGTTGACATCCCTAAATTAGACGTAGTGTCTTTCTATATTAAGCACTTAATGGGAAGTTTTGGCAACGACATAGTTACGCAAGGCGTAACTTAGGTTACGCATGACATAGCTCCATAATTGCTCATTTTTGCAGCCTTAGGCTCTACGTTGGGCGTAGAGCTGTTACACATAATGTAACCTGGCTGATGTTGACCTTTAACTTTTGACTATTGACCATTGACTTTGACCAAGTGTGACTTTAAGTCATTTTGGGTATTTCGATTAGTAGATTGAGGCTTGATCCCAGTTTGTTGAATATATGACATGTAGAGCTGGTATTTGGAGCAGTGATCAGTTTATCTTTCTTCTAGATTTTGAAGTGACTTTTCATCACTGTATTCATGGGTCGAAGGCACCAATGTCGGCCCACTAGGTTGTGTTATGTATCCTGGTATATACGATGTTGCTATGATGTAGAGCTACGTTAGATTGCCAAATCTGTATGATTACTTGTACTTGTTGGTGATAACTATATTCGTTGCATATGTTGACATCGTGCGGTTGGGTTGAGGCGATACTAGTTTGTGCGGAAGCCAAAAAACTTGGGAACAATCCAAACATAAGTTGAGGGCTTGGAGGGTAATCCATACATATGTTGTGGGCTCGGGAGCAATCCACAATCCAGACATAAACTAACGGTCGGGAGAGCAATCCAGACTTATGATGTGAGCTCAGGGGTAATCCAGTCTAATGAATGTGGACCTAGCATGCATGTATATATATATATATATATATATATATAGAGAGAGAGAGAGAGAGAGAGCAATCCAGACTTATGATGTGAGCTCAGGTGTAATCCAGTCTGATGAATGTGGACCTAGCATGCATGTATATATATATATATATATATATATATATATATATATATATATATATATTGTGTGTGTGTGTGTGTGTTATGTTGTGTGGGGTATTTTGGTGGAACTCACTAAGCTTTGGTGTACAGTTTGATTTTATGGTTTTAGGTACATCAGATGATCAGGACAAGGCGAAGGCATGATTGTGCACATCATCCTTGGACATTTTATTGATAGTTGATTTTGGAATACTCCGATTTATGACTATTTTTTGGAAAAAATGTTTTTGTATGATTTATGGATTATCAAATGTTTTTTAAAACGAAAAAAAAATTAATATGATTTTTGGGATGTTACAAGGATAAGGAAGGATTGAGTTATTAACAGTAGAAAATTTTCAAGGAGTCAAAAGGATAATTTCATGTCAAACCATGACTCAAAGTACATTTCTTTTAAAGGAAAAACAAAATAAATTTCTAAAATAGAAGATATCCTTAAGGGCTTGAGTTTCCTCTACCATTAAGCCTCATATAAAGACCTTTAGGGATTATTTTTAAAGCCTTAAGAAGGGTTCAAAACATTTCTTTGATGCACGAAAATCATTCACGTAAATTAATAAGATCTGGAGATACAAGAAGCAAGATCTGGAGATACATTTCTTTAATGAATTCAACCAATTCATCAAGCAATTTTGACAATAACCCATGAGAATGGAGACTCAAGAACCTAACCAAGTTTGGTTGATCAAGTTCCAACCATAAACGAACCCACGAGAAGTCACAACAGTTTAAGAGGGGATGAAAGAGATTAATCGAACCAAAATACATACTCAAATCTTCATAATTTCATCGAAATTACTAGCATTAGAAGCTTAAATCACAAAAAATAAAAGAGCAATGACTTACCATGTTGTGGGTCGCTTTTTACAGCTCAAATGCACCTCATTCCTAATTCCCATTGACCACATTTCACATCGTAAAGATCGATTGCAGCCTTGCTCTCCCTCTCACGCTCATCTATGTTTCATCCCTCCTGACTAGTGACGCATGCTCGCAAGGCCAAAGAAAAATTGGATGTTGCTCCTCCTATGTACGTAATGAATTAGAGAAGCAAAAGAATGGTTGAAGCCTTCAAGGCCCGTCGATCAGATTGCTATGGGGGAGTAATTGCTATTTTTGCAGTTCGGTCCCTAGCATTCCACCCTTGCACCCTTTTTACCCTAGCCCTAGATAAGATATCATTTTAAGTTTCCTTTATTGACATTTATATCCCCTTTATTCCCATTTAAAGCTTTAATGAATGACATTTACTCCAATTCACCCGCAAAACCAATTAATTAAATTATTTACTTTTTAATTATTAATTATACCTTTTAAATAATAACTACATCATTTTTATTTTATTTATTTTATTTTTATAAAGTGAAAACTTGAATAATCCGATGAAAATAAATATTCGTCTAACGGATGCTAACATCGTTGAGGGTTTAAATTCGGGTCATTACAATTCTCTTCTCCTTAAAAGGATTTTGTGTTTGGAATCTCTAAGTCATTGCATCCTTTTTTTTCTTAGGTTGCATCCATTAGTTATACTCCATATTTGATTGTAATTCGCCTTTATATCTCAACCTTGTAGGTCTACTCAACCACTTGAATTATTCATTTTAACCATAGGTGGTTTTCTCAGTATTAACGACTTTTCACTGAAATCATCTCTAGTTGATTTCTACATCTGCCTGTTGTGATGATAGTTAAGCCAGTAAATTATCAGGGAAGACATCAGTGTAATCAGCAACCACATCCACATCTACCTCACACACACTCAACTTCCTAGAGGAAGAATCAACAACAGGTGCCAGAAATATCGGACAAACCTTCACGATGCACTTATATGATTTCATAATTGATATAAGAGATGTAGACAAGCACATGTATTCACCGTAGACGAAGAAATAACCACCCACAACATGGAATATTCTCACGAGTTTTGCAATTCAAGAATTCAAGAATGATTGACTAATAGCCCAACCATTCCAATGACAAAATATAACACACCCTACCCCATTAGGGATTAGTGCCAAAGAAGAAAAAAATATGTTCACCAGTTAAGATATCACACATGTTAACTTTTTCCATACTGTGATTGGATCACCCACAACTACATCAATATCTAACATCGAAACTAGCAGACTTTGAGGTACATCAAAATGAGCAAAAAATGGATACAATGGCACAATTGGCCTACCCTACATTCAACTATTCCTACAATGGGCATTGACTACCAGGTCCTCAGGTTTCCTCGTGGTTCCTCCAGTCCCAATTCTATATCATGTGCTTATAATTGTATTGGTCCCATACTAACATTCACACTTATATATAACTACTTCCGGCATTACCATGGACTCCCTGTCTTACAGGCTTAGATTAAAGATTGGTACACCTATTTCTCTTTCGGAATTCCATAACATGCTTCAATCCATAGAATGAATAAAAATTCTCTTTTCGGTATGCCATCGACCTATGATAAACCAACAACTTGCAAGGCTCATCGAATATGTTCAGTCGAATCATCACGGGCATCTTAGGACGTTGAGAATGCAACTTGCTTCAGTCCTTCTTGTTCATTCATACCACTTCTTGCCTATCCGAGACTTCAATTCCTTTGAGTTGAAAATATTTTTCCTTACGTCACAAGACATTACCAATCACTAGATCCGCTAGAAAGACGAGTGAATGTTACAATATTGAGAAGAGTAAGAATCTGTAACACCCCAAAAATCATAAGGTAAAAATTTCATTTTTAATTCAACCCAAAAACATCATTTAATCTTATCAACCATTCAGAAGTATGTCAAAGTGAAAATAGTAATCAGAGTACAATCCCAAAATCGTAAAGTGCACAAACATGGGTGAATGTGTTGCGAGCAAGTCGGGCCCTTCCTTTTGAACTAGAAGTACCTGAAACCATAACCACAAAATTGTAAGCACAAAGCTTTATGAGTTCCCTAAAATACCACATACCATACATATCACTGGACCTAGATCCACATTGGGTCCAACCCATAGTAATGTGCCTAGCCCTTCCTAACCAATGGGCCTAGCCCAATATACATTTGGGCCTAACACTTCCTAATCAATGGGCCCATTCCAACATACAAATGGGCCTAGCCTAACATACCATAGGCCTAGCCCAACATAAAATGCAAGAGTCACAATGATAGCTAGCATCCTACATAACATATCCTAGTGGGTCGTTATTGGTTCCTACGACCCACTCGTACAATGAGGAGACTCGTCTCAAACTAGAGATAACCGAATCACATGTGCTGCTACTACCGGGATCCTCACACTAAACACATCCAAAACATTCCTAATCAAAATATAAGGCAACTTCCATAATCCAAAGTCCAATTCTCATTCTATCTTACCAATGGGTAAAAGACCATTTTACCCTTCCACCATTTGAGCCAAAACTTATGGCCCAAAACCCAAGAGTCCCAAGGCCCAAAAACGGACCAAGAGCCATTCATGTAAGTACGCCCAACATACCATCCTGGTATGCCCAGCGTACTATGCTGAAGCCCAAAATCAATCCAAACCTCTTAATGCCTTAAGAAAACATGCATAACTTCTAGATTTGTTTCTTATGGGACATCCTAAGTCGTAAAGTTCCTAACTTTATTACTTTGCATGGCTTAATGGTGTCCAAACCAAATCCCTAAATCTCTAACTTCATCAAAAGACCGCTAACTCATGCATGGAAGGATTATACTCATCAAGATCCGATTTTTATAACTTAATGACCTAAAAATGAGTGAAAATTAGGCTCAAGGTTTCTAGAGTAACTTCTACTCACAAGATCCAAACTATGCGACCAAAACATATGCATAACATAACCTAAGGCTAGATCTACATCAAATAGCAATTAAGTTTGAAACTTTATACCTCTAGAAGATAGATGAAGGTGAACAAGGCCTAGGTCTACAAGGACCAAGACAACCAACACTTTTCCAATGAGTTCCTTCTTCTCCAAGGTGCACCAAGAACACTCCAAAACACACAATAGGTTCAAAATCTTCACAATGGGGATAGGGTTTCGAGATAAATACTTAAGAGAGATGGAAGATGAATATAGAGAGAGTCTCCAGAAGTTAATTTTCTTAAATATGACTCAAAGGTTCAATATTAGGATTTGCGTCTGGGTCGCGAACGCCCAACGAAATCCTGGTACGCCCAGTGTACCACGTTGCCTTTCGCGATCACTCCTGCCTAGTATGCCTAACGTACTAGGCTAAACCCAAACTCTGCTTAACTTCTAACAATCATGACTTCATCATCCCTAATCGGTTTTCGACATTATTTATATGCTCGGAAAAGTAATGAGAAGCCCTACAATCTCATCTAATCTCCTTCAAATTAAAATCATCCAAACATAAATCCTTAATTCAATAAAAGGCCTTGGGCCTAGAACCCAAAACCTTGATGTCCGGGGTCCTAACTTGATCCATTAATGTCCATAAATCCCCAAATAGGAAGCTTCTCGAAATCGGATGTTACAGAAACCTAACTGGGCCAATCTACACTCTAAGCCAAAATACCAGCCTATGTGATCAGTTGACTCACAACATGGATCTGATACCAACTTGCAACGTGTCCCTTTGTGCTACCTAACACAAGAAAAATACCCTGTTCACTACTTGTCTGCACGGCCAGTCGAATGCTCTAAATGGCTCATGACTTCCACCGGAAACACCAACCATGTGACTCCACTTTTGCTACTCCAACTTTGCAAAGTACAAGTACTTCGCGGTCTCATTTAGGAATCAGTATAAGTGGTGCCAATTCCACCACAACACCTCCCGATTCCCGTGTGATGTATGTGCTAGCCACGAACGAGAGACCAACATCACTCCAGTCCACGAATACCGAAGTTCTCGTAAACCATGTGTCACACGGCCATATAGAAAGACTGTTGACTAACAACCTATATGACCATAGCTCTTCCTATAGGTACTCTTTAAACCTACTAGGCATCCTCAATGATCCGGATAAGGTTTGAGGAAAATATCCTAAACTACCCAAACCCTATACGCATAACCCCACAATATCATTTATATAGTAAGTAAAGCATGTAATTCATAACATATAAGTGTGTATTAAAACATGCATTATATTCATAACAATCACATCAAATCATAATCATACATCGTTCTTTCAAGCAACTTAAACTAGCATGTCATATACATCAAGTTCATCAAAGTGTAAGCCACATAACAATTAACCCATTACTTGGAAATGAAACAAACCATATAGTAGCATCACAAATATCACATCAACCACAAGTAATGACATAGTCATCCTAATGTTAAACAAATCACAATATTTAGATTGTATGTTTCAATTATGCAACCTTAGTGAGTTAAAACTATGAACGCACCTTTAACTTTGATGAAACTCTCTTTCTACTCCAAGTATTAAACTTACTTGAAGTTCTCAAGGCCACACCTAAACACCACACACAATAATCGATTAAAA
The DNA here is from genome assembly GCF_052849685.1 of Lactuca virosa. Taxonomy (NCBI): domain Eukaryota; kingdom Viridiplantae; phylum Streptophyta; class Magnoliopsida; order Asterales; family Asteraceae; genus Lactuca; species Lactuca virosa. The sequence continues at coordinate 126,327,075 of NC_136426.1, read as the reverse complement.
AATAATTTACATGTTTTAAAAATACAACTTTATAATAACTTTTATATTAATTTTATAAATTCCCAGTCCGACCCCTGTTTAGTGTTTTAAGCATAAAACAACATATACACTCCAAATGAACGCATACTGGACTTTCTATAATCTAGACTAGATTTTTTACAACTTTTTTATTGTGGTTATTTTGTCTAATTTGGCTCATAATGGCCTCTACAGCCCTTGCAAGACATATTAACAATTATGCCCGGCTTTGCAAGGTTTTAGCAACATCAACATAAACTTCAAGATTAAGGGAAAGGACTTAGAATTAATACATTTGCACCAAACTAATATATAATGAATATATTAAAACATTTTTAGAACTTAATCAAAATACCAAAGAGATGACACAACAATGTTGAAAGTAGGATGCCCTAAACTCTTGGATTAGGTGTCTAAGCCCATAACTGTAATTGGTATGTACTTGACCCGAGAGTAGCATGGTCCATTTTGGGTTGCATTCACCAAAGCAGTTTGATAGGAAGGATATTTGAAAAATAGGTTATTTGTGATTTATTACTATATTATAAGAACAATATATTAATTGAGGAACCATATTATTTAATTGGTCCTGATCAAGAATTAATTTGGAATTAATTTAGTGATCAAAAGACACTAATTAGATTAACGGAGACTGATTAGGTAAATCAGTAATACTTATAGTTTGGGCTAATGATCCATGATTGATTAGTGATGCACTAAGTTTATGTGAGTGTCCATGAAGTGTTAGTCCATAAGACTTATCATATGGATTATTGGATTAAAGGCCCAAGGAAGTGGATTAGGGTTTACAAGTTGAAACTCTAGGAATTCCACACTATAAATGTAACCCCTAGCACCACCAAAATGGCCAATGATTCCATGGTAAAACCCTAGTCGATTTTGTGTGCTCCTAGCCTCTCTCTCATTATCCTCCATTTGCTTATGGTGTTTTGTGAACCATTTGAGGCATCACACTTCAGGTGCTAAGCTCTTGAAAGGCCAAGAACTACTAGCTAGAAATAATAGGTATTCTTTTAACTAGTTTTTATGATTCATAAATCAAAGTTGCATGCTAGTTAGGCTTCATGCTTTGGAAAATGAATATTGTATGTAGAACTAGAGAAAACTTAGATCCAAAGCATTAGGGTTGTATGTGCACAATAGAATTGTCATAGTACATAAAACCCAACAGTGGTATTAGAGTCATGGGTGTTTTCTGTTATATAGATGCAATTGTATTGTTTTCAAAGTTGAAAAATTATGATTTTTTCTGTCTGACTGCTGGACTCGACGAGTCCCATGAGTGGACTCGACGAGTTGACTCATATGACCATGAAATCGACTAGTCCATAGCCTGGCTCGACAAGATGGATCATTAGATGGCAGATTTTTCGAGTTTTTGGCCTGTTTTGGATTAGGATTATTACCGCAAATTGTTTTGGCTCATAAAATTCGATTTTACTAATATGGTAATGATTATCCCCATGCAATAACATGATGATTGTCAATTTTTAAGATAATTACTTGATTTTGTGAAAAACTAATTATTTGTAGAATTTGAAATTATCTTGCCATTTGAGTGGAATTAGGTCAAACTAGTAAAAGATAAAATTATATGATTATTTTATTAGTTTAACATTTGATCTAAATGGCTTTGAAGAGTTTCATAACTTGCCCTCAAGTTATGGAACTTGGAAAGTCTCTTTTATGACTAAAGAGAGTTACAAAACTTGTCATCAAGTTTTGGAATCCAAAAGGTTTTGAAGAGTTTCAATACTTGCCCTCAAGTTTTGGAATTTAAAATTTGATTAAAAGTTTTAATTGTGAAATATTAAGTTCTAAACCTTTTGGATTCCTAACTTAAAGTTAGAATTAAAAGGTCTTAATTATGGCTTTGTTAATAGTTAATTAAAAGATTAATTAAAAGAAGTATTTATAAATCCATAATTATTTGGTTTAAGTTTAATTAAATTAAGAGTATAATTTATTAATAGATTAAACCACCAAGTATTTTAAATATGTAAAATACACCCTTATACTATATAAAACTAAAAGTTTAATATATTATATATGTATAAGTAAAAAGTCAGTCTTACCGTCAGTTGACCTCATTTACGAAGCTGGTCTATAAGAGGTGTTTAAGGAAATTGCCTATAAAATGACGATTGAATGGGTATCCACTCCTACCCACCGCACTCTTGGGTAATGGAGGGTCGTTAGCCGAACGGGTAGGATATGACACAAACTTCCATTAAAAGTATAATGAAATACCAAGTAACTAAATGTTTTATAAATTCCCAATCTTAGTTACTTAGGAAAAATATGAATTTGATGCTAATCCATGAAATTGCACATTGCACCTTATTGGTCAGTTAGTGGAGCGTGTGTGGTTAACCAACACACTAATGTGGACTAACAAAGGATAGAAATGGGTAGCTCGTAGTTTGTCATAGATCAATGGGGCATGTGTGGTTAACCGGCACATTGATTAGGTGATAAATGACGTCGAGAGTACCAAGCTAATTTTCATGGTTATTCACACCTTGTTTGTGATCCTCAGTATCCCAGTCACAAACTTGAAGGGCATAATCGAGATTAAACATGCCATTGAAAAGTTCAATGAATCTCAAAAGATCTAGGAGTTTCATTTAAAACTTAATTCATTTAAAAAAATATTTCGTTTTCGTGGTGGAATTGGTAAATCGTCATTGACCTACCAACAAATTGTTTGCAATTGGATTACGGCATCCCTCTTCCGAATTGTAGAATATTGTGTTGGGTCCTAGACTTAATATTTCATTTTGGGTGTTATGTTATGGATTAAATCAACTAACTTGAATTTTCCCCTTATAGATGTCTAGTTCTGACAACTATAGTCTTCCCAAATCTTATGGAAAAAGCTTTCCTCATGAAGATGATGTTCCACATTTTGATCAAGGAATTAGAAATCATACTTCACTTCCTCCACCTCCTCCAATTATTCTCCCTGACCCACATGTTCGTCGAATTGAAAAGTTCAAGGTCACTCAAGCCCTATTGGCAAGCAAACACGAAGATGGAAAGTCTATATGTGCTCACGTCTTGGAGATGAAGTTGCATATTGACATGCTGGGAATATTGGGTGTAAATGTCTCGAGGAAGTTGGCTGTTGACTTGGTTCTTCAGTCACTTCCTAAGTCATATAGCGGGTTCATTAAGGACTACTATATGGGAGACCACGACATGACCCTTATCGACCTTACTTATTTGCTAATTGCTGCTGAATCAGAAATGATTTGGCGCACTGGTAAAGTAAATTTGATTGGAAGATCTACTTCCCAAACTTCCATGGACATTGATAATGGAAACATTGGAAGTCCAGAAAATCTTTTTCTTCCCAATGGAAAGGGAGTGGCCAAGGTCAAACCGTTTGACCAAATGGTAAAGAGAAAGGCTAAATCTGAGATTGTCCCGTGTACCGTTCCCAAAGAGTCCATATGTTTCTATTGCCAAGAGAAGGGGCATTGGATGCGAAGCTGCCCCAACTACCTGAGAAATCTAAGAGATGGTAAAGTCAAAATGTATGACTCTACTTTAGGTAAGTCCACTATCTAACTCTATTAAGTTCCTATTTGTAGATTCATAATACATGATGTGATAAGATTGCATTTTGATGTTTTTGTAGGATCGAAGAAAAGAAAAGAAGCTTAAAAGAAGAAGTAAAGGCTAATTCTGATATGAAGAAATGGATTTCAATTGCATGGTTCAAAGATCAGAATTCGAAAGCTGCTACTTAGAGTCATGATAGATTGCTTAGGAATATATTTAGAAACATAGTTTTCATTTGTATTTTCATTGTAAGGACAAGTTTTTCTGAAAATTTTATAAATAAAGAAAATTATGATTTTATCTTATTTTATGTATCCTTGCAATGGCATTTGTGAAAATTGTTGTTTATACGTGTTTATATTAATAGCAATGTTGAAAATTGTTTGATTCTTAGATATATCAATTGTGGTAGTGTCATAATTTTCTAAGTAAGGAAAGATTCTCATCGCCCAAGTTTCAATTGGATAGAAACTTGCAATCATATGATTTGAATTATGTGATGTATGAAAATCTTAGTACTTGGGAAAATTAGGACTGATTCCTTGTTTACATAAGTATGTAAGTCAAGTGAAAGATGAAAGGATCTAGTACACATTGATGTGAACTAGTCAGATCCACCACAATGGACGATAAAGTCTCTTCGTCATGATTTACTGAAAGCTCAGTAAATATGAGTATGTTTACAAGATTAAGTATAGTTCTGAATCATTGAAAAAGTTTAGATGTATAGCAGACCGAATAAGAAGAATCAATTAGGCAGAAAGATAAAAGTTTCCCCAATCTAAAAGAAAAGGAGAATACTTTAGTATCGTGTTTATGATCATCTTAATGATTATGAAAACCATATCACAATTGATCCTCTAAGGACACCTTAGTGCACTTGTATGGATAAGAGGAGGAATAGGGAATTGTTGAAGTGGTTAAATCAAAAATGTGAATTAGGCAATGAGTGATTCTCCAAGATTGTGCCTTGAGTGACATATCTTAAGTAGGTTTAGAACACATCATGAAATGTGGAGTAAGAAATGGTTCTTGCTCATGCACATTTGAAATTGGTAGTTGCGATGTTTTGGATAAAACAAAGACCAACTAAGACCAATTATATGAAGGAATATTTGTTTGTCAAGGAATATTTCTTGACAGAGAATCTTATATGTCAAGCGGTGAGTGGGAGTCTTAAAGACATTGAGAAGCTTCAAGAACTAATCAACAATAAACCTATTGTTTATCACTAGCACACGACTTGAGGTTTGTAACCTATCGTGTTGACACATTCTTGTTTCTGTGCTCATTCCAGTTAAAGTTGACTATGCATGTGACTTCTATGAGTTCTCAATTGTTTGCATAAGGCAAAGCACCTGGATCAGTGAAAGTTCATTTATCAGTAAGGGTGATATGCTCAACAACTTGGAAGACAAGGTAGGCCCTTGTGCTGCCAAGTGGCAAGAAATCAAGATTGAGTAAGTTCAGTCCATATGAGTTGGATTTTGTGATAGACCTTGTCTTATGATAATGGTTGGAAATGACAAATTCACATGGATAGGAACACATACACCATCAAATATAAATGGAAAAGGTTTCTCTCCACTTCATGAAAATGATTGTGAGGAAACGCTTTCACTAAATAGATTTTAAAGGACTAGAGTTAGCAGTTGTGATAATTGCATTCACGACTTCGAATATGATTACGACATCCCTCTTCATAGTTCGAATTGTGAGAAATGGAAATTAGTTTGAACATTCGAGACTTATTGACTTTAAGTTTCTGAAAGGTTCAAACATACACTTGTGTTATTTAATCTGAAAAGTGTATGAGCTTGAGAAGTCTGGAAAAGATTTATCGAAGCACCAAGTATCAGAAATCTGAACTTTGGTAAGGAATGCAATAAGTATTGATTTCTAAAAGTCCAGCTGATTTTTGGGTAGATGTCAAGGCTAGTGGGAGCATAAGTGTTGTGCTAAAGTAAGCAAAATTGTTATGCTAGAAAAAGTATAATTTTTAAGCTAATGGGAGCGCAACTATTATACTAAGTATTGCAAGGTTGTAATACTATCTATATGATACAAAGGTTACAAATTTGCAAAGGTACAAGTTTGGATATTGTTTCGCTATAGTAAGTCATATAGAGAAAATACTCGTACTTAATTTCAAATAAAAAAAACTTAGATTGAAATTTTAATTTAGTCAAGGATATATGTGAATGTTATGTTGAAATGATTCAACATAAGGAAATTCTATTTGTGGAAATATTATAGCGAGAGACCGGTAAAGTATTATGTCTTTATGTAAGACATTATGAATCGTGTCCCATATGCTTTGGATATAGGATCGATTACATATGCTATAATATTAATCCGTTCTAATTTTCAAAATCCCTAGGGCATTAAGAGGGAAAAAGGGACTAGAACAAAATATGACTAAAATGGTTAAACAATTATCAAGGACAATCTGAGGCTTGCTAAGGATTGGTTGCTTATGGACAGTTGGAAGTATAGTATTGGAAGGACCATATTGACATGTTCTGAGAAGAGGTAACTCTTGTTCAGAAGTGATAGTCAAAATGGGAATATGGAAATGTTTCCATAAGTGGAAGTTAATCATAAAATCTGTGTAAGATTAAAACCTTAATGTAAAAAGGATGTTCAAAGGAATATACTTTGAACTTGAGACTTCGTTTCCATGGAATTGTTCTCCATTGGAATACTTTGTAATATCTTTTGCCAAAGTCTCTGTGACTTGTGTGCATAGTTATTACAAAAGGATAATTGCATATAAGTTTAGAATCTAACAGATTTCAATAGTGGCAAGAATTTGGCGTTCTTACACTTGTGGTATAGATTTGGAATTTTGAAATGAGTTTCATTGAAAAATGTGTTCAATTGATTTATTTCACAAAAGAAAGGACCATATGCACACATAGTGTGCATTCTTGGAGCATGGTATAACTATTGTTTTAATTCAAGTGTTTAGTTTATTGATCGAAACATTATATAATGAATAATGTATAATCAATATGGTGATTAAATAATAAGTGTTTTATTTATACTCAAGTGTTTTGAGACCATATTGGATTAGATTATTCTTGTGCTTCACTTTGCATGTTTTGACTTCCCGAATAATAAGATTATTCAAACATCCACAGTCAATCATACTTTGGAAGTAGGTAATGAAGTAAGATTGTCATGAATCCGACTGTAGATTGTCTAAAGTGTTTAGACATAGCAAAGTTTGTTGCAGTGTTCATCAGTACTCCTGTAATAAGATTTGAGTATTGGATTAAACCCACGCTCATCTTAATCACTTCATGGATTTTATCACGAGTGATTGTGATACGATAATATCTTATATTCTTGAGATGGAGACATATAGTTGTAGTTTACAAGTCGGTTGCACATTGATGATATGTAAACACACCAGTAACTTGGTGTTATAAAACATATTGTTGTGTGTGATTTGATGAGTAAATAGAGCAAGCATATGAGTCGAAGTTTATCCGTTCCTTTTACCCTAAGAGGGATAAAATTGATATCTGTGGGCCCCTCGATGACTTAGAGATGACAACCCTAAGCGCTTGGCCAAGCCTGGACTGATTTGAATTGTTTAATTAGTCAGTCGTCATAAATCGGAAATTGGGAAACAACACATGAACAGAGAGAATGATTATAATACATGTCTCAGTTCATACAATATCTTGTAGAATGTAGGAATATATGATCCCTTATCTAATGGACGCGTCATTGACTAGGTCAGAGTTCGACAACGACTTTTGAGAGCTACGATTGCTAGTCGGTTTTTGAAGTTGTACTTGCAATTATAGTTATTAGACTTATCCAAGTGGGAGACTGTTGGATTAGGTGTCTAAGCCCATAACTATAATTGGTATGTACTTGACCCGAGAGTAGCATGGTCCATTTTGGGTTGCACTCACCAAAGCAATTTGATAGGAAGGATATTTGAGAAAGAGGTTATTTGTTATTTATTAATATATTATAAGAATAATATATTAATTGAGGAATCATATTATTTAATTGGTATTGATCAAGAATTAATTTGGAATTAATTTAGTGATCAAAAAAGTCTGATTAGATTAACGGGGACTGCTTACGTAAATCAGTAATACTTATAGTTTGGGCTAATGATCCATGATTGATTAGTGATGCACTAAGTTTATGTGAGTGTCCATGAAGTGTTAGTCCATAAGACTTATCATATGGATTATTGGATTAAAGGCCCAAGGAAGTGGATTAGGGTTTACAAGTTGAAACTCTAGGAATTCCACACTATAAATGTAACCCCTAGCACCATCAAAATGGCCAATGATTCCATGGGAAAACCCTAGTCGATTTTGTGTGCTCCTAGCCTCTCTTTCATTATCCTCCATTTGCTTATGGAGTTTTGTGAACCATTTGAGGCATCACAGTTGAGGTGCTAAACTCTTGAAAGGCCAAGAACTACAAGTTACAAATAAAAGGTATTCTTCTTACTAGTTTTTATGATTCAATAATCAAAGTTACATGCTAGTTAGGCTTCATGCTTTGGAAAATGAATATTGCATGTATAACTACAGAAAACTTAGATCCAAAGCATTAGGGTTGTATTTGCACCATAGGAGTGTATAGTACATAAAACCCAACATAAACATAGTGAAAAACTTCAAGATCAAAGTTCCAGATTTTTAACTCGGAATAGCAGCCTGTTCAATGACATTTTAACACCACCAAGGCCTAAAAAATATATAATATTTTTTCATATTCTAGTATTTTTAGCTTCTAGCTTTTCAGGGACTACTCTCACAAGTGAGTACAATTTTCCTACAATTTTATATGGATTTTACAAAATGGGATATCAATGAAGCTAATTTCTGACCAGTCAGTGAAAATGACAATTTTCACCTTGGTTAGAGACAACATCAGGTTCTAGGAAAAATCACAGATAAACTAGACTCAAAATTTAAACTTTGAGAGTTAATGGATCCTATATATTTCGCTCCTGATGATTTTTCTAGATTTCTTACAAAATTAGGGCAGAATAGGTATTTTCCTAAAATTCTTAGCTTTGAGTTTTAAGTGTTAATTGACAACTTAACCCATTAAGCCATAACAAAAAACGACTATTATAATGTCAAGTAATCAAAAGGATAATTTCAATCTGAAACCATGACTCAAAGTACATTGCTTTTAAAGGAAAAAAATACATTGCTAAAATAGAAGACACCGTTAAGGGCTTGAGTTTCCTCTACCATTAAGCCACATATAAAGAGCTTTAGGTTCTGTTTTTGCCTTAAGAGGGGTTCAAAACATGTATTTTATGAAGAAAACCATTCATATAAATTCATAATATTTTGAGATATAATAAGAAGAAACATGACACCAAAAGAAAGAAATTTAAATGATGAATTCAACAAATTTATCAAGCAATTTGGACAATAACCCATGAGAATGGAGACTCAAGAACCTAACCAAGTTTGGTTGATCAAGTTCCAACCATAAACATATCCAAAATAAGTCACAAAAGTTGAAAATAGGATGAAAGATATTAATCGAACCAAGATACATACTCAAATCTTCATAATTTCATCCAAATCACTAGCATTAGAAGATTAAATTACGAAAAAGTAAAGAGCAATGACTTACCATGTTGTGGGTTGATTTTACAACTCAAATGCGCTTTGTTCCTAATTCCCGTTGACCACCTTTCACTCTGTAGATATTGATTCCAACCTTGCACTCTCTCTCTTACACTCTTTTTTGTGTCCTCCCTCCTACATAGCGATGTACGTTCAGAAGGCCCAAGAAGGATTGGGTGTTGCTCGTCCTATGCAAGTAATGAATCGGAGAAGCAAAAGAATGGTCGAATACTTCAAGGCCCGTCGATCAGAGAGCTATAGGGGAGTTATGACTATTTTTTGTAGTTTGGTCGGTCCCTAGCATTCCGACCTTGCACCCTTTTTACCCTAGTTGTAACACCCTGTCTTGAGTCGTTTCATAATTTGGGGCCGTTACCCGACGATCAACTATCATATAGCTTCGTGCTTTAGAGAATGAGAGGTTTTAGGCTAAGCCGAGTACACTGGGCGTATAGGGCATACGTTGAGCGTACTAGGCTGGGATAATTGTGGAGTGTCAATTGAGTATGTTGGGCATACTCTGGGTATTAAAGACGTACTCGAGTCAGATGCAAACTCTAATTTAGGGTCTTGGACCATATTTAAAGGGCTTAACTCATTTCCAACCTTTCTTTTCTTAAACCTCCATTCCTTCTAACCCTAAATTCAAACCATATTACTATTTGGAAGGATTTAGAGCATTGTGAGATGTCCCAAAATCATAGTAATATTTTTCATTTTTAAAACACAATCTACATGCCCAAAAGTTACCAAAACATTGTTTACAATTCATAATAAGTCAAAACATCGAATCATAGTATCAATCAACATAAGCTGCATGATGATGTGTACAATCATGCCTTCGCATTTCCCCGCTCATCAGAAGTACCTAAACTTTTAAATCCAAATTGTAAGCCAAAGCTTAGTGAGTTTCACAAAATACCCCACACCACATTTAATACAGATACAATAAAGGCATACATACAGTGTTTTTTGGTCCTTGACCTCAACCCAACCACCCAGGGTTTTTTGGCACATGGCCTCAACCCAACAATCGAAGTTTTTTGGCACATGGCCTCAACCTTACCATACCAAGTTTGTTGACCTCCAGTCTCAACCCAACCATACCAAGTTTGTTGGCGTTGGCCTCAACCTCACCATACCGGGTTTGTAGACCTCTAGTCTCAACCTAATTATACGGGTTTTTTGGCACGTGGCCTCAACCCAACCATCCATATGTCGACATATATATACAAACAAATCACACATAAAAGTATCATATAAATCCTACATCCTAAGAAACATAAACTCAATAAATGGGTCAGCCATGGTGCCTTCGACCTATTGGCATAGTGAGAGAACTCACCTTTCAAACCAAACATAAGCTGAAATAAGTATCGACTCCAAATATCGGCTCTACTCGTCACCTATTATGAAATTCATAGTACAACCTTAATTAACACTAAATTATACAAAATACCATTTGGTTAACATTAGTCAAATTTATAAAATCTGTCGGATCAACCCAGCCGAGTCGGCTCACTCCAGTATGCGGGGGTACTTTGATCTTACGTGGGGTGTTCATGATAACGACCAAAATAGTCAGGGTCTAACCGCATACGTGTGGCGTACCGCCTGGTACGCCTAGCGTGTGCAGCTGAATGCTCTTAACTCATTAAAGGGCTTAATGCATAAGCCTTGTCAACCAAACTACAAATCCAAGTCCCAAATGATGTCCCTGATCATAAAGTTTCCAACTTTATGATCTAGCATGGCCCTAAAGAGATTAATCAATAAAACCCCAACATCTTAAGCCAATAAGAGCATCATACTCATGCATGGGAAAGAACTAAGGGTCAAGAACACATTTTTATCATTCTATGCCTAGAAAAACATCCAAAAGGACAGCCAATTTGCTCTATAGCATGCCATGCACAAGAAAGTCATAATTTGGGGACAAAAGCTCATGTTATCACCATACAAGATATATCCAACAACTTAATCATCAAGGTGAGAACTTTATACCTTCTAGAGATGTTGGAGGATGCAAGACTTCTAGATCCAAGCTTGCTTTTAGCTTCCAAGCTTCACTACCACCTTCTTCTTCCTTTGGAACACACTCAAAGGTCTCAGAATGCAATAATGGGGCAAGGGTTTGCAAAGGACAATGTTTCAAGTGATGGGGGATAGAAATGAAATGAGGCATAGGACTTAAGGTGCAATATATATGTTCCAAACCCTAAAATTTAGGGTTTATGTCCAGATGGAGTACGCCCTACGTATTCAGTGTACGCTCAACGTACTCCTCAAAATGACGTCACTTCCACTTAACGCCCTTACGCCCAACGTACTATCCAGGTACGCCCTACGTAAGGGCCAAAACTACCAAAGTCGAAAATTAAAAGACTAGGAAAGAAATTTACCAGGACTTGAGTGTAACAGTTCTAGCCCACTTGGATCAGAATTCATCCTTGAAGTCCGCCGAAGTAAACAACTCTGGTAATGCCCCCTCATCTCCGACTCCGGTTCCCAAGTCCACTTGAAACACTTTTGATGTTGCCTTTGCACCTTGATCAAAGATGCCACCTTGTTGCGTAAGGCCTTCGTCTTCCGATCAAGAATCATTATCAGCCTTTATATGTAGTTCGGGCATTCTTTGACCTGAATATCATCTATTGGTACCACTGTTGTATCGTTAACCAAGCACTTCCGTAACTATGAAACATGCAAAGTGTTATGGATCTGACTGAGCTCCTTTGGTAGATCTAACCGGTAAGCCACCTTGGCCACCCTAGCAATCACACGAAATGGACCAATGAATCAGGGTCCCAACTTGCCCCACTTCCTGAAGCGTATCACGCCCTTCCATGGTGACACCTACAGTAAAACCAAGTCCCCAATCAGAAACTCCAGCTCAGAATGTCGACGGTCTGCATAACTTTTATGTCGGTTCTTAGCTGTCTGCAGTCTCTTTCTAAACTGCTAAATCATCTTTGTAGTTTAGAGCACTACCTTAGTTCTCCCCATGATCCTCTGTCCGACCTCACCCCAACATATCGAGGTGCGACACTTCCTACCATAGAGAAGCTTGAAGGGAGGTGCACCAATACTGGAGCGGTAACTATTGTTGTACGAAAACTCTGCCATAGGAAGGTAGGTATCCCAACTCCAAAAAAAAATTGATAATGCTAGCCCTCATCATATCCTCCAATGTTTGAATCGTACTCTCACTCTGACCATCATTCTGAGGGTGATAAGCAGTGCTGAGATGTAATCTCGTAGCCAACTTGTCATGAAACCTCTTCCAAGACCTGGAAGTAAAAGGAACATCCCTGTCTAATATGATAGAAACCGGCACCCCATGAAGAAAGATCACCTCTCGAACGTAGATATCTGCCAACTGCTCGGCCGTTGAATTCTATTGGATGGCAAGAAAATGTGCACTCTTGGTCAATCTATCAACAATCACCCAAATAGCGTCAAAACCGCAAGGAGTCCGGGGCAACTTCATGATGAAGTCCATAGAAATTTTCTCTCTCTTCCAAACGGGAATCTCCACAGGCTGTGGCCTGTGATGAGGCATATGGTGTTCGGCCTTGAGTTTCCTACAAGTTAAGCACCTCTCCACATACTCAGCAATCTCCCTCTACATGCAGGGCCACCAGTAGCTGAGTCTCAAGTCTCGGTACATCTTGGTCGCACCAAGATGTACAGAAAGTCGAGACTTGTGTGCCTCAACCATCAAAATCTGCCTCACACCCCAACTACCCAGAATCCATACCCTACCACATTGTGTCAACAACCCTCTTCTATCAATGGAAAAAGTAGCAAATTGACCCTTGATATTCTCCTTCTTTTGGTTCTATTCCTTGACTCCCTCCGTCTGTGCCTCCCCAACCATCTCCAAGATCAGGGAGGTAATCGTCACCCACATACATCGCCCTCCACTGGGTGCCTTCCTCCGTCTATGCCTTCCTTGACTCAGTGCGTAGGCCACCACGTTGGCCTTACCTGGATGGTACAAGATCTCACAGTCATAATCCTTGACCATGACAAGCTACATCCTCTGCCTCATATTCAGGTTTGGTTGGTCCAAGAGATATCTCAAACTCTTGTGGTTCGTATAGATGGTGCAACAGACCCCATACAGGTAATGTCTCTAGATCTTGAGGGCGAAAACCACAGCCCCTAACTCCAAATCATAAGTAGGGTAGTTAGCCTCATGAGGCTTCAAATGATGTGACACAAAAGCAATCACTCTACCCTGCTGGAAAAGTATTGCACCCCGTCCGGTGATGGAAGCTTCATAATACACTATCATATCCTCAATGCCCTCTAGAAGGGTCAATACTGGGGCTTCACATTGTATTTGTCGTAATGTATCGAAAGTTGTTTGCTGCTTGGGCCCCCAAACAAATTCCACACCCTTCTTAGTCAGACGAGTGAGAGGAACAACAATCTTGGATAAATCCTGAATGAATCTCCGATAATATTCGGCCAAACCCATAAAACTTCTAATCTATGAGGGAGTTGTCGGGACCTCCCACTGCATCACTACCTCAATCTTGTCCGAATCGACCAATATCCTATTCTGGTTGACGAGGTGTCCCAAAAACAAAACCTCACGCAACCAGAACTCACACTTGGGGAACTTGGTATATAACATCTCCCTTCTCAGAACCTCCACGAGCTCCCTTAAATGCTCCTCATGTAACTCCTTGGTCTTGGAGTAGAACAATATATCATCGATGAATACAATAATGGACCGATCCAGCATCGGTCGACACACCCTGTTCATCAGATCCATGAATGTTGCAGCTGCGTTGGCGAGCCCAAATGGTATCACCACAAACTCATAATGTCCATAACGAGTGTGAAAAGTTGTCTTCTCCACATCCTCTTCTCTAACTCTGATTTGATGGTACCCAGACCTCAAGTCAATCTTGGAGAACCAAGATGCTCCCTGCAGCTGATCAAATAGGTCATCTATGCTTAGGAGTGGGTAATGATTTTTTACTGTCAACTTGTTCAACTCCCGGTAATCTATGCACATTCGATAGGCACCGTCCTTCTTTTTCACGAACATAATCGATGCTCCCCAGGGAGAACTTCTAGGTCGAATGAACTGTTTGCCCAACAGCTCCTGAAGCTGAGAGGACAACTCATGCATCTCTGTAGGTGCAACGCGATAAGGTGCCTTGGCGATCGGGGCTACACCAGGAATCAAATTGATCCTAAACTCTACCTGCCTCTCTGGTCGTATACCAGGAAAATCCTTCGGGAATACATCCAGGAAATCCTAAACTATCAGGACATCTGATACTGAATGACTCGACTCTACATGAGTATTTACCACATATAACAGATAATCTAAGCATCCATGTTGCATAAACCTCCAGGTCGTCACTGCTGAGCAGAATGCTAAACCAACTCCGGTACCCTAACCATATATAGTCATCTCTCCCCCACTTGTGGTACGAACCACCACAAGCTGCCTCTCGCAATCAATCTAAGCCCCAAAATAGCTCAACCAATCCATCCCAACAATAATGCTGATGTCCCCCATAAGAATCGGGACCAGGTCAATCGGATACGACACCCCAACAATATCCAAAGCACAATCATGGAAAACTCTCAAAACAGGGACCCTGTTCTTGTCGGCAACAGAAATCCGCACTGGATGCTCCAGTGCATCTAAAGGAATGCCAAAACTCCTACTAAAAGTCGAGGATACAAATGATCGACTCGCACCCGAGTCAAATAGCACTAATGCAGGCAAGGAGTTCACAAGAAAAATACCTAACAACAATATGAATATAAGCATAATGTAAAATAATCATACAGAAAAATAAATAGATACATACCAGCAACGACGTCCGGCGCCGCTTTGGTCTCCTCAGTCGTCATCTGAAAAATATGTCCTCTAGCCCTTGGGGCCTCAGCCCTCCCCAGACGTCCTTTTGTGATCCGAAGATTAGTCGGGGCTGATGCCTGCACAAGCCTAGCAGCTAGCCGAGCGCATTGGGCCTTCATATGGCCCACCAAATCACAATGGTAACAAATACGTGCACCTGGTGAGGGGGTCTACTGCAGTGACTGTCAACAATCCATCGTGAAATGACCCTTCCTGCCATAATTTTAGCATCATGACGTTGATCGAGAGGATCCCTCATGTGTCTTCCCATACCTACCACAGCTGCTGCCTCACTGCCCTCCATGGCGTGAATCAGAGGGCTTGGCCGGCTTCGTCGCCGGCTGCACCTGGACTGGGGCCTAATGTTGCTCCCTAACATGGGTCTCAATCTCAATCTCCCTCCTCCGAGCAGCAGACTGCAACTTGGAAAGAGTATGGTATTGCTCTGTGGACACAAACTCTCGTATCTTTGTCTTGAGTATGCTCAGATATCGTGACATCTGAACATGCTTGGAAGATGCATACTCAGGACAGAAAAGTGTTATCTCTGTGAACGTCTTCGTGATCTCTGTCACCGACTCCGTCGTCTGTATGAGTAATAGCTACTCTTGGTCCCAATGCTCTCTCTCCACCACTGACGCATACACTGCATGAAACAACTCAATAAACTGACCCCAAGTCACCACGGCCATCTGTAGAGGTAAGTAAGTACCGGTCACCAGTTTCCAACACTCGTTCGCCCCAAGCATAGAAGGGTCAGGGCGCACCTGACCTTTTGATCCTCTAGACAAGAAAACGTGAAGAAACAACCCTCCACGCCAGCCAAGCATCTCATCGATACAATTGGGTCCTTGACCCCATCAAACTTTGGAGGCTTCGTGTTACTGAAGCTCTCATACTGGAAAGATCCTCCTACCCCAGCTGCAGGAAAATAAATTAGTGGCAGCCTGCATCACAGCAACATAGCGCTCGTCAAAGAGCTCAATCATAGCGGTCTTTACTGACCCAAACATCTATGGGATAGCATCCCACACAGCCTCAGCTACCTCAACATCGATCAAATCACGAATCACATCATCAAGGACAATCAACCTCACTGGCTCACCATCTCCTAAACCGCCAGCTCCGGATCCCGAACCTCTGGTGACCACCATGCTAAAAAATACACATAAATTCATCAAATCACCAATAGAGTAATTCCCCTCAGCTAACATACCTCAACCTCTGGCCTGGTAGTTCCCTTGACACACGTATGGGTCATGTGCTTTCAGTGGTATGAGACTATACTACCTTCCACGCCTACCTGTATTTGTCTCAATAGTCGCCATAAGGTGCTTGGGCCACTAGGCCCTCTATGCATGGTGCACACACACACACCCTAAAACACACTTCTAGAGAGTAACTACAACCCCTAGTTCCATTAGGACTCTACAAATCCCTCTCACGACTCATGAAACCTCCACTAACACTTCGGTCACCTCGCATATGCTAACAATACATAGCGCCAGATCTAATAGACAGTCGAATAAGTGATTCTACCCTAAGCCCACAACCAAACAAGGAATAGGAAGTAAGGATAAGTCAAGAATTCTAAAGCTATAAGATCCTAACTATGTACACTTATAGACCATATACTCAGCTAGTAGTAGCACAAACGTCAGTTCCAAATAAACAATGCAATAAATCTCCTAGGCTATAAGGCATCATGTTTAAGGTAATTCTATCAAGCGATTCCTGAGGATCCTTAGCCTACATTCTAGCATGCAGTTCTAGCACATAACATATCAACATATGTGTACATAACAAGTGTGGGTATTCTAGTGAAACTTTCCTTGAGCTCCGGCTGATTGTACACATCGCATCCCTCTTGTATTTTATTTGAAAAACAATTTTGAAAATTCTTTTTTCAGATCCTTAGTTTGAGTCTGGAATCACACGAATGTTCATCCAATTCACTCAAACTAGGGCTCTGATACTAAATTGTAAGGTCCCAAAAATTAGAGTAAAATGTTTCATTCTTAAAACACAATCCACAAGCCCAAAAGTTACCAAAACATTGTTTACAATTCATAATAAGTCAAAACATCGAATCAGAGTATCAATCAACATAAGCTGGGGGATGATATTGAAATCCACACTATAACACAAAGTTTAGTGAGTTTCACAAAATACCACACACCACACATAATACATATACAATACATGCATGCATATAGGGTTTGTTGGTCCTTGACCTCAACCCAACCATCCAGGGTTTGTTGGCACATGGCCTCAACCCAACTATCCATATGTCGACATATATATATATATATATATATATATATATATATAAATCATACATAAAAGTATCATAGAAATCCTACATCATAAGATACGTAAACTCATAAATGGGTCAGCCTTGGTGCCTTTGACCCATTTGACCCATTGTCATAGTGAGAGAACTCGTCTTCAAACCGAACACAAGATAAAATAAGTCTCGACTCCAAATACGGCTCTACCCGTCACCTATTATGAAATTCATAGTTTAACCTTAGTTAACATTAAATTATCCAAAATACCCTTTGGTCAACATTAGTCAAATTCAGTAATTCAGTCGGGTCAACCCAGCCGAGTCGAGTCACTCCAGTACGTGGGGCATACTTTGATCTTACGCTGGGCATTCTCGGTAGTGACGAAAACAGTCGAGGTTGTAACTGCATATGCTCAACATATTGCCTGGTACACCCGGTGTACGCAGCTGAATGTTGTTAACTCATTAAGGGCTTAATGCATAAGCCTTTGTCGACCAAACTACAGATCCAAGTCCCAAATGATGTCCTTGAACATACAATTTCAAAATTTATGGTCTAGCATGGCCCTAAAGAGCTTAATCACTAAAACCACATCATCTTAAGCCATTAAGACCATCATACTCATGCATAGGAAAGAACTAAGGGTCAAGAACACATTTTTTTATCGTTCTTAGCCTAGAAAAACATCTAAAAGGACATCACATTCGCTCTATAGCATCCCATGCACAAGAAAGTCATAATTTGGGGACAAAAGCTCATATTATCACCATGAAAGCTAGATCTAACAACTCAATCATGAAGGTGGGAACTTTATACTTTCTAGAGATGTAGGAGGATGCAAGACTTCCAGATCCAAGCTTGCTTTTAGCTTCCAAGCTTCACCACCACCTTTTTCTTCTTTTGTAACACACAAAAACACACTCAAAGGTCTTAAAATGAAATAATGGGGCTAAGGTTTGCAAGGACAATGTTTCAAGTGATCGGGGCTGGAAATGAAATGAGGGCATAAGACTTAAGGTGTAATATATAGGGTCTAAACCCTAAAATCTAGGGTTTCTGTCTAGACGGAGTACGCCCTGCGTACTCAAAGTACACCCAACCTACTCCTCAAAATGGAGTCTTTTCCATTTAAGTCCCCTTACGCCCAGCGTACCATCCAGGTACGCCCCACGTAAGGGCCAAAACTCCCAAAATCGAAAATTGAAGGACTGGGAGAGAAATTTACCAAGACTCGAGTGTTACACATTGGAGTGATTGTGGTGGATTTTTGGTGCCTTTGGAAGAAGAAGAAGAACTCCTTGGAGTAGTGTGGTTTTCTTGGAGCTTGGAGATCCAAGCCTTGTTCATCTTGATCTAGCTTTTGGAGGTATAAAGTTTTAATTTTGATGACTTTCTCACGAAAATCTAGTTTATAGTTGTGATTTGTCATGTTTTGGTCCCATAATTGTGGTTCTTGTGTGTAAAACTTACTCTAGAACCTTTGAGCCTCATATTTGGTCCTTGTTGAGGTCATTAATGTTGGGTTTTGAGCAAACTAACACTCCTAAGGTGTTCATGCAACCCTAGAAACCTTGGATCTATGTTTGTCTAAAATACATGCAAAATAATTTTCCAAGGTTCATAACCTATCTAGCATACACGGGGTACTTTTAAACATAAAAGATACTAGAAGAATTACATACCTTTGTTAGTGAGTTGATTCCTTGGGAGTTTGAGAGCCAAGCACCAATAATGTGAATGCATCAAATGGAAATCACAAATCACCACAAACTTGGAAAACTTATGAGAGAGCACTCTAATACTCTAGAAATCGGCTACACCTTATGCACACACACATAGTGTCTTTTCAAGCACCATAAGCCTCTTTATATAGTGTAGATGATTAGGGTTATGAACCATGCAAACCCTAATAACCCATGTCTTTTCCTATTCCAAGGATCCATGGGTTAAAAGCTCCATGGATCATCCATGGACTCCCATTCAAGCTTAGCCCATTTCCTAATGAGTGTTAGCCCACACTATATAAATACAATAGCCCATTATTTAATTAGTCACCTTATGATCACTAAATTAATTTAAGATCAATACTAATTAAATAATACAATTTCATATTAATATATTATAACTTATAATATATTAGTAGGCCGCAAATATACTCTTCTCATAATGTTATCCATATAAATAGTTCGGGTGAAGTGCAACCCAAATGGACCATGTCGGGTCGGGTCAATTATATACCAAATAAGTTATGGACTTAGACACCTTATCCAACAATTAAGTCATAAAAAATAGATCTTGGGCTGTATTATCCTTTCATGCAAGAACTAGTGATATTTTGATGAAGTTAGGAAGTTTAGGTTTTGGTTTGGACCCTATTAAGCCATGCAAAGTCATAAAGACATGAAATTTACGACTTAAGACATCCCTTAGAGGTTAGATATGAATTTGGATGCTTTGTTCTTAAGCATTAACTCCTAAAAATGAGAAATGGTCACCAAGGGGGTATGTTGGGCGTACGTATGTGTATGCTCAGTGTAATGCATGGTTTCCCTGATTCCTCGCTATGACAAGTTGTACATTAGGAATCAGCAAGCAGTACACGACACGTACAAGTCTGGTACACAGGGTGTACTCATGAGAATCTCTTTTTTGGCCTTTCAGGCCATGGGGCTTTTGGGAGTTGGACCATGAGTTGTTGGGTCAGATATGGGAATGGTAATATGGTTTTTTACCCATTGGAATGATAGAAAATGAATTGGACCTTGGATTATAGGGAATTATCTTAATTATTGATTAGGGATAAATTAGTTATGTTTAGTGTGAGGAACCCGGTAGCAGCAGCGCGCATGTTTCGGTTATCTAGGATTGAGGTGAGTCTCTTCACTTTACCCGTGGGTCAAAGGCACCAATGCCGACCCACCAGGATCTGTTATATGCTAGTTGTCTTTGTAAATCTTGCATGGTATTTTGGGCTAGGCCCATTGTATGATGGGCTAGGCCCATTTGTATGCTGGGTTGGGCCTATAGATCAGGAAGGGCTAGATCCAATGTATGCTATGTAGGATGTTAGCTGTCTCTATAACTCTCTCACTGTATGTTGGGCTAGGCCCATTGTTTAGGAAGGGCTAGGCCTATTATTGTGGGTTGGGCCTAATGTGAGGGACAGGCCCATGAATATGTATGGTATGTGGTATTTTGGGAAACTCACTAAGCTTTGTGCTTACAGTTTTATGGTTATGGTTTCAGGTACTTCTAGTTCGAAAGGGATGGGTCCGGTTTGATCGCAGGGTATCCATTCATGTTTTCGCAACTTTAAAATTTTGGGGATTGTACTCTGATAACAATTTTACTCTAATATAGTTTTGAAATTTTGAAAATGATAAATGGTGTTTATGGTTGAATTAAAAAGGATAGTTTTACCTTATAATTTTTGTGACATTACAAGTTGGTATCAGAGCCTTGGTTTAAGGATTCGGGCACACTCTCGAGTTTGGTGTGACTGAACTCAAACTGAGGAGTTGGTAATCTTTTAAAAGATAACAAATTTCTAAAATACTTTTGTAAAGAAAAAGGGTGTGTGATGCATGCAATCAACCGAGTTCAAGTAAGTGACAGAAATACCCATACATGTTGATATGTTATATGATATGAATATTTGTATGATAGGATAAGGCTAAGGATACTTTCAGGAATTGCATGATAGATTGGCCTGATATGTGATGCCTTGTAGCCTAGGAAGCATTGGATTCCATGCTAGATTGGGAATATCATGTATTGGTAGCAGTAATTGTTAAGTGTATGCTTTAAAAATTATATACGATTAGGATCATATAGCCCTATAATGACTGATTTAGCCTTATTCTTATTCCTTGTTTGGTTGTGGTCCTAGGGTAGAGTCTTTTATTCGATAGTCTATTTGATCCTGTATTGTGTATAATATGCATGTATAAGGCAACCGGCAGTGAGAGTGGAATTTCCTAGCATGAGTTGTAGTAAGTGAGCTTGGGATGTCCTTTGTTTTTTCTGTGGCATGCAGTGTTACTGCACGAATGTTGCTTGTTTTGTGCTTTTGTGGAACTCTTAGTGATTTGAGTTAACTATAAAGTAAATATGTTAAGTTACATGTTGCAAAGGTTAAATGATCTCAAAGTGACATGTGATTATATTCATAATGTAGTTAGCTGACATTAGTGGGAGTTCTTCAGCAGCTGATGGCAGGGTGAGATTGGAACCTAGGAGAGCCTAGGAATTGCCTTAGTGGGTTTGGTTGCGTTGTTTAGCCGGTACTTGGAGTATCGATGTGAGAAGGTGAGTTGGAGGATTTGGGATGACTCTTGAGGAAAGTATGGATAGGTGTAGAAGGTATTATTGGGCCTATACTACTGAAAGCATAGGATCTATACTTGAATCGAGGGGAGTCATGGAGAATCTATGAAGCTTGTGGAATAAGGATTTTTGAGCATGTTATGATTATTGTATGGTTGCTTTTTAGTATGGTGATGAGCACTCATAGTGGAGGATTTGGTTTAGGCTTAGGTGTTGGCATAGAGCCGATAGATGAGAGGATGCGGGAGTTCATCTTGTTGGAGATCACCTGTGGTATTTTGGAGCGGACTCTTGTGATCTTTGGTACGATCAAGGAGGGGATCATGGAGATTGTCCAGGAGCGTCTATATGCGTATCGCTCTGGGGTTATGGAGTTACTGGATGAGCAAATCGGGGCTTTTCTGGCCGAAATCACAGCACGACAGTTAGGAGCACGGACTCCCTCATTTCGAGAGTTCAAGGCTTGTGGATCTCTAGAGTTCTTTGGGGCTAAGAACCCCATCACTAGCCGCCGATGGATAGCTGACATGGAGAATTCTCAGTGGATGAGCTTCTTCCCTAAGGGGGCGAAGGTGGGATTTGCATCTTATCTTTTGAGGAACCGAGCCCGTGATTGGTAGGAAGAGGTTGGTAGAGCATTAGGATCTATGGTCGTGGTGGCCATGTCTTGGGAGGATATTTTGACGAGATTCCAGGAGGAGTTTGCACCGGTAATTGAGGTGCAGTCACTGGCGAGGGAGTTTCAGGACCTTTGACAAACTATTGAGACTGTGGCAGATATCACTGCCAAGTTTTAGGAGAAGGCTTTGTTGGTTCCGCAGTATATAGTGGACGAGGAGATGAAGAAGGTGAGGTATCATGATATACTGAGGGATGACATTAGGTAGTTTATTATCTTGTTAGGGTGAAAGACCCTAAACGATATGATTACTAGAACCCAAGAGCGGGAGATTGATTTGTAGTACCTCGGGAAGAGGAAGCCAACTTAGATTTAGATCGTAGTGGACCATGTGAAGAGGCCCAAGACTCAGGATTCATATTTCGGGGGCCATCAGGGTCAAGGCCGTTGTGCCAAGTGTGGGAGGACCCATGAGGGAGGCTATCGAAAAACGATAAGGGGATGTTTCATTTGTGATCATATGGGTCATTTTAGTAGGGATTTCCCTAGTGTATCGGTTCTGATGTGTTTTCACTGCAACCAGGTGGGCCACAAGAAGGCCAACTATCTGAGGTTGATGGGTGGAGCAGTGAATGTACCTGGTCTAGTTACTTTGAGGATCACCGAAGGTCGTGAGGGAAGGGCAAAAGCCCCAGCAGTGAGGAGTCGAGCTTTACAGCTTCAGACAGGGGACGCCAGAGTTTCATCAGATGCTATCGCGGGTATCTTATCTTTTGTTTTCTTCATGCCTTAGTTTTTGTATGTATGTGCTTTTGAATCATGTGTTTGTATGTGTAAGACATTATCTTCAATTTAGTTTCTCTATAATTGCCTGGTTAATATTATCAAGGGTGGTTATATTCCATTTTTGCATGCCGAGAATTATGAGTGGGGCACATCTTGTTGATCTGGATTTAGATTGTCGGGTAGTATGTTGTTTGCCAATGGTGGAAGCGATTTAGGGTACTTCATAGAAGATCAGCAGTCAGATTAGTGTGACTAGTTCAGCAGCAAAGTCAGAGTTCAGAAGTGTTTGTGTCGCTCAGTAGGGTTTGCAGTTGTTTATGGAAGGGCTCTTGGGTCTGATCGCTACCGTTGCTAGGGAAGGAGTGGTAGCAAGTGTATGGTGATGGCGTTCACGTGGGTCTGTTCAGACGCTAGAGTTGTCAAAGGAATTTTGAAATTGTATCAGTTGAAGAAGGTTAGAGTGCATGGATCCTTCGGTAAGTAGGATGTTGAATTAGTCATTTTTCAGTTCGGAAAAGGGTTCATTATTTTTTGTTTTAGAAAGGTTGTCAGGGTGTGGTTAACTCCAAGTGGGGGAGAACCATTCTGATTTCCGGGGATAGAATCAGGTGTGGAACCAGGAAGAGTTCCACATCATAGTCGAGAAGGAAGCTAGTTCAAGTGGTAGCCTGGATGGAGGTTGTATAAGGTTGGGGCTTCAGAAGCTTTCAAAGATAGGTTGGCACATTGGTAGTGATGCATAGCAGATATGTGATTGGATCCAGGTTGAGGGTTGTGTTAGAGCCTCTCTGCATGTTCTTGTCTGATGAAGGCTTTGGGGTTCGAAGCATGATCCCAATACCTGATTGGGATGCAGTCAATGTGGTTTGACACATGTTTGATTGTGGGTTGGTATGGTATATGGAGAGCAAGACCATGAGTCGGGCTCATGGATGATATGGGAGCGTTGTAAAACTACGGGGTAGCCGTAGCATACAAGTTGATGATAAGAAATCGGGGAAGTGTGGTAAGTCTGCGATATAGTCGTAGCATTCACCATAATGACGTAGGCCATAGTAGGAGTGGTCGTTAGGTTGAAGGAGAATTAGAACATGCCTGGGTCGAGGCGGACAATATTGTCGGAGGACTACTCTTTATTTGATATGAGAATCATTGGATCTAAGGTGATGTTACCCTATACAACACTTGATTGGTTGAGACCCGTGGGCAAGTCCAGTTCAATTATACAGATTGGGTGATACCCGTGGGTGAGGCCCGTTTGGTTGTGATAGAGTGGGTGATACCCAGTGGAAATTGGCTTGAGCAAGGTATTGGATCACATTTAGAGTGGGATGAATCTGTGGTCAGTGGTTGGTATCCTTGTGATGGTTAGGCTAATGTAGCCCTTATCAGTTAGACTCTTAGTTAGAGCCTTGTGGTGGAACCAGGTGTGAGATTTTCAATCTCCATGGTTGATTGGGGAGTTATTATCTTAGTTCAATGGGAGGTCACCATGGAACCAGAAGATTTCAGATAGATGTAAGTGTGAGACTTTGTATTTCGGACTGTATGTCATGTTCTGGGTTGGCACAAAGGGTTGGGACTCACGTAGGGAGTCACCTTTGCTGATATGAAAGATCTTTTCAACAACAACGTATGGTCAAGGATTCTACCTGCCAAGGGTATCAGTTGGATATCTTAGTATCGGAAGGATGTCTTTCAGTTTAGATTGCACAGAGAGGCCCTATTGATTGTGTTTCAGAATGGCTCTGCCTGTGGGGAGGTTAGGTAAAGTTTTGGGGGTTTCGTACTTATAGTAGTGAAGTGCTGGTTTTTCTGTATTATAAAGTTAGTGATCGATAATTCGATCTCCATCAGTGGGTATGGGGATATGAAAGTATGATTGTGTTTCAATGGTAGCAATGAAAGGTAGTCATGAGTAATAATCAACCTTTTCGCTGAAGAAGGGTTCGAGAGGAATTGGACGAATCATTTGATTGACTGGAAGGTAGCAAGGAGTGACTTCGAGGATGAAATCTAATTTAAGTGGGGGAGAGTTGTAACACCCTGTTTCGAGTTGTTTCATAATTAGGGGTCGTTATCCGA
This sequence comes from Lactuca virosa, assembly GCF_052849685.1. Taxonomy (NCBI): domain Eukaryota; kingdom Viridiplantae; phylum Streptophyta; class Magnoliopsida; order Asterales; family Asteraceae; genus Lactuca; species Lactuca virosa. Next base: position 126,301,842 of record NC_136426.1, on the reverse strand, counting down.
AGATCAACTATCATAAGGCTTCGGTATTTGGGGAAAGAGAGGTTAAGACCCATTTGGATGTGGGTAATGTAGGTTGTGGGAACCGAGAGTTTGGTTTGTGCTTTGGAGCCCAAGGGTATAATGGTAAAATTGATGGTTCGGGCCTTTCATGAATTTAGGATTTAAGTTCGGAAGGTTTTAAGTTCAATGAGAGTTGATAGGAGTGTAGGGTTTCTCATTACCTTTTCGTGGATATAAACAACGCCGAAAACAGATTAGGGACGTGGAAGTTGTGACCGTTTGAAATTATAAGGGTTTTGGGATAACCTAAGTATGATGGGCATACAACGTGTACGCTGAGCGTACTATGCTAGGGTGATCGCAAAGTGCAATTGAGTATGCTGGACGTACTTGGCGTATACTGGGTGTACTCGAGTCACATGCAAAGCTTAATTTAGGGTCTTGGACCCTATTTAAAGGACATAACTCATTTCCAACCCTTCCTATCTTCAGCCTCCATTCCCTTTAACCCTAAATTCGAAATCCTATTACCGTTTGGAAGGATTTTAAGCATTGGAGTGATTT